>NC_091272.1:613242-919863 GCF_042100115.1 Alternaria dauci
GCGAAGACGCTGCCTCGTTCGAGAGGACGCTCAACACACTCACCGGCAAGATCAACAGAGCGGCCGCGCGCAATGACAAACAGAAGCAGCTTTCGCGACGCGCACGCGTCATGTGGACGCTGTATGCCGGCTTCGCCTATATCCTGGCTGCGGTCATACTCACCTTCGTGACGGGGTGGCAGAACTGGGGTCCTATCGAGGGCAGTGTTGTGGCTGGAGGGCCAGTACTGTATGTCTACACTTTGCTTCTCCATGTCACATATCTGACTCTCCAGACTCTACGGTATCCGTTACGCGCTCATGAGCTACTTCGACTACCGCATTCGCAACACCGAGAACTACCTCAAAAAGCTGAACAAGGAACGCGACGCTACCATTGAGCGCCTCAAGGAAGCCACCAAGTACAACTCTACCCAACAATTGCTTGAGAAGTATGGAGCATCGCCCAAGAAACCTGAGCAGCCACAGCAGGGCAATTCTCCTGGTCACAAGAAGTCTCAAGGCCCTCAGAAGTCGGTACCGCCTCCGGGACCCCGCACTGGCATGGCACCTCCCCCAACGGCAAACATCCAGCGACCTCAGTCCCAGCATCGTCCAATTACCCCACAAGAATTTCCCTCGAACCTCTCGTCACCCCAGGGCCCGCCTCCGCCCCAGCAACTACCCCCACCAGAGGCCCCCGGAGCTGAGTTCGCGCCAAACGCTTTCAGTACTGGTCCCGACCTGACCAAACAGTACACAGCTGACTCGCCCGCCGCCTTCACGCAAACCCACTGGTACGACCGCATCCTCGACGCTCTCCTCGGCGAAGACGAAACACAGGCTAAAAACCGCTTCGTCTTGATTTGCTCAGAGTGCCGACTCGTCAACGGACAAGCACCCCCCGGCGCCCGCACCCTCGAAGACGTCGGTCGATGGCGATGCGGTGGATGTAGTGCGTGGAACGGCAAGGAGAAGCCCCGCGAAGACGACGTTACGCGTCTTGTGCAAGGCTGGGAGGCTGAGCGCAAGGCCAAGGATGCGCATCGTAGGCTGAGTGTAGAGAGGGGCATTGATTCTGATAACAGGGAGACTGAGGAGGATGACGGTGGGATCCTTGGAGGAAAGGATGAGAGCTCAGGTGTCGATGTTGCGGCGGATAGTGGCGAGGATACGCCGCCGCCGAGTCGGAACACGAGGAGCAAATCAAGGGGGAAGGCGAAGAAGTAGATGCTGATATGGCTGGAGTGTCTCGATTCGTGTTTGGATGACACGACTATGGGCGGGATGACGGCAGTTATGTATACCAAAATATCGTTATGGCTTACAGTATGATAGGCCAAATATCTCAAAACTTTGAAAGATGTCCAAGTATCCTACATCGTCTCAGCTGCTTCTGTGACTTGCGCCGGGCCGTGCTGGTCAAGTATAAAATCTTCTCTTCCACGCCTCTATTCTAGACTTTCATCAATCACTCTCCATTGTTTGTTCTTCAAAAACTGAACTAGAAACCATTTATGGTGTGCACCTGCTCCTTTGTCTATTTTTACATTCCTCAGCACCAAAAAATGCAACACTGATAGAATGTGTGTAGTCGATTGTCCTATCCTTCAGAAATGCTCCTACAACATGCATGTCCGCGGTCTGCTGGCATTAAAAAAAATCAATCCGGCTGGCAAAAGTTGGCGGTGGGCATCGAGAATGGTATGAACGCAGAGTTATGGAGATTTGCCTCTGTCTCTCAATCGTCATCCTCCCAAGGTATACCATCGAAAAACAGCAACTATGGCCGACATGTTGTGCAAAGTAGTCACAAACGACTGCGGAAGGGATTACCAGAGCTCGCTATCTCGAGGTCGTTCGCCGCCGCATGATGGTGCGAAACGAACAAGGCCTACGAGCCATGAGCCAGGCTTGGGGGTATAAAAGTCTCAATCTGTCCGCTGGTTTCTTCTCTTCTACAAACTCACAGGCTTTTGAGTTGATCCAAAAATCAATCTCGGAAAAAAACGAATGCGCGCTTTTCTTCCCTGCGCTCTTTTTTTGAATTCCCAAAAGCCAGCAAGACAAAACCCATGTTTGCTCGTCGCTCTCCCATGAAAACAAAAAGAAAGATTGCGTAATTATGAGTCTGTTCCTCTTCGCCTTTGCAAACTTCTAAAAGTAGAGTCAGCAAAGTACATGCAATTGGTCCAGTTCCAAAACGAAATGAAACAACTTGCATGTATAAGGATGCCCAAAAAGCTTACAGTGGCAGACTTTATGGACCTCAGCCTAGTTATGGATCTACCATACATGGACGTGGCTCAGAAATACATCCTAATACTTCGCATGGAAAATACCTGGCGAGTGGTTGCTGCATAAAACCTTGGAACCCTCCGTCTTCGCTGGCTGTTTCTCGTCTCCCTCGTCCCACATATCACCTTTTGTTCTCAAAAGCATAAAGCTTACATGATATGAAGCACTTCTCTTCCTGTCTCGATTCAGAACACTGATGCCGCATAACCGGAGGTGTAAAAATATAGAAACATGGCACCTTGGCAGTACTTTCATCGAGCCTGGAGAACTCTTGAAAAGCAAACAACAACGGCTACAGCGTATGTCTGGTTCGAGACGTAAACTTGTACGAAACATCAGGTTACCGTCTTCAGAGTGAGTTTCACCCAACACTTTCTATCGAAAATGACTGTCCTTCAACTATGGAAGTTGCTGGCGGCAGATGCGTGCATAAATTCTACTACTCTGGTGTGCGGTTCTTCTGTCTTCATTACACCACATTTAATGTTCACTGCAAAATAAACATGTCACTAGGGATGTGTGCCTTCTCTGTCTCTTCATTCAAAGAAGTCGAGAAAGATGGCATGACCAGCCCCTCTCTAAAAGGGTATGACCATACAAAATGGATTGTGTCCCCTGGCAGTGTTGCAAAATGAATGCCTGTTGTTAGCCAACCATGGGCAAGTCACTGGATTCCGAAAACCGCAAACCATATCATTTTCAGCCTCAAGCCTTATCTCTCTGTCGTATCAACTTCATGGATTGTTGTGACGGGAGATCTTAGCTTGTCAGCTGGGGAAAGGCGTACATAAACCCTTCCTGAGCTGCTTCCCCTTACCTCCTTAAAACCACAAACTTTTATTCTTTACACCAAAACTACGCCACATGATATGCATGGCTCCGCTGGTGTGTCTATGCGGTTTCATTACCAAAAAAACTACTTCCTAGAACGCATGAGATGGCTTCTGCGTCTACTCTCTCACACCATCAAAACAAGTGCATAGAGCTGAAACGAACAAAGCTTTCTCGTCACGCGACTCAAAAATGAAGATAACATCAGGTTGGCTGTCTGTAACATCTTCAAGAATTGAAGAATATCTCAAAATGGAGGAAACGACGTCAGGTGTTGTTAGCCTCGCACCAGTCCACATATCTACCCCGCCCTCTTCCTGACCTTCTTTCTAACCACAACACTGCATCTTTGACCTACCAAAACAAGTGTGGAGGCTACACATGTCCTCTGCTTTCTCCCTGCTTTCAATATGTTTAAAATCACAAACCGGTCTTGTTGATGTGTCCAGCATCCGCCTACGCAAAAGGCCCAGCATTGTATTCACACCGAGTTTGTGAATCATGAAACCGCCTAGATTCAATTGGTACAGTTAAGAGACAAGAGGATTCTCATGAGACGGTTCCAAAGAGAGTGACGCAGTCTCCCATCGTTGTTTTTCGACTCCCACCACTCAACATAAATGCACTGTTCCTCCGCTCTTCTACATTATCGGCCACACCCAAAACAACCAAAAGCACTGCCCTACATCAAATGCTAGGGGTTTGGCAAAGGCCTCACTTTCGAAAACTTCGAGGAAATTGACTATGTCTCCAAGGGACGTGCCAAACGGTTATCTCATTGCGGATGTTTATTCTCGGGTGACAAATCCATATCCGAAAGGTCGCATGATTGCAGACTTGGTGACTTTTGGCATTCAGGTCCGCAAACATTGACGATCACAAATCACACATTGAAATAAAAACCCATCTGGCATATTTGCATTCGTCGTGTTGTTTTGATATGTGTTGCTGCATACCGCACCTTCCTCAAGATGAGCGGATGCAGTCACCCCAGAGACCAAAGGACGCTTACTCTCCCCAGCAGTCGGTCATACCACTGATGAGGTATAAAGACCTGAGTTCTTGCACTCTCTGTCCTCCTATCTGCACATCGGTTTTCTATACCCAAAAGAAATGTGGAGAACATGGTTTGATGTCTGTCTTTGCCGAGAAAGAGCATCAAATTCGGTAACGAAATGGCAAATGTTTGTTCCTCTCGTTATTCACCTATCAAAAACTCGTCCGAGATGCAAAGCATGGTAGACTCAGGCCATGTTTCAGAGTCTCTGGAAGGCAGTGACGATAATACGCGTCTCCTCAATGCTCATGTTCGGCATTCTGGAAGATACTCATTGCCTACCCTTACTCCTTGAAGTTTGCCTGTTAAAGAAAAGGTGTCGTAGGATACCAGGAATGTTTCCCCTCGGCGTCCAGGCAATTTATCAAAACACAAATACTCAGGATATATGCTGTTCAGTTTGAACCTCGTGCTGATGGGAGCCATATCGCTGCAAGAGTATCGAGGCACACGTTTTCATGCGATTCAAAAGCGACGTAGCCCGACTCATGTGCGCTGTCTTCCCCTCTCCACATCGAAATAGAATGAAAGATCATGATGAAAGCGCGCAGCAGCTGCATTCACGAGCTCGTATGTGGGGAGGCAACACCAGAAATATGAATGTAAACTTGGACTACGACAAGGGACTGGAAATAATAGTGAATACTCCAGTATCGTCGTTGTCGCGAAAGCAAGCAACTAGGGAATCCACGGACTCCACGATAGTCTCAGGCCCAGGATATAAAATTACGACAGAAGTTGAGAGCTATTCTTTTCACCCAAAGTCTCTCCATTCTATCAAACAGACATATCACAGCTTGATGTCGCTTGCTTCAAAACCGAATCGAATTCACATCCATGTATGTTCCCCGGTCGACTCAAGACTTTCGACTGGAAGGGAAATGTCATCCAAAAAATGTACACGTCGTTCACATGCCTGCTCTCTTCCTCTCTTGCTCGCGAGAGAAATTCTGTTTTACTCAAAAACAAGCTCTTCACTTGCGCATGGCTGTTGCCACAAGACGGGGTCTACCTGCCCAAGAAGTATAACACTCCAGCGGGTGTCTCGACAGCGTCTCTAAACCGAGCGAAAACGACGTCATGGAGGCCAGAAGGCAGATGGAAGGATTACAAAACGAGGATTTGGATGGTTCAAATTGAGTTACCGTCCGCGGCATGACAAAGTAGTGTTTGTGCTCTGTGATACTGCGCAAATGTTGCACGTGTGCCCAGCGGATGACGGGGACGTGTATAAATACCAAGCTCTGTCTTGTCCTTCTCTTCTTCCCAGCATCTCCAGCTCTGTAGTCCAAGATCGGGATGGGAAAAACGTATGGTTTCGGCTGTGCTCTTCTTTCTTCTGCTATTTTCCAAATGACACTACCGGAAAGCTGATAGCGTGTGTTGCTCGAACGGAAACTACTCCTGCTGATAAGCAACACCGATAATGAACGCGCATCAAGTTCCATGGCTCACAATCCCATGACCTCGAAACCACTTTTATATCGTACACTCAAAAAGAGAGTCTTTTAGGCAATGCCGAGCCCACAAACCATCCCATCTAGCTTCCCTTCGGCTTAACCATGAAAAAACTACTCAGTTTTTTCATGCCACTTGTATCCGCCTTCTTCAACTGCTTGAGCCCCCTCCCCTCACTCTTCTTCTTCCTCTCGTCCTCCTCTTTCTTCCCCTTCTTCTCTTCCCGCTCCGCAATCTTCTCTTCGTCTAGCTCGATGGCACGTTTCCGGCTTATGTTGTCGGATAAGGAGCGGAGTGAGAGAGCTTCGGATTTGAGGGCTGCAATGGAAGATAGGTGGGCTTCGAGTGGAGTGAAGCGCGGATTTAGGAGGGCGAGGAGGGGTGTGCGTAGGGATGGCGACATGTACGCGTTGAGGAGATAGGTTAAGGATGTGCGGAGACGGAGGAGGTGTGGAATCTCTTCAGGGGTTGTGAGGGCGGGTTTTGAAGGGGCGTCATCGACTGTTGTTGTGCTGGTCTCAACACTTGTTTCGGTTTCCACTGTTGTCGGCTTATTCTCCTTTTCTTCCCCAGTGTCTGTAGTTGTCGAGACGGCGCTTATTGTGCTTTCCTCTCGCTTTATGCTCATGATAGGGATCTCCAGGGCGGTCTTGATGTACTTTTCTTCCAGCGATGGTGGCAGTCCATTTCTGACCATGCGCTCGGATTTTGCGAGCAGGATGTCGAGGAGTTTGGCGTGTGAGAGGCGGTACATGGATTCGTCGCCTGCGTCGACTGTATCGCATATCCTTCGTATCTTGGATTCTATCATCGGTTTCAGGGAGAGGTATTGTGATAGCAGTGCTCTCCAATGTGGCGAAGCAGACGAGAGCGAGTCGAGGTAGTCGTCAAAGGCGAGGAAGTGTTGTTTGGTGTCTTTTGCGGACTTTGGTGCGAGGGCGGGGAGGACGAGGAAGAGTATGTCGATTGGTGTTGCGATGAAGAGGTCGGCTGACTTTGTGATGTAGCCGCTGCCTATCCGTGACGGGTCTATTCCTTCTGTGGTGTCATCCTCGGTCTTCTCTCCTGTTATCAACCAACTCCTACAGTCCTTTTTCGGCGCTGCGATGCGCGTGAACTCATAGAAGCCTTTCTCGGGACAGAAATAGTATCTTGAGGGGGTCTCGTTTGCGGGATTGTCGAGACTGATTATGCGCGCATCTTTGGATGTGTCTTTTGGCAGGACGAATAGCTTCGGGGGGTTTGACGTGCTTTCGGGTAGCGGTTTGGTAGTGGACGTGGTGGGTTCAGGTGTGGATTCTTTTGGGGTCGCTTTTGTTGGTTTTGAGCGTGTACGTGCCATTGTGATGTATATATTAGTTCAATTGAATGCCAGTAGTATTTGTACAAATTGGAACTCGGTAAGGTGAAAGTGGTATAGCGAGTGTGAGGGAAAGTGAAGTCGAGTCGCGTCGCGTGGGTCCAGTGCAACACGCGCAATCCCTGTCACGTCACGGTTTCGAGTTAGATTAGTCTGGGGTGAACCACAGTCCGGTGTCAACAAACGCCAACGGGTCCCGGTAGTGCGCTTGTGAGTCCTGCCTGAAGATCTCAGTATCCTGCTTTTTTCCGACTATTGTACTGGCGTTGCTATGGGCGGCTGCGAGATAGCGCATCCGATACTGCACCATCACAACAATGATCGTGCGGGAGAGCCCAAAGTCAAAAGGTGAGGCTGGTAGCGATGCCAACCGTGGCCGGGCGTGCGCTGACTCTTGTTGACAGTCAAAGACAACCAGCCCAACTGGCCCCCGCAGTCCTCTGTCGAAGCCCTTCTCAGCTCGCCGTCCGGACGTAAAAAGTACGAGAGCCGGCGCCAGCGCGATTCGACCTCGCCATCCCCCTCAAAACGCCGCCCCATGTCGCGCGGAGGCGTGCAAGCCAGTAGCGATGGAGAGGAGGACGAGGAGACGCTTCAATTGCAGCTGCAGGCCATCGAGGCCAAGCTCAAGCTGAAGGCGCTGCAGAAGAAGAAGAATGAGTCGCTGGACTTGGACCGCAACGGCGCATCGTCACGAGCAAGCATGGCCGCCAGCATGCGCAGAATCGACCTATCGCGCCCCGACAGCAAGCACGACAACGACATCGAGGTCCCACGCTCACCCGTCCGGGCGCGACAGGCGCCTACCGAGCCCAAGAGCCCTGCGCGGGTCATGTTGGGCATAGACAAGGGACTCACTGCCCGCGATGTTAGTCTCAAGCGGCCGGGGACCCCTGGACGACTGTCACGGCTGGGATTATCGAAAGGACCGGAAACGCCAAAGATCAAGTCCTTCAGCGAACGCATCGCAGAAAGCAGAAATAAGGAGAAGGAGCGTGAGGCCAAGGAGGAGAGAGCTGAGCAGAGGAGGAGCAGGGGCTTTGGCTTGCAGAACATGGAGGGAATCAGAGATCGGCCCTCACTCTCGCGAGCAAGTTCCGACCAGAGTTCGCGCGACATGCCACCGCCCGCCCCCAGGAGTCACAGCCGGACACAAAGTCTACAGAATCGGTCATTCGGAAACCCTCCCACTCCACGGCCGGAGTCTACACTGTCCTTCAGGCCCGAGAGTTCACGCCCAACCTCATCTGCTTCCAAGTCCTCATCCAGCAGCTTTGGCACAACCCCGACCGCTGCACGATACGCCGAGATCTCATCACGCGACGACAGTACAGACGCACCCAGTTTTGAGTCCTTCTCTGGTCTGCACCTCAAGTCTAGAGAAATGCAACACAATGTCGTAACACGCACACTCGAAGGCAAAACTGTACTCACCATACCGCAGTTGCTGAAGACCGTCAAAGCGCCAGAGTACGACCCGCCAGACTGGGAAAATGACTATGTTGTTCTCGGAGTCATTTGCTCAAAGTCAACACCGCACAACTCCAAGAACGCAGCCAGAGACCAGACTAGAGGCAAGCAGGACAATGAAATGGATCAGAATGGCAAGTTCATGGTCATCCGTCTAACCGACCTCAAATGGGAGCTGGACCTTTTTCTATTCGACACTGGCTTCTCGCAGTTCTGGAAGCTGCCTCTTGGTACGCTGGTTGCCATCCTCAACCCAGACATTATGCCACCACGGAACCGCGATAGCGGCAAGTTTTCACTAAAACTCTCAAGCTCTGACGACACCATACTCGAACTTGGCACAGCAAGGGATCTAGACTTCTGCCATGCGCAACGTAAAGACGGCAAAGAATGTGGCCAGTGGATTGACGGTCGCAAGACTGAGTTCTGCGAGTTCCACATCCAACTTCAGGTCGAGAAAGCCAAGAAGGGTCGCATGCAAGTCAGCACTATGACCGGGATGGGTAGTGGGCCTGGCGGCAGCATGTTTGGTGGCCGGCGTGGTGGCCCCAAGGGTGATGAACTCAAGAGGGAAGGCAGGTACCATGATCGAGAACTCCACGAAACCGTATACATCGCACCAAGACCCGGCGGGGCAGCCAAACTCATCGACCGCGATCATCAAAACTGGGAAGGCGGAGTGAATCGAGAAGACCGCTTCCGTAGGCAATTGGCCGAAAAGGAGAAGGAAAGAGAACTCGCGAAGAAGCTTGGTACAATGGGAGATGGCAGTACCGGAGGTGACTACATGAAGTTGAAAGGTGCTGGAACCCAGAATCTACCTGCAAGAGGGTATACGTCGTCGCAAGGTTCATCAGGTGCAAAGCCTGACAAGCCAGCCGACACCGACTTTAGTAGTCTGCTTAACCGTACGTCTGCCGATGTTTCTTTGGCGCCCGTTAAACGTAAACGAACAGCATCCGCGAAATCATCAACTTCGAGCGACCCCGTCGGCTGGGGATTCAAGTACGGCCGTATCCCATCACCGAAGAAGGAAGTACCCTCCGCATTCCGCGGTACACGAGAAGCCAGTCCAGCAAAGAAGAGAGCCCGTCTCTTCTTGGACGGAAAAGGCATTCGCGAGCCTGGACGAGAGAGCTTAGGGGTTCTAGATGCAGGACTTATTGCTGCCATGGACGACGACGACGATGACTTGGAGGTGGTTTAATTCTATGAAGAAACTCTAGGGGAGGCAACAAAAAAGGGAGGCATGTGGAAGGGGAGGGCGTTTGGGTGACAAGCTCGCTGATTGGCTAGAGCTAAGCGAGCAACGGACATTTCGACTTTTCTGGGCTCTGGATACCTCAGGCTTAGCGTAACGTAAGCCTTGTAACGACTTTCCTTTGTGTACATGTACAATATTATACCCGTTCATCACGTTGATATACAAACTGCGTTCATTCCTAAAAAGGACTTCCATAGAGGGGGTGCAATTGCTTGCGCAAGTACCAGTACTGTCTGACTAACCACACAACAACACTTGTGCAGCCTCTCTTATCGGAGAGGAAGAGAAGATACGACAATCCACAAAAACAAATCACCTCAAAATGGCAACCCACAATATCGACCCCGACGAGAAGATATACGCCCTCGTCAATTACGAAGACCCCTATGTCCAGCCCCTTATCCTCGCGGCACTCAAGAAGCGATTACCAGTTTCCGCCCACGGGTTCATAAGTTCGCCTTCGCAACTGCCCAGTCCATCTTCTAGTTTCCTCCAATGGGTGCAATACGAGTCTATTGATTTCGACCACCTCATGGAGCACCCCTCGAGCAGCCTATCCAACGCCTACGTGATCCGCAAAGCACTCATCCGGAAACACTACCTCAGTACCACAATCGCAAACTGGATCACCAAGTACCCGGACAGCGTACTAAAGAAGCATGTCAAGCCGAGTGTGGAGTTTGAAGTCGACTACGCCGAGTTTCTGGACGATGCGCTGGTTGAAGCATGGGAGTTGAAGGAAAGCTGGGCGAGGAACGAGGAGCTTGATGGCGATGAAGACGAGGAAGCGGCAGCGAAGAAGAATGAATGGTGGATTTTGAAACCGGGAATGAGTGAACGGGGACAAGGCATCCGGTTGTTTTCAAGTGAAGAGGAACTAACCGCCATCTTCGAAGAATGGGACCCTGAGAGCGATGACGAGGAAGAAGCAGATGACGGCGATGCAAGAAGCGATGCCGGCGCCTCTAATCCATACCCCCGGGAAGAATCAGAGAAAGATGAAGGAAACGGCATCATAACCTCCCAACTCCGCCACTTCATCGCGCAACCATACATCCACCCCCCTCTCCTCTTATCCCCACCGTCTTCCTCCTCCACAGAAACTCTTCGCAAATTCCATATCAGGACCTACGTCCTAGCAACCGGCGCCCTGCAAGTCTACGTCTACCGCCCCATGCTCGCCCTCTTCGCCGCACGCCCGTACCTCCCTCCCTGGAACGCCGCTCTGCACGAGAATCGCGACGAAGCCATGAAAGCGCATCTCACAAACACTTGTCTCCAAGACAGCGGAGACAGAGAAGGGAGTGTAGGTCTGTTTTGGGAATTACCAGAAAGCGTACCTGAACAACCGGCCTTCACGTCTACTACAAATGGGGAAAAGGTGGATGTAGGAAAGACGTGGAAGGACAATGTGTTTGCGCAGATTCTGGAAACTACGTCTCAGACTTTTGAAGCGGCGGCGAGGGGCATGTCGATTCATTTCCAGCCGCTGCCTAATAGCTTTGAGATTTTTGGCTTGGATTTCATGGTTGGGATTGAAGGGAATGGGCAGCTGAATACGTATTTGTTGGAAGTGAATGCGTTTCCTGATTTTAGACAGACGGGCGATGAGCTCAGTGGAATGATTGAGGGGCTTTTTGAGGGCGTGGTTAACAAGGCGGTGATGCCTTTCTTTGAGCTCAATGCGGAGCGAGAGGGGGATGACGAGATGGTCAAGGTGCTGAATCTTGATCTGGGGCGGCGGTGAGCGAAGTGTGGGGAGAGTATCGTAGCATCACGTATCGATGAGCACAATGAGAGTAATCACTCATATTTTACTTGATCTATACTATGGTTCCTGTCCTTTCCTCCCATTACCATCATTTCATCCCACAATCCCTGCATGCTGTGTTGGTGCTTGGTGGGAAAAATACTCCCAAACACCAAACTACCGCATGCCTTGGTTGACCATTGAAGGAACCCTTCCTATCTACTAACCATGGGGCTCTTCATATAGCCAGAAAGAACACCGATTACAATGCCAGAGCAGCAAAGAAGGTTCTTCGTTCCTTCAATTGCCAAACATACATTAAAAGGCCGTCGGTATGCGCACCCTTTCGTGATGCTAATGTAATCGTGGGTATCCTGATCCTGTTTTTGAATGTCAAGGAACACAAAAAGCAAACGCTCGCTATGCAAACAATCAGCCGCAAAGGACCTGATGCAGAAGAGGACAAGCTAAGATGTCTTCAAGACACCAGTGCTCATCAAGACGAACGGGCTGGGGCACCGTTAGATGCTGCCAAATGACGTGGAGGAAGTAGAGTGCTCACTGCGAGCTCGCTTGTCCGCTGCCTCGCGCTCGAGCGGCTCACCGCTGCGCTTCTTGGATGCCTTGACTGAGCTGCTCGAGCTGTGTGCTGACTTGACACGCGACCAAGAGTCAAACGAGATGTCTGTCGCAAGATTAGTATGCGGGTAGAGGGACCCGTACACAGGATGACTCACTCTTCTTGAGCTTTCGAGTCGTAGGCGGCGGCGTCGTGGCCAACGACGGCGTTGGAACGACGCTCTTTCCCTTTCTACGGCTCGGGGTAGCGACCGCCTCATCGACTTCGGTGGGGGCCTCCTCGTCGTCCGTCTCAATGCCCTGTGCGCGGTTGCGTTCTTTGATCTCCGCTTGGAAGAGGAGCTTCGGCTTGATAGACGAAAGAGTAAGCGGGCGACGTGCCTCAGCACCAATCTGGCGGCGCACTTGCTTGTCATCAGCGGAAAGCTCGTCGTCTTGCTCTGCGTCTGAGGCGCCGGACGGTGCATGGTCGTGAAACTTGCGGAAGACCTTGCGGCCTCGGAAGATGTACACCATGCCTTCGTCACGGTCGGCGGCAGCCTCCATCTTGGCGGTCTTTCGGTCGACTACCTTCCTTGACTTTTGAGGGGTGGCCTTTGCCTTGCCCTTGCCCTTGACAGTGATGAACGGGTTCTCTTCAGTCTGGGCGCCGGGGGTGGGTACGCGTTCCTTGGAGTCGGTGAAGATGGGAATCTTCTCGGTGTTCTCGTCCATCTGCTCGGCGAAGCTCTCCAGAGTGTAGAGGTTCTTTGTCTTGCGGCCTTTGCGCGGAGTCGGCATGGCTTCTTCGATATTGGATGGGCGGTTGGTAGGGAACAAGACGCGCGCAGTGGAGCTCACGTCTTCAATGCGACGCTTGCGGGGCGTCTTGGCTGGAGTAGGTAGCATTCCCTGCGCAAGTTAGCATGTTTGCCTGTACGTGTCATAGTCGGAGGCGCTTCGACAGTCGACGCGGTCGTTTGACAAGCGCAATGGACCCGAAGCGAACCCCCTCATGTAACGTACCGGAGCCATGTTTGAAAACAGAGTACGGCGAGAAGAAGTTGGTGCGGCGTTGTCGGAGTCGGAGTCGAGCGGATTGAGGTCCAAGGGCGCACGACGGGTCGAGCGTGGGGAGCGCGGTTGTCGGGATACAGGCGAGGACGGCGGCGAGAGGGCGAAGGAGGCATTTGCGCGGGCAGCAGACCGCTTAGACGATGAGGCCGTTGGTATGATGTCGCGCCTGGTCCGTGGGCTCGGCCGCTCCTGTTGGTGAAAGTGAATATCGCGTTGGGCGGCCACTCTGCTCGATCGGCGCGGTGAAAACGGCTCGTACGTGTCTCCATGCAGAGGCGCCGGCGGCGTGTGGATGCGACGGGGCGGGGAGGGTGTGCGCTCCATGTTGTGTGGTGTGATGCGAGTGTTTGTTTGGGATGGGGCAGTTGCGGTGTTGTTGTGGTAGCAATGTAGGTAGGAATGTGGATATCCAAAATCAAAACAATGGCACCGAGCTTCAATGATGCACCGCTTCCACGTTCAAAGGGGTCCAATTGATGATGCAATACGATATGCGCGCAAGTGGAAAGTTCGGTAGGGCTTGGGATGGTGAGGGTGAAGGACAAAGCCGAGTGGGTACAATGGGCTATGTCTCCGATGGGGAAGGAAGGAAAGCGCGAGGTTGGGAAGGCAGGCGCAGATGGCGGGTGCTCCTTGCTTGGCGCAACGCACGCGCGGAACATCAACAAGACCCCTGCTAACCGCTGGCCCCGCCAAACCAAATACGTCAAACACGCCATTGCCCGCCAACTCGAAATGCTGCCCGTGCTACCAGATCCATTCGTCTAGACGCGTCCAGCACCATACACGGCAAATACACAACACAACACAACACAACATGGACCCACCAGACCTCGGCGCGCTTGACCTCTCCGACTCGGACGAGGATGCTTTGTTCAACACACCGGCCGCGCGCAAGACCAAGCAACAGACAACAGACGCGGACAATGGTGCGGGGGAAGGTGCAGCAGGCGGAAAGACACGCTCCAAGGAGTCGCATTATACCACGGAAGAGGCCCGGGAGGCGGCATTGCGACGAGAGCTGGAGAGCATACGAAACGTCAACAAGGTCATTGAGGGCGTTGTGGAGAGCTTGCAAAAGGCAAAGGACAACATGGCTGTAAGGGACAAGTTTAGAACTGCCGCAGTCTCCAGACTGACGATGGATAGACTGTATCACGCACTGTCCAGAACGCGTCCACTCTGCTCCAAACATGGACACGCATCCTTTCCCAAACCGAACACAATCAGCGCTTGATCCTGAACCCCCAGTGGCAGGGTGCTTCACAAGATCTGATAGATATCGAGGAGGAACAAGTGCATCGTCAGCAGGCCGCACAACGCCGGGCAGCAGAAGAGCAGGCACGCAAAGAGGCTGCGGCGAGGAAGATCGAAGAGGATCGTAGGAAGGCAGAAGCAGCCCCGAGGTTGGGCACACGGGGCAGAGTGAGGGGCGGCGCGAGACCACGAGGTGCTTCGACATCGTCCACAGGGAACTATGTTGGTGTGGGTGGACAGACAGGACGCGGTGTCAGCCGTAGCGATTCAACGCGAGGTCGTGCAGGCAGCGGCATTGGACGCGGGCTCCCACGGGGCAGGGGAAGAGGTCCAGGTTGATGGAAGCATCTTCGCCATACCCGGAATCGACATCGAATAAATACGTGAAACGCTCGACCGACACTGATCCTCGGATTTGTAAACCCCGTGCTTTGAAGGTCTCGAACGCTCAAGTCAATGTGCACCATCGAAAATGCATCGTGCTATCCGAATCGGACTAGTTGAGCGTGCCACTCACCCAAAGACTGGGGGTGCGTCGTAGCTTGTCGAGGCACGGGACTCTTCTCCAGAGCAACCGGCACTAGAATTTGTACCTGCAGCTCGATGCAGTGAGCGCGCCGGATTGGTGATGCGGGTGCATTTCTCAAAGCGGAAAAGTCGCAGAACCCCACTTGTCGCCAACGGACCCCGCCGTACAGTTCCCTAAGATCTTGCGACCGTCGGGAGGTTCAAATAGATTCTCCGGTTCCTGCTCTTTCAGTCTCTTTTCTATTTCCCCTTCTCTTCCATCCTTGCAAGTTTGACCTTCTATATCACACAATGGAAGTGCCAACAGCAACGTCGCTACGCGACATATACCCCGAGGACGCGCTCCCGGTCGAAACAAAGCGATGGGAGAGCCTACTCGCCAAGTTCAAGGACCTCTACGGCAAGCAAGCAGACTTTGTTGCTAGGAGTCCTGGTCGCGTCAACATCATTGGCGAGGTAAATTACCTTCACGAGTCCCTTCATCCTTGATTGACAATGGTAGCACATTGACTACTCTCTATACGAGGTCCTGCCCATGGCTATCACCGCCGACTTCATCATGGCCGTTGCTGTGCGACCGACCGAGGAAAAGCCCCGCATACGGATAGCGAATCTCAACTCAGAGAAGTTCCCCACCCGCGAGTTCGACATTCCCGAGGGAGAGATTCCAATCGACGCTACCGAGCATGAGTGGACCAACTACTTCAAGTCCGGGCTGAAGGGCGTATCGCAGTTACTTCAAAAGAAGCGGGGGAAGTTCACATCCGTGGGCATGGACATTGTGTGCGACGGCACAGTACCAAGTGGTGGTGGTCTCTCCAGTTCGGCGTCTGTCGTCTGCACAAGTTCGCTTGCTGTGCTAGCCGCGAATGGCGAAGAGAAGATTGACAAGACCGAACTATGCGAACTTGCGATTGTCTCTGAGCGCGCAGTCGGTGTCAACTCTGGAGGGTAAGCTTGACCAAGTAATTGAAAGTGGCACAGCTAATATACCCGTAGTATGGACCAAGCAGCTTCCGTCTTCTCCCTCCGCGGCTCCGCCCTCTACGTATCGTTCAAACCCAGCCTCAACTACACAAACATCGAGTTTCCGAAAACAGACCCTGAACTCGTCTTTGTTACCGCCCAGAGTTTCGTCGCCGCAGACAAGCACGTCACAGCCCCTGTGTGCTACAACCTACGTGTAGTAGAGTGCACACTGGCAGCAGTCTTCCTGGCCAAAGCATTTGGCCTAAAGAAAGATCTCCCGACAGACTCATCTCCCCTCGGCGTCAGCCTACGCGGCTTCCACGACACATACTTCGAGGAGAAGGAAGGCGTCTCTGACAACACTAAGATCTCTGTCTCAGAATTCGAAACGCAACTCACAAAGCTCATCCAGCACACCGAAGACTACCTCCCTCAAGAAGACGGCTACACGCGCCAGCAAATCTGCGGTCTCCTCGGCATCTCTGAAGACGAACTCAACCAACGATACATGTCCAAGTTCCCCGTTCGCGCCGACAAGTTCATGCTCCGCCAGCGTGCCCTGCACGTCTTCACCGAAGCCCTCCGCGTGATCAAGTTCCGATCGCTCCTCGCTTCACCGCCGTCAAATGACCGCACATACCTCCAATCATTAGGTGACCTTATGAACACGACGCAGGACTCGTGTCGCGATATCTACGACTGCAGTTGTCCTGAGCTCGATGAGTTGTGCGACTTGGCGCGTGCAGCGGGAAGTTGTGGTAGTAGGCTTACTGGAGCGGGCTGGGGTGGATGTAGTGTGCATCTTGTGCCTAAGGATAAGGTCGAGGCGGTCAAGAAGGCGTGGGTAGACAAGTATTATAAGAAGAGGTTTCCGGATATTACCGAGGAGAAGCTTCAGCAGGCGGTTGTTGTTAGTGAGCCTGGAAGTGGATCTATGCTTTTTAGGACCACAGGGGAGAAGCTTTCTTAGATGGGGATGCGGGCATTGGGTGAGGAAGATGGGATTCTTGCGAAGATGCCGTCATGCGGTTCAGACGTGGTAACGTCAAACCAGGTTAGCCGTTTGGAGACTTGTGGTCACGGGCTGAGATCCGATACAGAGACACAAGGTCTGTCTCGTTTACTCTGCCACAGAGGTTTAGAACATTCCATGTTTTGCGCCGCAGTCTTGATCTTATCAATCAATACACAGTACATGTCACATCAACTCCAGTTTCTGCTTCACAGTATCGTACGCCATACGGAAAGATCATGCGGACTATACTACACCATCATCGTAGTAGCTTCTACGAAGCGCCTTGCTATATCCTCATATCGATCATCTCTTCCCAGGCGGCGGTATCACAGCTCCTGTGTTTAATCAAGACTCCTAACCTACTAAATTCTTCTCAGGACCCCGTAACTCCTGTCTTCACATCTACACGCCTACCACAATATCGACGAAGAGTTTCCACCCAGCGATTTACCATCAAGATGCCGAGACGCAACCCCAATCGTCTCAGAAAATCATCGCGAAAGACGCGTTCCCAGGAATCAAGGCTCGATCAAGCAGATTACTATCAGCAGTACAACACCATGTACGCGAACGGAGATGTATTGGCCGCAGCAAGATTCAGCGAGGATAGCACACGAAGACAACTCGGGTGTACGATTCCACTACCCCATCAACCACATCACACGGTCATACAACGAGAGAGCGGTATGTGCTATAGCACACATGGTGACGTAAATAGCAAATCAAGTGGCGGTGCGATACCGCGGTGGCAAACAGGATGTTGGTATACTTATATGCATCCTGTTACACAAGAAGATGTAGTTATGTGGGTTCATAGTGGGCATGAGACGTTTAAGAATGGGTATGCATACGAGCGTGGGGGAAAAGAAGAGTACTACCACAGTGAAGATTATACGACTGGTCCGGGAACTTGTGGAGAAGAGTTGACGGCGTGTTGTCAGGACACCCAGAAGTCTGCTGAACCACTACTGTTTGGGTATAGAGAGGGATATCATGACCCGGTACTGAAAGACATGACTGAGGATTGGTGGAGGCTGTTCGGACATGACATACCGAAGCAGTTCATTCTGAGTGCCGAGTCGACTGGAAAAGCGAGTGAAGAGTGGAATGTTGCGGCGTACTTTGCGCCTTGCCGTACGCCAGGAATGGTGTCGTGCTCTAGGTATGCAAAGGAGAGTGCAATTAAGAAAGGTGAAGAATTTGAGAATGAGCTATCGATAGGCAAGAGTGGCAGTGGAATACAGCAAGTTTGCAGGGGAAGGGACGATTGGGAATGCGACTTTTGTGGAATAGAATGCTTCTGCTGGACTGTCGAGGCGGGAATGACTGAAGTTTGATGACATTAGCCAAGCTGACGGCTTCTGTATAAACAGTGCCCAGGCATGTATGCCGACAGTATTTCCATACCGGCAAATCTAATCTGATTAACTCAGAATTCGCGTAATCCTATGGAGAATTGACCAAGCCGCGAAAAGGACTGTTGGCCACTAGCATGGGGTGTACAGGTCTCGGGCTATAGGTACACACGATTCGGAAATTGCCGCTTTGTATCATAATTGCAAGGTTTAGTTCATCGCGAGGCTGCCCAGGTGATAAAGCATTCTGAGCCTTGATGCAACGGCACCGTGATATACATTGAGATCTGATGCAAGAGGGTGTCGATATCCAGACTGTCAGGCATCAGATGGAAGCATTGCCTGTATCTATCCATGATAGGCTAATGCTCACCTGCATTCGGCAACTTCCGCAAGTGGTCGGCTCACTAAAGATCACGTGACTTTGAATCGTTGCGGGGATATCCAAGCTCAGACTGGGATACACGGAATAGAGGTGTTGTATGCTAGTATGCGAAAGGTGAAATGCCCGAGTCTTTTGATGAAGCCAGGACTATTGGCACCAAGCATTCATTTCATCAGCTCGTCGACGGATTCGGGTTCGGGATCGTGTAAGAGCGAGAGTCAAAAGAAAAACATCCATACACTTACATCGTCATCTCGAATGTGATATCGCGATACGACCTATCGCATTCAAGCTATTCCCTGTGCACAATCAACGACCGCACGTCATCATTGACTGTGAACGTCATCGTTTCTCTTTCGAGCTAATAGCAACGTACCATAGTATGCCAGAGTGCGACAGTGTATCAGAATTGCATGCCGAGATCGTCGCGAAGAGTATGAGGTGTTCCAGCATGACCCTTATGAAGGTGTAGATGCTGGCATGTCGCAACTTCACGCGTTCGGCGAGAGCGACTGGCAGTGCTGACTACCGGTTGTGCATATTTGTCAGCGCGCTGGGCGGGGATCGGCCATGTTACTAGTAACAAAAGAAACAGGCCGATTGAGCGTATGTCAGCAAAGTGTTCCTTCAATCAGCCAACTCACGATGTCAACTGCTGGTGTCGAAAAGCGTGGCTCTGCCTCTACTGTACGGGTAAGCAGGATTTTGTGTTTTCTCCCAGGTCTGGGCCATCCGCGGCTCCACGCATCCGCCAGGGGCGCGCTCCTGACGCGACTTCGCCTCAAGCTCAAGATCCGCACACACCTCTCTAGCATCGAACGTCGCTTGCAATAAGTTTCGTACGCGCCAAACTTCAATCTGACGCGTCTTTCAGGCTTGTGATTTGTGCCGCAAACGAAAGCGAAGATGCGTATGGAATTCAGGCCCTCAAGGATGCTCGCCATGCACCAATACGAAAGAGACGTGTACGACCACGTACACGCGCAAGCAGAGGTCGAAACCTCAGAGAGGGTATGGCTCGCGCGTGTGCTCCAGTTTTCCTGTGTAAGCTAACGATAGTTTAGTAATCGCATAGTCGAGTATGAGAGCCGAATCAAGAGGTTAGAGTCGCTTTTACATGAGCGGAACGTTACACAGCCTCAAGTGCGTCAACAACCGATTATGCAGGTCTCAGATGCTTCCGTTCCGCTCTCCAAATGGGTTGAATCATTGCGCCACGAGGTGGAAACTGGACCTCAACCTCAGCTCCCGGACTTCGATCCTCTCGATCTAGAGGGCATCCTTCAGGGCAATGACGGATTGTTTGCAGAGGATCTTAGCGCTCTGTCTATGGGTGACACTAGCCACAATTCTCCAGCATTAGAGCATCCGCTTTCGATTGGCTCGAATGGCATCCAGCCATCAGTCAACTTCCAGGAGGATACTGCTTTCCTGCAAGGCGGGCATTTCGGACCGATCTCGGCTGAGGGTCTGGGTGCGCTTCCGCAGCCGATGACAACGAGTCCTGATAGCGATTGGTACCTTCCACCTCCAGAGCTTGGAACATCACTGCTTGCAGAGTATCTGACAGACTTTAATACCGCCTATCCACTCTATCAACCACATGTTGTCGCCGATCACCTCCGGACGTGCTATGCAGGGCTATCCGACGGTGCGGCAGTTGCTTGGACTAGCGCCTACATTGTTTTCGGTGTGGCACATCATCTTCGCCAAATGAGTGCGACTGGAAACAGCTACGATATAGACATGGCTCAGTACTATCTCGCCCGTGCCTATTCTATGCTGGACACTCTTCTTGCAGCGCCGCCATCACTAGGCCAAGTACAATGTCTCGTCGGGTTAGCACTGCTCATGGTGGCCAGTCCTTGCAACTGTAAACATTCAGCGGGACACTTCGTCTCCACGGCGCTACGTGTTATCAGAAGCCTCGTATACGAAGAGCAGAAAGACTGTCTCACGATAGAAGCGTTAGCCAATAGCGCACAACAGCGTCGCGTTTTCTGGATCTGCTTTATCAACGATATCACTTTAGCCCTTTTGAACAACACACAACCTACACATCAACTCCAGGAAGTTGCTGACTGCTCTGACTTTGTCGCAGACGAACTTGGTGCGCTTACTGCCGCTGAGGGTACTTGGCGAGTGCTCATATTTTGGTTGTTTACCAGGATAGCCTTGCTCCAAACTGAGGCCGTCGACCAGGTATTATCTCGCAAGACTGAAAACAACACTCCGCTCGACTTGAGTGCCGCTACTTCCATCGTCCTGGCGCGGCTGAAAGCGTTTCGCGACCAACATCATGTCTTTCACCTTTCCGCTGGTCAAATTCAACACTTGTTATACCAGACAGACATTGTTCACTGCGTTGCACTTGAGGCTTACTACTTTGCTACTATGTATCGACTGCATGCATTCACGGCCATGGACATGGACTCGAAGATCAATCCTTTTGGGATGGACGGCTTGATTAGGATGTCGAAAATGAAGCAACACAAGTCATATTCGGAGGCGCAAAGACTTCTGAGTTTGCTACCAATAGCTCCACGAGGCAACGTTGCCTTGTACTGGTAAGTGGTATGGACGATAGCGTCCAAACTCTGTCTTGTAGTCAGTTACGACAAACAGTCGCTAATCGCTTGAAAGGACGACATATCCCATGCTCATCGCAGCGTTTGTCACAATCATTGCACACCATATCCAGAACCCTATGGCAGAGGCTCCTTCGCCTATCGAATATCGCAACTATCAGCAACTAGTCGCCGACCTCGACATCATGGTTGCTGCAGGCGATGACCCAAACTTGGCGAAAAAGACGATGTTTTGCAAGCGCTTGTTATCGGCTTACGAAGCACGATTTCGTGCTCAGCTGACAGGGGCACCTCTATGCAGCATCGCAGTGACTAGCTAAGACCGGTCGCGTTGCTCATTGTCAAGTTGTGTCCAAGAAGTTGATTGTTGTCTACTGTTTTTGATATGCAACGCCGAACAGCGAATTACTACTCCAAAGGCAAACGGCTGAAGCTAAAGAATCTAATTAACGTAACGGGAATTGTTGTACCTTTAGGATCGCCAACACTTCGATACTCTACAACCTCTTATCAACTGTGCATCAACTCAACTCAACACTTTACAGCTTCCGTGCTCGGTACAAGACATGTGACAACTACAAGTCGAGTTTCATTGTAGATCCTTGCCACTCCCTTAATCGTGTATCGTATTGGCCTTCTACCGCTATCTATAGGCGCATTTGCACGTTTGTAGGCAACAGGATCACAAGAAGTTACCAGTAGGAGGTGGAAAATGCACAGCGCGGATTCGCGTGTCGTCATTCATCCGACTGCTTATCCACCGGTACAGTTTTCATGCATGGCTGAGCGAGCTTGAACCATTTAGCTTGTCCTTGATGTTAACGCATGTCGCTTTAGGCTCCCAACGCAATGTGTCAGCATAGGTAGTATCATTGAGCACAAAAGTGGGGCTGCTCCGGCGGCGCGAACCTATCAAGCGCCAACCTCGGCTCCCGCTTTCGCGCAGCTGTACATCGTCGTTCTCACGCTCCAACAGTTCCTTGACACCCACAATTCTATCGCATGTGCAACACTTTCATTGTCCATCGCACGCAATATAATTCCATGCGGGGCGTTGTTTTCCAGCTTTGCAAGGCCGTACACGACGTGAAGACAACTCCAGCAGCTACCGTCCTGCAGTCAGGCTACACAACCCATATTATGCAGCAACCCCATGCCCAGCAGTATTACAACCTGCCCAGACCGGTCAAGATATTTTGCACCGGTCTGATGAGATGGCGTTCACCAGCCAATCAAATACGACCGGTGTGCGAGGTACGGCTGAGATTTGGGGGCTGATATGACAGCTTTGAGAATGGCTCCGCGACGATAAAAATAGCGTATGCCCACTATAGCTTTCGCGGCACTTTTGCGCATGATTTACCTTCAACCGAGTACATAGAGTTGTAACCCCATACAAAAGACCCCAGCTTCCGAGCAAGCTACAGTTTTGCTCCCTCACGGCATCGTCGAGCCTTGGTTGCGCATACGGCATCATGAGATTCGGGCATAAGCATGACGAGCCAGACCCCCCGGATCCGGTCTTCAGCGAAGACCAAGATCTCAGCGAAGTTTGGCCGCAAGTCGTGCGGCAGTATGAGGATACCACTAAAAAGAAACTGGATATGAACACGACGCTCAAGAGCTTCCAGCTGCAGATTGACGCGGACATCAAGGAATCTACTTCAAAAGGCCATCAACATGCCCGAACCGTTCTGAACAATGTTGGAAGCTGTCTTGAGAAGTTTGGGAGCATCGTTGCACAGGGTGCGAGTATCGTGTTCGGGCCCACAGCTCAATGCTGGAATGCGATAAGCTTCGTGATTCAAGCGGTGCGGGGCTTCAGTGACATGATGGACGGATTTGTCACGCTGATGGAACGTTCAGCAGCCTTCCTCCGACGTCTAGTTCACTTCATGGAGCAAGAGGCGGGCAAGGACGGGGCACAACTACCGCGCATTCTTCGAAAGCCAGCATATGATATTCTTTCGCATTTCCTTGGCGTACTTCGGTCTTCATACAAATTGGCTACCAGCACAAGAGAGCGAGTGAAAGCGATGGCAGGAATCATGCTGTTCAACTCGAATGAACAGGTCGCAGAGTCACTGAAGCTGATGGAGGACCATATTACAGAGTTTACCAGAGCCGAGGTGGATGATATACTCCTGAGTGTCAGAGGACTTGCGAAACACCTTGACAAATCTGACGAGGAGAGAGCGCGCCATGAGACTGAGATTCAAGAATATCTTCAAGCCACATACAAAATTGGCGATCAGATTCTTAGTGTTACTCAGCAAATGAAGAGCACTTTGGACGGCAGATCTAGCAAGGATCAGCAGGAAAAGAATCTGGACAAGATAGCAAAGAGTCTGGGGTTGAAGAAGCCATCAGGAGACTGGGAAACATGGAGCAAGCGACATAGCGAGCTCTGTAAGGTCCATGTGCCTGGAACGGGAGAATGGCTCACTCAAGACGAACCTGCATTTACTCAGTGGGCTGACCTCGACCATCACGACAAGAACGTCCTCTTCCTAAAGGCTGACTCTGGCTATGGCAAGACGCACCTCTTTAATCACGTCGTTTCATACCTCGACAAGAAATGCCGGGTTCCGCGTGGACCAAATCAAGCTTTCCTGGCCTATTACTACTATGGAGAGGATAAGGATGATTCGCTCGAACGGTGCATAGGATCCATTGTCTACCAACTTGCAGTCGCAGACATTGGATATGCTCAAGCCGTAGTCGAGGAGTGCGGGCGACCCGCAAGCATCGCGCGAGCCGAAGATCGATGGAAAAACCTAGTGACAGGATTACGGCATGCCATGAAAGGCACGTACTTCATATGTATGGACGGTTTCGATGGTCGTGGCCAGCTGGACACAGCAGAAGCAATGTTGTCAACTATTTCACGCCGCACTACGTCCCCAGCCGAGTCCAACGGGATCGCTCTGCGTTTCTTCATATCAGGAAACGATGACCTGTTTTCTGAGGTCTCACAAGCGGTCGAAGGTATCCCCACTATTGTTCTCGGACCACGTGGAGACGTTACCCGTTCTACAGAACGAGTTGGTGACGATTCAGATACCGCGTCGGTGCTAGAACAACTGCCAAACGCAAGTGATCTGGAAGCTGTCACGAGGGCTCGTATCAAGGATGTCTGTAAGACCAAACCCGCACTGAAAGCGATTCTTACCGAAGAAAATATCAAGCTTCTGCTGGAAGGCATTCGTGGAAACTACAAAAATCTCGAGGCCAAGATTACGGAGATCAACGCGTGCGACACCAAAGGAAAGGTTCAGGACGTCATTAACAACACAAGCGCTGATATGGATACCGTTCAAAGGAACAGGGTCAAGACGCTCGATGCTCTGCTGAGTTCACGTCAGGCTCACGTGCTTAATGATCTCCTTGTGTGGGTTGCCGGCCTGAGTTATCAACCACCGACTAAGTTACTGGAAAGCGTTCTCTTCTTCAACTTTGGCGAGGAGTTTCTCCTTGCTGATCAAATTTCCACTACGTACTCGCCTGTACTCGTGATTGACAAGGAGGGTAGGGTGGGATTCAAAGACGGTATCAGAGATATCCTGTCTGTGAGCGACTCTTCGGGCTCCGAATCAGCAATCTCCCAGTTGCATGCCGAAGCAATCAGCGGAGCCGAAGTCAGCCTTTGTCGCCGGTTCATTAAAAATGCCTGCGATCCAGCGGATTACGCCAGATTCAGATTTGATGATTTCTTCCAGGCAATGGAACAGAAGGTCCACATTCATCTTGACAGTGAGCATGATGTGAACGTCACAATTCTCGGAAAATGCATCGATGCTCTTTTCGACAGCCGAAAAGACGACAACCTTGCAGAACTGCGCGACTATGCTTCGAAGTGGTTCTACTCGCATCTCAAGGATCTAGTGGAGGCGTTGGACGACTTTGAGCCAAGCAGGAAATTCCTCATTGACATCGGGGTCAAGCTGGTTGATCTAATCTACGATCCAAAGATGATTGACACTTGGTTTCTCGGGACGAATTTGTCTTGGCTGAAGTACGACTTCTTGTATACAGAGGACTTCATGGATCCTTTACTGAAGTTATTGAAGAATCCGCAGGTGATCAAAGGCTATGCAAGAGACGCAGAGAAGGGTGCGTGGGCCAAGTCTGTTATCTCCGAAACAGCCAATAAATACTCCGTCTTTGAACGTGTGGCAGCACGGCTGGCGAGCCATTGGTTCACCTCGGCAGGAATAACAGACAGGGACTATATATGGATGTCGTACGGAATAGTAGCCAAGGTAAGCGCGTTCTGTTGGTGGCAAGGGACTGGCTGACAGCAGCAACAAGATATTTGATCCCGACAAACCTTTCGAGGAATGGAACCCGCCTCCTCTCCCAGAGGTGAACAAGTTCGTTTCTTGGGTAAAGGAACACACAGATACCGAAATTGACAACTTCACCTGGGAATACCGCGTAGGTGCAGCCTACGTCGCCTTTGAGCATCACAAAGAAGCTATCGTTGCGCTGGAAGCAGCCGAGCAACACTCTCAGAGAAGCTGGGGCCTGTTGGTCAATTTAGCAAGAGCCCACGAGAGCGAGAAGAACTACCGCACCGCACTCAAATACATACAAGAATTCAAATCGCTCGACAACTCAACTATTCAAACAGAAAACGGTTACAAGGATACCCTCTTTGACTTGCTCCTGCTAGAAGGAACTTGTTATCGACGGTGTCATGACTATGAGTCTTCCGTCAAGTCTTTCCAAGAACTTCTAGGCCAGAATGTCGACAAAGACTCCGATATGAGCTGGACCCGCACTATTGCTGTTTCAGAACTGTTCACAACTTGGATTGAGACAAAAAGCTATCAATCTATCACAAGCTTTATTCTCAACGGGAAAGACACGACAGCCCAAAGCTGGGGTACTACTTATTTGCTGCGGAGAGCGGCATATCTTGACGAACTACATACAAGCATCATCGTAGCAGCGAAATATGCAGGAGTTGTGGAAGATATCATATCTGTGTACCAGGAAGCCATTGACTACAAGCCGCTGGACCCTTACGCGCCAGATGAACTTGGTGTAGACAGCTCTGCTGAAGCGACAGAACAACTGCGGTATTTCCAAGCCGTTCTCAGGTTCCACGGGAGTGAATTCCAGCATGATCAACATCGGAGCATACAGTACTGGGAAGAGATTATCCGGCGCTCTGACGAGAGTTCAGTGTCATATACCACAGCATATGCTGCTAGCCGCAAGCTGGCTCCGACTCTCCTTGATAAGGCAGTTGCTGAACCCGTAACAGCTCCATCAGGCTCCCCCGAGGACTACGTCAGCAGATTGGAGAAGCTCGCCAATTTGAACACAACGGTAGTCTGTGATCTTCGTCAAGGCTATCTCGATCCTCGCCTCTGTTTGGCCAGACTGTACCACCTGAAGAAAGACCATATTTCAGCTTTCGCACAGGCGCGGGCACGACTTTGCAGTGTCTTCGATAAGTGGCCCGAAGCTCCAGGGGATGAATCATCTCGCCTTCGTTTCTCGAACCTCGCCCAGACGTTGACTGTCCTTGACAAAGACATTGACGCTGTTGCAGCATGGCAAGCAATTAAGCCATATCAACAATCAAATAACTCGGCAGCGGACGCAGATCATCCAGACGCCGGAGAGGTTGCTCAATCAAGCGCTGGACTAGTACAAACTGATGGTATGCCAGCGACTTCTGACAAGAACGGAGAAGACGTTCCAGAGGCATCCTCATCAGACACGACGACGTCCAAGGCGTACATTTCAGGATTCTTTTGCGATGGAAAGTGCGGAACTGAATGGGACGACATGCTAGCTGACTGTTACGTGTGCAAGCACTGTCTTTGCACTCAGTTTTGTCCAAAATGTTACGATAAGCTCAAGGCCGGCGACTCACACCCTCTGATCTGCAACAAAAATCACGAAATGCTCAGATTACCGCCCTTTGACTGGGTCAAATGGCGTACTATACCGGCAGGCATGATGATTGTGGACAACCAGCTAGTCTCCTGCTCGGAATGGGTGGACAAGATTCGCAAAGAGTACGATGTGCAACAAACACAGATTGATTACATCAAAATGGAGAAGGCGAGGCAACTGAAAGCTGGCAGTATTATAGTGGGTAAATGGCGCAGCAAGTTGAAGAGAATCAGGGCCACAAAACCGGCGATAGCACCTACACTCCGCCGAGTGAAGACAGTCGCATAGACATATTGCAGCGCCTACCCGATGTCCTAGGAAGGATCAAAGACTTTGGAGCTGGTCGCACCGCCGCTATGGACGCCGGCCACTTACTTGTGCAAGTCCTTGCCCAGTAGTCTACCACGGGGTCAGAGAACCCCAAGGATGTCGCGCAGCAAGTATTGCCGTTCGCTCTGCAATCAGGGCGAACATCGACCAGTTCGCTCGCTTTACCGTTCTTCCTGTGTCGAAACCGGAGGAAGCAGCTGTTGCGTGGAACCGCAGCGTTACATTACTTGGTTTCAAGGGTGCGATAATGTGGGACCATCTCAAAGACGGTACACACTACGACGCTGCACGCTTTGACCCAACCTTTGCAATCCCACAAGAACTCGATGTGCCGTTGTACCTGCAACTTGCTGCTTTGATCGCCGATATGGCGTCGAAGTTGTTCGCCGGGAACTACCCTGCTGCCGTGGCTGGACGGCTTGGGACGAACTCATGGGGACGCATGTCCTACAGCTTTACAGCGCAGGTTTATCCGATCGATTCCCCAAGTTGGAGTTGATCATCGGACATTATGGCGGAGGATTGCCAATGTTCGTTGACCGATTTGATTCGACGAGACTACGCAACGATACGACGTTCGATCGGGTGTGGAGTATAAATATCTGGAGCACGACGAGTACATTCTTTACTGTGAGACAATTTGAGCAGCTGAGGTAGGTGAGCCGGGTAAAGAGGAGTGTGTAATTGGTCGATTGCTCGTTCAGTACGGACAGATAGGGTTCGTTGAGCAGTTGGCGCAGGCGCAGGTGTTGACTAATGGTGAGGTGGACATGTTCGCGTGGAAGAACGCTGAGTCGGCGCTGAAGCTGTGAGCGATTAATGTGGTGCAATCAGCGATACAATTATCAGATGAAATGAAGACTATTGAAGATGAATATGCATTGGAGCGGATAGAAGGAGTCGATGATGCAATCGTCGAACGCGAGTCCAGATCGCGCTTGTACATAACAGGGATAGCCCGTCCACTAGCGTGACACCTCCCAGCGCGTCTCTCCGATTGTCATTCTCGAGCTTGCCAATCAATCAACTTCACCCGCCTGCCGTCCCTAGAATCGACCAAAGAAGAATCTATTCAGCACCTAAACATCCTCAGGTCCTGCAAGGCCTAGTGCCTGCCTACGAGTTGGCGCATCAGCCTTGAAGAACGGCTTCTCTGCTAGTGCTGTTACCCTCGTTCCGTGCCTTGGCTCGATCCCTTCATAGTCCCAGCTCGCGTTGTGGATGGTGATTCTGTTGTCCCACAATGCAGAGGTCCCAGGGGTCCACCGGAATCGGACCTGGATATCGACGTTGTTCTCGTATACATCGAAAAGATAGTTGAGAATGGCATCACTCTCAGCCTTGTCGAGTCCAACGATGCGGTCGGTGAATGCGCGGTTAACCCAAAGAGCTTTCCATCCGGTTGCTGGATGCACACGAACGATCGGATGAACGCGTTCGATGTGCTTCGGGCCAGCGTTAGGATTCTCACGATCAAGATATGGGTGCGCACTGCGGTACACTGCTTCTCTGCCGTCGATGATTTTCCGGAACTCCGGAGAAAGCTTCTCATAAGCGGCGTAGCCTGAGGCCCAGAGAGTGTCACCTCCAATCTTGGGTATGGTGTCATTGTGGAGATGGGTCACGCTGAAACAAGTTAGGAATGAGCGCATTCTGAATACTGCCACTTACCCGGCGGGTTGACGTTCGTGCACCAGATCGGTGTGCCACCTGGATGCTCCGCCTGTCTTCCTGAAGCTTGCTGGCACCTCGGTAGCCTGAAGAGCAGGCCAGAGAACAGTCACCCCTGGTACACCTGGTACAAAGGGAACTTGCGGCTTCATGTGCTGTTAGCATGGCAAATATAGCATAAGCAGGCAACTTACATGAACTTCAATCTCGCCATAGTACTCGCCGAGCTTCTTTTGTTCTTGGGGCGAGAGGTCTTGGTCGCGGAAGAACACTACGCTTCTTTCGGCGATCAAAAGACCAAGCTCGTCCTTCTGTTGGTCTGTAAGATCCTTCAATTGAAGTCCAACAATCTCTGTTCCAATGTGCGAGGTCAAGTGGATAACCTCCTTTGCAGCGCCGAACAACGCTTTCTTCTCGGGATCAGCTCGGGTACCTGGATCAATGTGCTCACGATCATAGTCTCTGATCTTGTAGACATCATCAAGGTAAAGTGGTTTCGCTGGTCTGTATGGATAGCCGGCCGATAGATCGATACCAGCTTTCTCAAGTCTCTTCCTGGCGGGCTCTGGTAATCCCAAAGAGTCCTTCCGCGGTTGGACGGTGTCCTTCTCCTGGATGTGCTCGTGAACAGGAATTGCGATTGGAGCCATGATGAACGTCGTTTGTGATGCAGTTGTGCAGACATCCTCACTCGCGATGCCATCAGTCTTATACCCGGAATTCGTCTTACCCCACTTCGTGCTCGTTGCGCGTTCACTAATTTGACTTACAAAGACGGTCGAGTGATATGGCAGCGTCGCGTGCTGGTTGTGATCTGTGTTGCGGGGTTGATCACATCATAATCCTGCAGATGACGAATATCCACTCAACGTTTCTCACGTTATCGCTCGGGGAAACTTCGCTTTTACTTCAGGCGCATAGAACTGTGGAGTTCGCATGTTACCTGCATGCAAATCTATCGATCGCAGTTGTTTGGTGTTCCCAAAATGGGGGCTTCTTATGATGCCATTCGTATCCATCATCGCGCGTTATGCCTACTCACACGACGACGGAGATATGCTCAGCGCTGACAAACTCTGTAACTGAGACTTTGCACTAAGAATGCTGACATGTAGATGCCTGCCGATATTGGGTGTGCCGAGGTCTTTCGAAGTTATTGTCAGTTGATGATTCCGGGTCGATACACGACCAAGGTTGCAAACATTTTCCTCGTGTTGTATCTGCGATATCCAGAGCATGTCTTTCCCGAGCAACCGTGTCGCTGTGATTGGGGCGGGCATCAGTGGTGTTGTTGCTGCAGCGCATCTCAAGAAAGAGGGCATTGAGGTCGCAGTCTTTGAGCGATCTAGTGCTGCAGGAGGTATATGGTAATTAACCCAACATCCTTGACTTCCAGCTGAACTAACCAGACGAAAGGCGTTATGACGAGCGAAAGCCCTTGGAGCCATCGTATTCGAATGCCAATCGTTCACGAGTTGACAGTGTTGATGCAAGCGAAGACCTGAAAGATATCGAAAGTCTGCTTCATGCGCCACCAGGGTATGTACCACAGGATGATCTATCCGATTGTACGGTCGAATGACTCGCTACAGTCCGTGTTACAAGGGCCTCAAGAACAACGTGAGTACACGTTTGTTAGAAACCACCTTGAACCAGTTTCCGCCCGGGACCGAGGATTATGTAACGCACGATGTCTTGTGCGACTACATACAAACTACTGCTGTCTCAACGGGGGTGCATGAAATGACGGAATATGACACCGATGTGATAAGTGTCACTAAGACCGGCAAAGCTTGGACAATCGAGACTGCAACTCTGCAGACTGGTGCGAAAGGTGCATTGATGCGACGTGTATCTTCTCGGGTGAATATATTGGTGTTCAGAGGCTTGTATAAAAAGTAGTAACCTTGAGTTAGGTCTTTGATGCCGTCGTAGTTGCGTCTGGCCATTACCATGCGCCGAGGATTCCCGATACGCCAGGACTCGCAGACTGGAAGCGAAGATTTCCCGATAGAGTACAGCACTCCAAACTCTATCGAAGGCCCGAGAACGCTCATAACAAGGTGCGTGTAGACGCGATCGAGAGGATAATTGTCATCCCGACCTGACTTCACATCAGAACTATTTACTTGTCGGTGGGAGTGTGTCCGCGACAGATATCGCGCGCGAGCTCAGTCCGTATGTGAACAAGATCATACAAAGCCAAAGGAATGGCAAGTTTGATCTGCCTCCGAGCATGCTCCCGGATAACGCATACCGCATCGATGAGATAGTATCGTACGACGAACTTCCAGTGGACACATCAGGGTCGTTGAAAGACACCGAGCCGATACCAGCCACCGTCACGCTGAAGTCGGGTGCAAAGATCTGTGACATCCATCATGTCATACTCTGCACAGGTTATCATCTGACACTGCCTTTCCTATCTCAGCTCACATCGGATGAGACGCCAGTGGACCAGGCCGACGACACATTACTAGTGACGGACGGTACCCAGTTCCACAATCTACACAAGGACATCTTCTACATCAATGATCCAACGCTTGCCTTCGTCGGTGTGCCTTTCTTCACGGCGACATTCACGTTGTTCGAGTTCCAAGCCATGGTTGTTGCAAAGGTATTCTCTGGTCAGGTAGAGCTTCCAAGAAAAGATGAGATGAGGTTAGAATATAAAGCCCGAGTAGAAACCAAGGGCTATGGCAAGGCGTTTCACAGTTTGAGAGACCAGGAAGCAAGCTATGTCAACGAACTCATAGGTTGGGTCAACTCTGATCTGGAAAAAGCAGGCAAGGAGCGACTGTGTGGGCATTCTGATAAATGGCATTCTGCGAAAGCAGAGCAGGTGGCGCGGATGAAAGCTTTCTTTGCCAATCCAGGCATTGAGACGCGACTCGAGGTGACATGTTTATAGTAGAATATATGAGTGAGCAATTCTGCAGAGGTTCGGCAGCAATCTGCCCACCCAAGGATACTGAAGCACAAAAGCGCCCACCACCTCGTCCTCCTCTAACTTTCGCATCAAAACTATAAGTTGCGCATACACAAGTTCGGTGCCACCCAAATGCGTCAGGGCTATCATGAATCTCGATTCTCGGCGTTACTAGCTAGGCCTATCTCCTGAGTCAGGCACGACATATGCATGCCTGATCACGACACATAACAACGCAGCATTGCCATGCATCACGACAATTTTCTTCCATCTTAGCATCAGATAAGCAGTTTTTAGCCCATTCTTGTTGCATCTAGACTAGCTGCGCAAATGAATCGACCCCACGCGGACCCTGCCATTACGCCATATCATCCCCAGTATGTCGAATCGCGGCTAAGCTTCCACTGTGCAGCAGCCACTTGCCACTGGCGTGCCGAGTGCCATGCTGGCATGCCAAAGTCGTACGAAGTCTTGGCTATGGCGAAGAGGGCTTGCCTTGCTTGTTTGATAAAGCCGTGGTTTGCGCCAGTACTCTTGATCCAGAGACACACGCTTCATGCCGATAGTGCACAAACATGGGTCAACCTCAAGACGTCTCCACGGAAGTCAATCTTGCAACGACCGTCATCCAGTCTGACGAAGAGCTGAAGACAAAGCCGCACAAGTGGTATTACTACCTTTGGGATACCTTGGATAAGCCCAAAGAAGAACGATGGTTCATGTTCAAGCTCGACGCTGCTTTGCTCACTTTTGCGTCTCTGGGGTACTTTATCAAGTACCTTGACCAGTCGAATATCAACAGCGCCTTCGTGTCTGGAATGTATGTTTCAATCATTCGTCGAAGAATGCGGGCTGACATTGCAACAGGAAAGAGGATCTTGGGCTGTACGGCAACCAGCTCAACTACATGCAAACTTGCTGGACGGTTGGCTATGTCATTGGCGAAATCCCCAGCAACATCATCTTAACTCGAGTGCGCCCATCAATATGGATACCAGCTATGGAGGTACGGATCCCTAGTAGTGCAGGAGTGGGGACTAAATGCTAACAGCAACAGCTTACATGGGCCGTCTTGACGTTCTGTCTTTGCCGCGCCAACAATGCGGAGACCCTCTACGCCCTGCGCTTTCTCATTGGCCTTGCTGAAAGTACCTTCTACCCAGGCATGCAGTATATCATTGGATCTTGGTATCGAAGAGAAGAGCTCGCGAAGAGATCCTGCATCTTTCACACCAGCGGTGCCATCGCAACCATGTTCTCCGGTTATCTGATGGCTGGTGCATACAAGCTCAATGGACGCGGTGGTTTCAAGGGCTGGCAGTGGTAAGAAACATGCCCTTACGAACTGCATGTGAGACATACACTGACTTTGTACACGCAACTTGTAGGCTGTTCATCATAGACGGTATTATCTCAGTACCAATCGCATTGCTTGGCTTCTTCGCTTTGCCAGATCTTCCTGACATCTCCAAGCCCTTCTACTTGACAAAAGATGAAGTCGCATTCGCCCAGAGGCGTATGGAGCTCGAAGGCCGGCAAAAGCGGAAGCCTTATACCAGTGCCAAGATCAAGAAGATCTTTACATCGTGGCATATCTGGGCTCTTGTTTTACTTTATGTGTTCTTCAACAACGGTTCTTCGGGTGGACAACCAGTATTCCAGCAGTTCCTCAAAGCCAGCACGAACCCGAAATATACCGTCACCGAGATCAATACGGTAAGTATTGCCATATCGTCGTGCCTTAGGAGCTTTTGTTGATATAGTCCGTAGTACCCAACCATTACCAACGCTGTGCAAGTCGTTACCACACTCTTGTATGCATGGACGAGCGATAGCATCCTCAAAGGATCTAGATGGCAACCGATCGTCTTCGGCGGATGCGTAAATATCCTATGCTCTACCAGTCTTGCGATCTGGGACATCCCCATGAAATGGAAGTGGGCTTGCTACATCCTTTCCGGTTTCGGTGGTGGTCTGTCCGGTTTGTGCTTTGCATGGGCCCACGAAATCTGCACGCACGACAACGAGGAACGAGCCATCGTTGTGGCAGCTATGAATGAGATGGCTTATGTATTACAGGCGTGGCTACCACTCCTCGTCTGGAAGCAGGTGGAGGCACCTGAGTATCGCAAGGGTTTCATTACGGTCACATTCTTGAGTGCTGGGATGATTGCGACTGCGCTGATAATTCGGCTGTTACATGCGAAAGAGGTGGCCAAGAGACAATATTCCCAAACGGTCGATCATGATGAGCGAACCAGTTCTGAGGAGGAAACATCAGGAGCGAGGAGTGATGACAACCTCCACCAGGTCAAGGCGCCCTGATCGTTGTCCTTACTCAATGGTATTGAAAGATCGGGACATTGTGGTTACGGTATCTCTGATGGTATTGTCAGGCTGCTTGGGTCGGTCGTGGAATCGAAGGTTTACACGTATATTGTTCATAGTTAATGCCATGCGATGTTCAACATGGATTTTTTTTTTTGCGGACATGACGTGTCCTAGTCTCAGTGCCCGTAGCTTGCGGCTTCTCAAGAACGTCTTTTTTCTCGAAATTGTTGGTATATAGATATCTTTTATTTGAGTCGTAACTGACGGGAACGATTTCGTCGGCATGCCTACTATCAATGGCAAACTTGGGCCCGCCGGCGTACTCAGGTTCCTTCAAAATATATCAGTACATGATTTTACCAGCCTCGTCCACCCTGCCGTACATTGTGCCCTTGATGCAGAGCACTGTTTGTTCACTGGGTTCTGCGACGATCGCAGCCGTTGCGTTTCCCCACACGCGCTCTAAGGACAATTTGTGTCGTCGATGCCCAACTTCCCTGCAACCTCTATAAGATCCCATCGCGGAGCATAAGATCTGTACTCTATTTTTCTTTGAAGTCCTGGGATCTTCGCAGTCTTCGAGGCCTAGTCCATCGTAATTGACGGGAATGTATAATGCGAGCGAAGGCGGTCAGCCGCGAATATACCTCGTCGGTTGTCAACCAAGACAGTGTCAGAATGAATTTCTCCGATGCTCCACTTAATTTGGAAAGTAAGTATAGATTCTGGATACCTTTTTGCCGGCATGCGAAAGATCGGTTCAAGTATTGCAGTATGGAGCGTGCATTTCGCACGGTTTAATTTGGTGGCTGGTGAGATTCCCGAACCGAGATGCAGATCTGTACCTAGGTACGCATGGGGAAGCACGGAGGTCGCCGATGACGTACGTGCTCTTCGCGACGAGGTACACGAACTTCAGAAAAGGAGGAGATGCATCATGTAGAAAAGTGGTAAGTCGCACTGCGATAAGACCTCGGCAATGCGCTGTAAGCGTATCTAGCCTGTGGCATATTGACACTAAATATGGGGGGTTATTGTTGCATCTGTGGTGGTGGTGAGCTGAGAGACGCGCCAAGCCATGCCATCAGCGCCATGAACCGTGGCTTCAACCGTAGCTTCGTTTCTGCCGCTGTCACCACAACCTCGGTAGAAACACGAACCTTAAGCAACTGCCGGATAACAACGACTCGAATTCCTTTTAACTTTCCATCTCTACCGTTTGAGGATTCTGTAGGCTGTCTCGGTCAAAAGTGTCCATATCGAGTCATGTTCGACCGTCATCCCGCCCCCAATCTCCACGAGCCATGTACACGGGATACGACCCGCTTCTTTCATACCATGCAGGTGCACCGCTCAAGGCTGGTCCCTGGATGCGGAATGCACCAATGTTTCCGATTATCCTTGCGAGCACGGGAGCTTACTATAGGGTTGTTCTATGACGTTCGATGACACGTCCCGCCTTATCTCTGGTGCCCCTGTGCTAACTCAGGCAAGTCCGTCAGATCAAGCGAGCTATCTGGCTCTCTGCCGACCTTTAAGACTATGTTGAGCACGTGCGGGACGGCTGCATAATTGAACCACTGCAATTGGCTCTCAACCCGAGAATCCCTCTGGGGTTCTCCATGTCGCCGACCCTCACCGTTGTGCCCAACAGCGCGGTCGAGATCTTAATACCGAGATTGATGATATTTCGGAGGATGAGAGAATGGGGTAAGAACGCATTGGTCTTTCAACGGTTTTGCGTCCACGTGTGGTGCCGTGGGAACTATAGGGAGATCAGTACGATCATCGTACCCACCCACCTGGAGATGCTTGCTACATAGTGTAGCCAGGATGAATTGCGCGACCTTGCAGTACCGCGCGTATCTTCTGCTTGACGGGCGTCTTTATGCTGCATGCCCACAGTTGGTTGATTCCTTGACGGCACCCAGGTAGAACGTTCTCATCGCTCATTCCGAAGGCATCCCGCCCACAAGATGCCACGACAAGCCACACAATGACGAAAAGGCCCGAGTGTTTTTAGCCGCACAATCAGCTTAAGTTGTCTAGGCCAGTCGTCCTCTCGGGCGGTGGTGTCATTTCAAGCAGGTGCCAGGAAAGCGCCACTCACACTATGCAAGGGACGTGCATAGCTCACTTCAGCTACGTTTCACGTCCTGCTCCTACAGGCCGCGGGATAGCTGGTGTGTATGCCGGCTCCTACTTTAAGCATGTCGGTTATAACAGCCGAGGGCGCTCCCGAGGATTCAGGATTGCTTTTGTGCTATCCGCAGACCACCCATGTGGTTGTTGTGACTCTCTGCGCCTGGGTAAACACGAAATGACTTCAAGATTTCCAACGCCAGAGGAGTCCGCATTGTTTCCGCCGCCCAACTATGTCGATCCAGTCAACCAGTTGCCATTGGCGATGGCCGTGTTGATTCCTATGACTGTTCTCGTCATTGGTTTCATCTCTTGTCGGTTCTACTGTCGAACGGTTCTCGTCAACACACTGGGCTGGGACGACTGGGCGATGCTGGTAGCATCTGTAAGTAATACACCGTCTGGTCTGGCGAATTTAGGACTGAACACTGAAGTATACAGGTGATGTCTGTTGGGAGCAACATCATGCTCATCATATCGATGCTGCCAGAATACCAGATGGGGTACCATCTATGTGGGTAAACCGAGGTCGTTCGGGTTTACCACCACTTACGCTCAGCAGGGGATATCAGTCCATCGCGACTTTCTGGAACGATGAAGTCTGCACAGGTATGCTGCGCGACACGACGTGATCACCTAAGCTAATAGCAATGTAGATGGGCATGGCGACTCAACTGCTCTTCACAGCCATCATCACCTTTATGAAGGTCGCGATTCTTCTCACCTACTTCCGCATCTTTCCGTCAAGATTGGACAAGTGGTTTTGCCGTTTGATGATCTTCTACACGGTAGCTTTAAACACGGCCTGCTTTTTCGTCACCTTGTTCCAATGCTCGTAAGTACTTATCTCCAACCCACATACTATGCAACAGGCTCACGATCAGTCCAGACCGGCAAGCACTTACTGGGAGATATTCAAGTACATCAACACGGCTAAATGCCTCAATATCAAGGCCATCTACTACTTCCACTCGGCACAGAACACTTTCAGTGATTTTGTCATATTTTTGTGGCCTGCAAGGAACCTTCTGAACGTCCAAATATCGCTCCGTCAGCGCGTGACGTTGACAAGCATGTTTTCGCTAGGTGTTATGTGAGTCGGCCGTTTGCGGTCATCTGATTGGGATTAACATGTGAACAGTGTTTGCATTGCCGGTATTGTGCGACTGTACTATACCCATCGATACTTAGAATCCTTCGATGTTTTCTGTAGGTACCGCTCGAACTTGGGGTTGCAACGACAGCTGGCTGACATTGTGCACAGGGTATGGAGCTACCAGCTTCATTATCATGTCCGTAGAAAGTGGTGTCGGTGTCGTGTGCGGCTGCCTTCCAGGCTGCAAGCCACTGATGAACAAGATGTTCCCTCGCGCATTCGGCAATACGTCCCAGTCATCGTCTCGTCGTCGCCCATCGGCAAACTTCCTTTCAAAAAAGCTGTCTTCCTCTTCGGCAGCAAATTCTGAGCAGGGGTCATATCGCATGCAACCTCTCCAATCCCGTCCCGATAACCGACGCGATATAACCCCAGAGAAGCGATCGCAGCCATACGTTAAGAAGCAGCTGCCTGTGCCACCACAACCGTCGTACCAGAGTCTGCGCCCACCCAGTGGGACAACCTTTACCAGCAGGAGACAGGCTGAAGCGTACAAGGAGCTACAAGATAATGAGAGCGATTCGAGTATAGAGATTTTCCTTTTGCAGCGTAATTAAGAATTGTATATTGTGCATAACAAGAAAGAAAATATTGATCCAGATGAAGACAACAAAATGCGCACCCTGCAACAAAGCGTGGGTTACACCAAAAACGATAACCTGATACCAATCATGCTACCAACATCATGAGCTACACCCCGTTTGCCAGATTCGTCTCCATCGCCCCCAAATCCATCGCGGGAGCTAGGTGATAGTCAGACCCGACCTTTTGAGTGCACAAATAACGACGCGTCGCGTGTCAGACGGATCTGCGGAATGACGGCTCGCATGCAGTCTACCCCACTTTGCGTGCTTGTCATCTCGCCTCACTACGTCTCGTCGTTCAGCCTATGCCTGATGCCTGACAAATAATTCATCGCCACATTGAACTACATTTTGGGGCGGCATGACCTTTCGGGAAGGTACTCGTAGAATTTAAGATAATGAGCTAGAAGATACATCGCTATTTAGTACTATTACCCATGGTACCAATTGTAACCTAACATAAAAACGGTGTATGCACAACGCGACCATTTCAATTGATCACAACGTCTCCCTGCTTCCAGCGGTCGTCGTCTTCCACGTATGTATCCAATTGAAATGTGCCCACACGTACATAAGTTTCCATGCTGCTTGGCTTCGCTTTCAATATCAGCCCTTTATGAAGCGTGATTTTAGCTAGTAGCACAGCATGATCTCCCCTAGTAAACTCGTCCCATTGACCGGAAATGTCGCTCCACTCTTTTCCAGATTCGGGATCCACAAAGAGTAGAAGTGGAAAACTTTCTTCCGAGTCCTCTTGTATTGTCGTAGACCACGAGTTGTCGACTAAGTCCTTCGGCCACCATGGCGAAGAAGGGTTCTCATGTCTGGTAACCCTAGCATGAAGCGTAAATGTTCGAAGGCTGAGTTGAGCATCAACAACGTCGCTGAAGTCGTCGTCAGACGTGCTAGTATTTATTGAGACATCGAGTGTTTGGTAGGCGGCATGACCTTCGTAGTCTCTAAGACTGATAGGCCCCTGCATGGATGCCCAAGACCAAGATGGAGCCGCGGATTCAGCGGGTCGAATGGCTATTGGAAAGAGCTTGTCGTCATTGAGGGTCTCCCAAAGCAACTGACTTGGCAAGTGTTCCGCCCAAAGACCAGCATAGTATCGTGCAGATGAAGCCTGCTTGAACTTTCTGGCGATTGCCGAGATAGCGCGCAACCTATCGGTACTATAGCTCAAGCTTAGACGACTGTAATGCATAACGATTTTATTCCACATAGTCAGAAACTCTATACCGTCAACTGGAAAGGTAAACCAATTAGCGGGAAGGTCGAGTGAATGACCAGTTCCATGTACGGCGAAGGTTTCAGAGTTGGTAATCCAACCATCTGTCTCCGGGACAATTTCCTCCGTGCGATTTGAGCTGCACAGATACCGCAGCTGATGTGTTCCAAACTCCAGGATGCGAGGCGAAAGGATTTGTTCTTGGAAGCACCACCCACGTTGGTGGATCGGCTCTGCAATTCCAACATCTCTGCCCGCCCAGAGAACTACGGAGCCTATCTGGCCGTCGTTGCAAATGTAAGGCAAACGATATCCCCTCTCTCTCGATATATATCGGGACTTTAGGAATCCATCCTGAACTGCAGGACTTCGTGATGCTAGTAGGGTAACATGCGCCTTGGAGTAGATGTTACCCATTCTGGCAAGTTCCATACCTTTGTCGGCGTCGTCATCCTGAACTATGCAAAGTGCATCTACCCAGAGAAATTCTAGCCCAAGCTCGGCTGCTACAATTATGGCATCTTTGATAGTTTGGGGAAGATCGCGAAATGAGATCTCAGACTGCCAGGAAGCTAGATTGCTCTTGATCAACTTGACCTTCTGATCTCCCCCCCAACAGTAGCTCAAAGTAGCATATTTTGGCCACGAAATGTAAGTTGTATCGACTAGACACAAATCTGGATACACGGTGGTGGCTGATTCTGTAGGCTGTTGGTATATTTTGACCAGCCGACGGGGTTTCAAGGATTGGGCATCGCTCGTTACGGGCCGGTTGCTGTCGAACTCACGGGCAGCACATGCTTTATGCGTGCTGCAACATGTATGCAACCACGTGCGAGCTTTAGACATGGTTTCCGTGGATGACGGAGTCAAATTCGGCGGCCTTTGTTTGATATCCGCAGCAGCCACGTCGCTGGGGTCCATTATTAGCGCACCGATCGAGCGGAGAAGCCGTGTTCCGAGGAATACGTACTCAGCTTCTGCACACAACACTAGCTTTCGATCAAATTCCTTGTTGTCTGTGTATTGGCTGATCTCTTCAACCCAGTCCAATGCTAGTTGCTCTTCAGAAGCATGCGTGTAGTAGGCTCGCAATTGGCTGTCCGCTGTTGTATCCGGCCGGCGTAGGGTAACAAGCCACTTCATCAACTCGCAGCCATGCTTTGCCAGTTCAATTGCCTCGCCATACCAAAGATCGAACCAATAGCCCCAGTTATGGCCAGTGGTTGACCACGGGTCGGTGATCTCCTCCCATGAACCTCGATTGTTGAAGATCAGCTTGGATTGGCAGATGTCGCAGGCGTGTGGCTGACTGGGTACCAGCATGTCTTTCAAGCCTGCACCGGCATGATGTAGCGAAAGAAAGCGGTCAGTATGCGGCCAGACGGCGTACGAAGTGAGAGGGATGAAAGACGGGCGCTTACGTCTGATTAGGGATGAGACCGGTGCGGGGGCGAGGTGCCCCACTTTGCGCTGTCGCTTCCTCGCGTCACCGCGCCACCGCCTGTCGTTCATCCTCAGCCTTCTCGCTGTTGCCTTACAAACAACAAAAATCCCAGCATATTACTTGGAACACACTGCAATCTTTGACATTGTGCACATTCGAGTCGAGCCCAGCGTATCGTGTAGATCGCTGAGCTCGTCGCACGCGTCGCGCCTTTCGTCCAGTTCGGAAGCCTCACTCAGCCATTCAGAATAATGTCCAACGCACCTCGAGGCGGCGGAGACAGAGGCCGCGGTGGAGACAGAGGTCGCGGTGGAGACAGAGGTCGCGGTGGAGACAGAGGTCGCGGTGGAGGAGACAGGGGCCGGGGCGGTTTCCACGGTGATCGTGGTGATCGTGGTGATCGTGGAGGCGGCCGCGGCGGTGGAAGGGGTGACTTTGGAGGTCGAGGAAGAGGAGAAAGCGGCTTTCGCGGAGATCGAGGTGGCGGCTTTCGTGGCGATAGGGGAGGTGGTTTCCGGGGGGACCGAGGTGGGGGTTTTCGAGGCGATAGAGGCGGAGGTGGAGGTCGTGGTGGTAGAGGAGGCTATAGCGGACCGCCCGGGGGTGGCCAACAAGGCATCCAGGCCTTCTCGTAAGTTGCAAATTCACGTTTGTGCCTGTCAGGCTTAACATGCATGTAGCAACCCCCAGCCACAAGACCCAAAGGTCGCTAAGGTCGAAGATGCTTTGCACCCCATTGGGAAGAAAGGGCTTGATCTGAGCACCTTGAAGCTCAAAGAAGGCAATCCGACTAGGCCTGGATATGGCACTAGGGGTATCAAGGTGGAGCTCACTGCAAACTACGTTGAGTTGCTACCACCATCAAACATGGTATTGTATCGCTACGATGTCGACGTTCAGCCCGAAGCGACTGGAAGGAAGCGGCACAGAATCATCGAGCTTCTACTCCAGACGCCAGAAATGGCCATACACAAAGCCGACATTGCAACCGACTTTCGCGCAACCATGGTTTCAAAGACCAAGTTCAAGCATGACGACGACATCTTCGAGATTCAGTTTCGGTCCGAAGGCGAGGACGAACCGGCAGCGAACGCCACCGTATACAAAGTCCGCGTCAAATACACAAAGGCTTTAAGCATTGGCGAGTTGGTCAACTGGATGAACTCAACCAACATTGGTCAGTCATTTGATGATAAGCAAGAGCTGACACAAGCGCTCAACATCTTTCTGAATCACTACGCCAAGTCGGCAAACAATCTTGCCACGATAGGGTCGACGAAAAGCTTTTCCTTGAGCCAGAATGCGATGAAAGCTGATCTGGGCGCTGGACTCAATGTCATTCGCGGTTTCTTCTCAAGTGTGCGTGTTGCAACGGCTCGCATCTTGGTCAATATCAATGTCAGCCATGGAGCGTTTTACCACGACGGACCCCTACCAGCCCTTATGGGAAGCTATGGTACCTGGAATACAAGCGCCCTGGAGAAGTTCCTCAAGCTGGTTCGGGTTCAGACAACTCATCTCCCGAAGAAGTTGAACAAAGCTGGCCATGTTATTCTGCGAATCAAGACCATTTTTGGACTTGCTAGGAAGGACGATGGACATAAATTGGCGAACAGGCCACGCATCAAGGGGCATGGAGCAGGCGCCAAGGACGTTGAGTTCTGGCTCGATAGCGATGCCGGCTCTTCTGGTGCACCCAAGACGGAAGCAGGTACTTCGAAGGGCAAAAGCAAAGGAAAGGCCCAGCCGAAAGGACCAGCACCTTCGGGAACGGGCCGATACATCAGTGTATATGACTTCTTCAAGACAAGTATGCTCTTATCCACCTTTATTGTATCACGATACTAACATCATATAGCGTACAACATCACCCTTCAACGCCCTGAGCTACCCGTAGTCAACTGTGGCAACCGAGAGAACCCGATGTACCTCCCGGCAGAGGTTTGCGTTGTCGTTCCGGGCCAGGCATCAAAAGCTAAGCTTGACGCTGGCCAGACACAGCAGATGATTCGATACGCTGTTCGTAAGCCATGGGAAAATGCGAAGTCGATTCTTGATGAGGGTGTGCCGACCGTTGGTCTGGATCAGACTACCAACATACTTTTGGTAGGCCGCAGGCTTTGCCATCAAATTCTTACATGCTAACTATTCTTAGCGCTCTTTTGGTCTTACCATCACGCCGGGTCTAGTCAAAGTACCAGGTCGAGTTCTTCCCGGTCCCAGAGTAATTTACCAACAAAACAAAACGGCCTCCATCGACCAGAAATTTGGTCGTTGGAACATGATGAATATCAAGTTCCATACCGGTACCAGACTAGCGAAGTGGTCGACTGTCATGATCACTCTTCCAAATAAACAAGGCTCTTTCGACGCCCAGGCTCTGACTGCGGTCATGCAGGAGTTCCATCAGGGCTTACTCAAGGTTGGTGTCATGGCTGAGAGGCCTATGCCTGTGCAACGTCTCCAGCTCCAACACCCAGATGACCCTTCTCTTGGTTCCTTCTTACGAAAGGAGGCCGACCGTGTCGATCTTTTGTTCGTTGTGTTGCCAGAGGTAAACACAACTTTGTACAAGCGTATCAAAACACTCGCGGACAAAGACTTTGGTCTTCACACCATCTGTTCTGTGGGCTCCAAGCTCTGGAAAGATAGAGGACGGGATCAATACATTGCCAACGTCGCGCTGAAGTTTAATCTGAAGTTGGGTGGCATCAATCAGATTGTCGAGAAAACGAACTTGGGCATAATTGAAGGAGACAAAACCATGGTAGTCGGTATCGACGTTACTCATCCATCGCCTGGCTCGGCTTCCAACGCACCATCGGTATCGGCAATGGTCGCATCCGTGGACAGGTTCCTTGGCCAATGGCCTGCTACTTTGCGTATCCAGCGTGGAAAACAGGAAAACGTCGACGATCTTGCCGAAATGCTCAAATCACGACTCAACCTATGGAAGAGTAAAGGCAAGGACCACCAGGGCAAACTCCACCAAGTTTTCCCTGAGAATATTCTTATCTACCGTGATGGTGTATCAGAAGGACAGTACGATATGGTGCTCTCACAAGAGCTTCCCCAGTTGCGGAAAGCATGCGAGGCAGTGTACCCAGCAACTGATACTAAGAAGGGTCTGCCGCGATTCACGATCGTTATATGTGGCAAACGACACAAGACACGCTTCTACCCAACAGCCCAGAAAGATTGCGACGGAAATCCTGACCTTGGCAAGAGCTCCGGCAATACGAAGCCCGGCACTGTCGTCGATCGCGGCGTAACTGAAGCCCGCAATTGGGATTTCTTCCTCCAAGCACACGCCGCACTCCAGGGCACGGCTCGTCCCTGCCATTACTACATTGTGCACGACGAGATATTTCGCCAGGTCTACGCGAAACAGGTTCCGGCGCCGTTTGGTAACATCGCCGATATTGTCGAAGATCTCACGCACAATATGTGCTACCTGTTCGGTCGTGCGACGAAAGCTGTCAGCCTCTGCCCACCAGCTTACTATGCTGACCTGGCTTGTGAACGCGCGCGTTGCTATCTGGCGAATCTGTTCGACACGCCGACGCCGAGTGCAGCACCTTCCATGGCTGAAACCTCTGTAGCTGGGGGCGCGGGACAGGCTCCAAATGCGGCGGATGTACAGATTCACCAGAAAATCAGGGACACCATGTTCTACATCTAGGTGATAGACTCATGGCCGTGCCGCACCACATAAGAAACAGGCAAGCCTGTTTAAAACTCTAATCATTCGCTTTATATCATTAGACTGAACAAATCACGGCCAGACGGGGAAACTCTTCGACTGGCGTGTGATCACCGTAACAGAATATCGATCGGAGGAAGGAAGAGATGGAAAGTTGGATAGGACAACATGGTGGGATACAAATTGAGAGGGCGTTGGATGATACTTCATTACTACATAGAAGCTGCATAACAGCTAAATACACTCGTTTCACATGATTCTTCTCTTCTTCCGCGACTTTGATTTTCCTCACAACCGAGGCACGTATCCCGAGTTGTTAGGCGGTGCATCAATCTAAGCTGCCATCTAGCAAGTTACCTGGTCCGCTGCTACCAGCCTCATACTATACGGCCGACCCTCACAGATGGCGGTTGATTCTCGCGACTGTAGGCCCTGCAACCTGCTCCGTATTTTGTTGCGATAACATTCTGGTCTATGATGTCACGCTGCTCCATCCACTCGCCAATGCGCTTCTCAGAATCCCCCGGATCTTACATGCTCGAGGTGTCGATGAAGCTGCCGCCAAGGTCAAAATAGGTGTCTAACAGAGAGACGGCATCCTCGCTGACACCAAACGGTCTGCTCCGTGAGCTGCCAATGATGTTTCTGCCTAGTGCAATGGATGAAACCTTGACATCGGCAGTAGACGATAAGACGTGAGGTGTTCCATGCCATTCGCGTCGTGTCGAGCGAGAGCAGCGTAGTCGTTATGGTTGGCGGTTCTGGCACTTGGACGATAGATGTGACGGAGCGTGATCGCGTTATATAGGTATAGTTTCGTTACCTCCATTCCCTGGCGTCATGCATGCAGGGTCCGCTCCACACACGCTCTGCTGACACCCTTGTCATAACACCGTTAGCGGAACTGATCTGGCAAACTCTTCAGCATCATGTTATGCCACTGCTGTGGCGTGATCGGCTTCTCGCCCCGTGTTCCGCGCCAGTAGTTTGTGGCTTCGTACACCTCGGGACATCCGCTGAGCAACCAGCCCCACTTCTCGAGGAATCCCGGATCGATTTCCCAGCTGCGATAATCTTCTGGAGGACCCCATACTATCAATATTGGTTTGCGATCTAGATGGTTGTATTCGCAGACATCGATGCATAGCTCGTCTTCATAGTCAATGGGCTCTGTCCATTGAAATGCCAGGAGCATGTTGTCGCGCACTTTGGGCCAGGGGAACAGATCAAGCCAGGGATGGTGCTTTATGGATCTCTGTAATTGAGTAGGCTGTAGACATGCAGGCCATCCTGCTGCAGCTTCCGAGCCCAAGAGTGGGCCCTGCTTGTTCAGCGGCGAGATGCCATACCAATCATAGTACTGCGCTGTAACTCCCAGTAAACCGGCATTCCGCGCGAGACCACTAGCTACGTTGTACTTGAGAAGGAGTGGCAAGTGTGACAAGGCGGGAGTCCCTTGCATGTAGCTGGCATATGCATGTTCAGAGAAGCGCTGCATAAGCTCTTTCACTCTAGGATGAGCGGCCATGCATGACTTTTGCGTTATTGTACCATCTGGTTCGTTAGAACCATCTTTGCATGTGTCGGACGTGCTGCATTCACGACCCGATGCATCGCTCTCGTGGAACTCGTCCGGCCCAACGACACGGTGTGGTTGTTTGATGGCGGCTTTCTTCTCTTGTGCACGATTTCCTGCAAGATGTCAGGTTATGTTCTTTGTTCCTGACCCGCTAACCGGCAGTGCCACTCACTCCGTGCTCGCTGGTTTAGGCGATTCTGTAATTTTCGCCTTTCAACGGGATTCGTTACACCCATCCAATCTTCTTTCTCGCTGCGCAGCTCTGGTCGATGAGACGACCAAGCGAACTCGATAAGAGCATCTGAATGGCTGGAATCTGATGGCGTCGGAGTTGCTGACATTGCGGCAAGGGAAGATCGTGTTTGAGGTTGTTATGCTCCGAGTGAATGCGAGCATATATGCAGATGGATGACGGTTCGCAAATCGGACCTTTGCATTCGAGCCCCGCTTCGAGAAACAGCATAGCCGCATCATGTTTCAAGGTATTAGCGGGGATTTGAGGTCTAGTATGGGCTGATGGTGCTTCGATGGGCGTCAGCAGCCTGCATAAAGTCCACGTTAGCTTCCATTAGTGCCTGAGCTGATGCGCCGGTGCCATGAGAACGGCGGCTAGACCCACTACCGACTCGTTTTCGCACTCGCGCTCGGTATTCGGTCAAGTGTATAGTAGAACAAGTGCGCGATTCCCTAGTCGTAATCATGGGTAGATATAAAGAACGCGCATTACTGCCATTCTCAACACATGTATACCTGTATCCAGCGTTTCAAACAGAGTTCAGATATAGTTAAACAAGGCGCATAATGCTTCGACTTGCACCAGCCTCAACTGCTCGGATTTCGCGGCTATCTCCGTTCATCAAATCTTATTCATGCGAAGCTTGGCCTTCTTGTCGCCGATGCTTCCTAATTCCGACAGAAAATTAGTACGTACGCTGTGGCTCAGTCAGTGTCTTAAATTGATCACGCGTCGGATCCGTAGCTCTCTAGTCTTGATTCGTTCCCGCCAAAAGTGGTTGTATTTCATTTATTGGTTTTACCGCTTGGCCGTCGGAAGTTAGAAGACTTTCTTTTGTCGGCTATGCTTTTCTTTCCATCCGTCTCATAATGTCCAATGAGTGAACCACCTCCTACGGCCTAAACTTTACATTCTCGTTTTTGCGGTATCCACAGGTCACAGAGAGTTTGACGGAGAGCGTCACTTGAACACTGCTAAGTTCTGTCAGTCAAAGGCCTACCCGCTAGCAGTCCATCGGAAATGCAACCGCTGGCATAGATTTACTCACTTCATCTCCATCCTATACTTGCGCTCTGATTCCGGACTGCTCGAGCATGTCTGTTCTATTTACCAGCAGCAGGAACGCGGTCGAGCGGAACGGTCTCGTTATCTCGGATTAGGACTGCTGGCCGATCATATTCGAAAACAATCTCTAGTGCCGGTCTGCTTTGGGTAAGGAACTCAAGGAACTCGCGACGGAAAGCCTCATGGTAGACGCCACGGAATTCGAGGTATCGTAGCTTCGGAACGAAGGTTTTGTCATTTAGCCACTCGAGTGTGCTATTGAGACGTATGCGCTTGGACTTCTGGCCTTGGACTACTGTCAGAGTGACGGATTCGATGTTCGCGCAGTTTTTGAGAATTGTTGGGAATGCGGTACGGGTGAGCTTGGATGTGCCATGGAGAGCGATAACCTCTAGTTGAGGAAGGGCTTTGGTGAGCTTCTCCACGCCAGCGCTTGTGATCTCAATTGCCTCCTTTCTTTCAGGATCACCGGCGATGAACACGCGGACTGCGGCCCGGAATGCAGCATCTGCATTCGCGATGACGTCAATGAGGGTGCTGAATATCATCAGCAAAAGTGACTACGGTCTCGGCCAGAGTACGACATACTCGTCTACGTTGATACCAGGAGCAAAAACAAGCTTTTGAACAGGTTTTGCGGTGCTATCAAACTTGGTAGATGCATCTACATGCAGCGTCTGCTCATCGGGGACTGCAGCGGGCTGATATTCGATGGGCTGCCCTTTTCTGGCCTTTGCACGCTTCTCGAAGTCGGAGTATTTTTCAGCCGGAGGTTGAGCCTCCAGACGTGCATCCCATTTCTCCTTTGGCTCATCCCAGGGTCCGTAAGGCTGGCTGGCCGGAATGTCCTCATCAGGACTCGTGTCCGACCCCGCCTGCCGTTCCTCAATCACCTTGAGGCGTTGGAGCTCTCTCTCCTTCTCCTTCTGCTTCTTCTTTTTGGCTGATCCGGAAAGTGGTGCCATGGTGTTTGTAGGTATGCGACGTTTCGTGACTCGAAGAAGCCAGGTGTTGAGGTACGGAAAGAAGAGAATACCGGAAGGCGGGGGTTCCCACTATTTCCACCCACTTGCCGTAAGAGGCTTAGCCATATCGTGGCCCTTTGGCAGCTCAAGCTTTACGCCCCGCATCTGCTACTCTCTTGTCCTCACTAAGCATCGTAGTCGTAGTATTACAACTACTGCAATATGTCTCACAGTAACATAGTCGCGTGTCAACACGACCGGCAACCCATCACCTCTTCATACCACATCAGTGCCAAGAAGATGATGTAGCTAGGGGGACTGAGTACATCACATCGACTGGCAGCTCAGTTCTTCATATGTTGAACTTCTTAGGCACACCAGACTTGGGATAGCTAGTTGATTTCATCAGGCCTGTTTTGTTGGCTCGCAAGAATGAACTGGCCGAGAGCGAGCAGGCGCGGATTTATTCCTTTGGAAACAAGATTGGTTGATCGATATCTCTGGCCCGGAGCAGTGTTGTCCGGAGGAGCCACATACAACAATACTGTGTTTTGAGAAGAGAGCACGCGATATCAGCGTCAACAACTTTGAGCTTCCTCATGCTCCCTAGCGCTGGCTGCCTGAGGGAGCCACGGTGATGACTCATAACGAGTCTAGGCTTCCATCTGTACTCCTTGATGCGTCCAGTGTATTCATAAACGAAGCTATAGCAAAGAAAGCCTTGGATTATTGCAAACCAGCGGAATCCTATCCTCGAACCTCAGAATGTCACCATACGACTTTCACTTGTCGACTCCTCGTCTGTACCTTTCCTACGGCGACCCATCTTCCGACGCACACTGCGATTTTGTCTTGGAGCTCCTCCATGGTGCTCCCTCCCTCCGACGGCATCCAAACATAGTTGAGGAAGTACCAGATCGCGAAGCCGTGAGGAAGATCATGGGTAATGGGGATGAGAAACTCCGCACGGAGGGCTATGGACGTTACATAGTCAGCTTGAAACCAGACGCGGGAAATGAAGATGGGAAGGCCGGTATTCCATTCTCCCAAAGGGAATTGGAACACATCGGATATGTTACCATGCAACTTGGTCGTATCCCAGGTGAACAAGCACCTACCATACCGGATCTAGGCTTCAGCATGATTGAGCGTTATCATGGCAAAGGGTACGCAACGGAAGCTGCACAAGGCTTGATGAAATACTTTGCCGACGAGAAGGGCGTGAAAGAGATCGCGGGTATGACTGATGCCGACAACGAAGAAGCGCGAAGATTATTCAGAAGATTGGGGTTCACGAACCATGGGGTGAGAAGTGTAAAGGGTGTTCGATGGTCAGGTGAGGAGCTCGATGTAGATGTTTGGACATGGGGATTGGAAGACGGTAGAAAGTTAGAGGACATTGGGCTTTAATCTAATCCGCACGTGATACAATATATCGCCCCTTAGTTGTCCTGGACCTGGCTTGAAGATCGAGGAGACACATGTGTTCCAGCTTCAACCTTATCTCCACCACTTTTACCATCGAGCGATAGGCTCCCCGCTTCAGTATCGACCTCGACCCCTTCCAAATACTCAAAGCCGGTTATGATACGTGGGACGAGCGTCTCCTCAGCTGGGAAGAAGAGGTTGCAAACGTAGTACAAAAAGATAGACAAAAAGAAACCATAAAGCCAATTGAATGTAAAGAGATTCTGCAAGCCGGCTGCAAGCTTCAATTTCGGGTTCACTTTGTTGGCCAATCCTGGTAGCAGAGGGATGATGGTAACGAATGTGGCAACAACAGCGCGCCAGTTTGTGCCGTAGCGACCATATCGGTAAATACCATGTGGATCATACAAGGCAGGCACGTCGTACTTTCTGTGCTTGACTATCCAGTAGTCGGTGAATAGGATACCTGCCATAGGCGCCATGAAGATTGCATATGCGCTCATGAAGTTTAGGAACGCTTTTCCAGAAGCCACGATGATCCAAGGGCACAGGGCCCAGCCGCCGATGAAAGCCACAAGAATGGAGCCGCGGCGCACGTTGATGTACTTCGGTGCGAGCGTCGTGGCGTCATTGGCGAAAGACACGGCGTTTGCACTGATGTTAACGCTGAGTTGCCCAAGTAACCAAATCGAAGCACAGAAGAAAGCTGCCGCACGACCACCAGAAGTGTCCATCCAGGTATCGATGATCTGCAGCGGTGTCCAATAAGCCGTGCCCCAGATCTGCTGAGCGGCTGATGCGGAGACAATCCCCATAAGAGCGACCATGGTCTTGAAGAACGGGATTACCGGCAGCTGCCAGTATTGTGCTTTAGGGTCCTTGCTAAAGCGTGAGAAGTCGGGAATATTGACAGCGAGAGTGCTGTATCCCCCAGTGATGCTAGTCATGCTTGACAGCCAGAGCCAAGCTCTCTCAGCACCATGCACTGAAGCTGGACGCGTGAAAAAGGTCCCATTTCCACCTGCTTTGACAGAAACCCACACAGTCATGCCAATGGCCACAGGAGGTAACAGTACAGTCTTTACCCAGAACATGTATTGCAGCCTATGTGTTGGAATGAGAAGGAACGGAAACTGGATGAGCCAATACAAGAAGTATGAGATCATTCCAGCTGTGGTAAGACCGACGGATGCTGGTAGATGGTTTGGAACATCTCGGAAGCTTGGCCAGATAGCATTCAACATCTAGAAAGGCAAGTCAGGTCAATTCGATATATTCTAGCTTGCTTGAGGATTCGTACCGCAGTGACACATGTACCTCCATTGGCTGTCTGTACGCCGAACCAGAACATGGCCAGGATACCTCTGCTCACGACAGCGAAGTAGCTGAACCAGTATCCGAAACTGGCACGAGATGCTATGGGAAATGGGATGTGTAAATTCGAGCCGATGGCGCCATTGAGAACAGTCGGCAGGGCGTTGCATATGCCTGCCACAAGTGTTATGAGCACAGCGTCAGTCGCCGTCAAGCCTACTTCCATCAGTACGGTATTCACAGAATTCAACGCAGCGGAGGACAAGCGCTTACCCAAGGTGAATATGGCTGATCCCGAGCTCCAAGTTGATATCGTGACGAGGTCACTGAACCAGTACGTTACGAAGGCACTTTTACCCCATGTGCGTTTTTCTGGAGGCACAGGCTCCATGTCCGCGTTAGTCCATACATCAGGTGGTGCGATGCCACTGTTCTGTTTGGAAAGCACCCAACTCGATGGTTGTGTCACCCGGAGCTTGACCTTCTCTTTTGCCGCATGGCTGCGATTGCGCAGGTTGGCCGGTGTCAGCATGATGATGAAGCTGTGTAGATTCAACACGTCGTCCGACAGTATGACAGCCTATATGAACCCTAGGGTGTTTGCGCTACATACTTGAATCAGTGTCCAAGATAGATAGGCATACTTGCGTTCCGTCGCACTGGGGGAAGATGGGGTAGCCTAGACCGGCCTTATCATCTGCGTCAACACGATTGGACAGACAATCATCGCTATCGGAGATTGTGCATCCCTCGTACAGCTCGCTATCGTGTTTCTGCATCCGAGAAAAGGTGTTCTGTGGTGATGCGACGCGTTGGGACGATATGGCAAGTGTACGCCACCTGGATAGGATGGTGCAGCCGAAACTCGGCCGGTGTCGCGCTGGGTAGCCCGCGCTTATCATACCGCGTCCTCCACCCCAACCATCTCGCATCCTCCGCGCTTATCATTTGGCGGCTTCGCCTCTCTCGAACCATGGCGGCAATCGAATTCGCTTCGAACCTTTCATTTGGTTTTGAACTGGCATGTCGGCTCAACCGCGAAGTCGGCTGACTTGCGCAGCTTGTGCAAGGAGGAAAGTCAAATGCAGCAAGACGGTACCCTGCGACAATTGCGTCAGGAGAGGCCAACAAGATACGTGTGGCGTCGACAACTTCCATCGCGACATAAGCCCTCCACCACCGTCTTCAGAGTCAAGAGCCCATGAGCTTGACTATCTGCGACAGCGAGTCGCACAGCTCGAAAGCGAGACGAGCCAGCGAAGCTCCATGGATGTTAGGACCCCACCCCGTAGTCTGCAACCCGACACGCCCCAACGTGGACTTGTTAACGTGTCCGCCGATGAGGCCGACGATTCGACCGTCTCGCGAGATGCTGCGACCGTGCTAGAGTTTTTGGCTTGGGGAAGGAGGAAAGACCCCGACTGCCACACTGTCGCCTCTCTTGAACCCGCCGATGACGTACCCGCCGAAGTTGGATCGGGTACACTAGAGGACTTGTCGCAACTTCCAGTGCTTCAACTCCTGCTACCGAGTTCACACCAAGTGCGACAGTTGGTCGACTATCATCGTGACTGTCTGCTGTGGTATCACGGCAGCTACTTCGCTCCCACTTTCCAGGCGCAGCTTCGCGATTTTTACGACAAGCATGACGGACTCATAAATCAGACCTCTGTGGATCTACAGTGGGTGGCCCTAATGTTCTCTATTCTCACTGCGAGTCTCGTTTGCGCACCTGATACGCGTGCGGAATCATGGGGTTTCGATCAGATCGAACGACAAAAGCTATCGCGGCGATGGTACCAGGCCATATACATCTGTCTCAACCGTGCAGATTATACGAGCAATTTGAGCATTCTCTCATGCCAGGCTATCGCTACGGCAACTGTCTCAGCTCATCTCTTGGGATTCAGTACGAAGCAGAGCATCCATCTTGCTACCGCGGTCCGCATTGCACAATCTTTGGGCATCCATCGTTTGGGATCAGATACTGGGAGAGGTAATGTATCGAACGAGACTGGTCGCCGGGTATGGTGTCAGCTTTGCAGCCAAGACTGGTTCAGCATACCTTTCTCAGAGAGCTATCTCATCAGCCCCAGGTACTCAACATCTGCACCACCCTCGAATAGCCACGACCATGATTTGCTTCCAGCCGATCCAGACATCCCTACCATCACTAGCTACTCTCGATTTCTGCGCGACATTGCAATAATCATGCCCCAACTTCAAGATGGCCTCATCTCATCTAATACACCCTATACTCGTTATGAGAAAGTCCTGCATTGGGACGCACGACTCCGCGGACTAGCTACCCGCGAAAGGCCGTTGTTCATGAAGAATACACCTTTGGATCCATCCTGGCCGGCGTGGGTACCTTGGGCGCGACGTGCTCTGGCCATCACCTCGAGTCACAAGATCATTATGATTCATCGCTCGTTTCTACTAGACAGCTTTGTCAACCCCGCCTTTGCATTTACCCGCCGGACATGCCTAGCAGCCTCGAAAACGATTATCAAGGAGTACAAGTGCCTCCTCGGGGAAGATGGTCCTACCTTGTGGATTCATCAAGCATTCGCCGTCGCTGCATCCATCACCTTGTTACTCGACGTACTCCATCATGACGTGTACGACAATGAAAGTTTGGAGCACCGCGAACTCGTTCAAGATATTATACAAATCCTTCAACTGCGCCCAGAGAGCATGATCGCTACGAGAGGTAGCAGGCTTCTTGAAGCTCTGGTTACTCAGACGTCTCAGGATATCCTAGCGCAGCGAAGGAGGAAACGTAATAGAGACGGCACATCCGTTACCAAATTCGATGTTTCGGCATTGGTGAAGGACTTTTATCGAACGAACAGTGGCAATGGAAACTCTTTGCCGCATAATATAGGCACGTCGCCTTGTCCGATTGAGCCGCGTTCCGTATACCACTCGCAAGAGGATGATCCAATCTCAGCAGGTTTTGGGCAATTAGAACCCAACTTTCCGTCATCAACGTCAGGTCTAGGAGGCACCAACTATTTCGATGATCTCTTATATCTAGCAAACCATGACTTTACAGGCGCTTGATCCACGGCCAGCATCCATTCACCATGGCATACTATTCTCTACAAAATGTGGAACGAAAGCTATATCACAAGTCGCTTTTTTTGACCATTGACATCAACACGCGGCATTTGCCATCTCACTAAGCCATGGTTTCGAATAGCTGTTGTATCGCTCTCTCAACGCCGGGAAGATCCTCCAATATCGGTTGATGTCCACTTTGAACAACGACGACCCAACTCCTTCCCCCAACCAGTGAGCTGAGACCTTTCGATCGCTCCACTGGGCTGATCATATCCTTGTCTCCTGCCACGAAGACAATAGGGCAGGTGATGTCTTTGTACTGCGGGTCAGTGTGACTAGTAGCCACGATAGCTTCACATATCTGCGCATAGGCTTCTGGATCTGCAGAGCTCACGTCAATCCGCACAGCTTCTCTAGCGGCCGGGTCTACTTTTCGGAATTGCCTATAAGTTTGTCGTCAGCGGATTCTCAAACATTCACCAGACTTCAAGCCACACATACGTGTCGTCGTAAAAGTTTGATTTGGTCGCGACAGTTGCCGCATAGCTGATGCCTTTCTCCCTCACCGCAGCCGCGAGGTCGAGCATGCGTTGCCGGACTGCTGGTATGTGGCCTGCCGCTCTACCAGGACCAATGAGTACGAGGCCTGTAACGATTTGCGGATATCTCGCGGCATAGTGCAAAGCAATAATGGCACCGAGAGAGTGTCCGATGATGACGACTCCGGATGAAGCTGGGTCGCTCGAAGTTCCTTGTAAAGATGCGACGAGGTCGCTCAAGTCGGCGACATGGCTTTTTATAGAAATTGGTTCTTCAGATTCTGCTAATGGTGTCTTTCCGAAGCCAGGAAAGTCGATGAGAACGAGGCTATGGGTCTGAGGCAAAGAGGATACGAGTGGCAAAAATGTCTCGGTTGAGCCACCCAATCCGTGTAGGCAGACTAGAAGCGGGCCAGAAGGGTTACCACCTTGCAGATAATGTGTCCTTGTACCAGAAGCCGTGATGAAGTACGAAGATGTAAGATTGCGGGCAATCATGTCGGAAGCATGGGAGTGATATCACAGGCCATGGACGAAGAACTCGTGGCTGTACAAATACGACAGCAAAGATCCTGTACAGCTGCGTCTTTGAACGATATGGATAGCTAAGTGACTTTCCTGGTGTGTCTAGAGGTTTGCGGAAGTGGATACTCGGCCGAGATACCGAAGGTGGCTGATCGGATCCCGAGGTGGTATCAATCCACCTAGCCCGCGATCGTCGCCCCGGAGTGGACATCATTCAACCTTGCTCCTAGCTGGCAACTAACACGTATCTGCCTAGCCTAAACTGTGCATTTCGTACAATCAGCAATGGTCTCCGGACTATCTAAGGGCCTTCTTGGTTGCAGTTTGAATATTTCGATACCCGATTCCTGTACAGCAACGCAACACAATGGTCGTTACAGCAGTCATAACTGAGGAGTCCAACTGCCTGCGCCTCAAAGCAGAGAAACCTATCCTCGATCTCCCGCACGCCGATACATCCACTGGACGCGTTGTGCCCATCAAACACGCGGAAGACAGCCAAGTAGACTTCGGCGCAGAGATCTACGGTATCGACCTGAACAACTTTACAGATGCAGACTTCGCATTCATTTCCGATGCCCTGCATAAGTGGAAATTGCTGGTTTTCAAACAGCAGCCACAGATGCTAAAGCCACAGCAACAATACTTGCTGACTGCAAAGTAAGTCGTTCATGTATACTCGATCTCCTCGTACCAACTTAGCCTTAGCTTCGACCGCGAGGAGACGACTGGTGGCTTTGCTCACGGTCATGACCCTTTCCTTACACACTATAACGGTGTCGATTTTTATGGTATTCCCAAGCGTCCAGCAATCCCAGTGCAACCACAAGTTCATATCCTTGGCCGCGGACCCGTTCCAGAAGGCCACTTCGGCTTCCCACCCGGCTTTGAAGTACAGGGTATCGACCACGAAGAATTTCATCTTCCACCACATATACCAGCGCAAGAACGCGAAGCCGGCGCCTCACGTTTCTACCAATGGCACTTCGATGGGTCTTTGTACGACATCCCTCCTCCACGCGTAGGCTGCCTTCTGGCTGTCCGTACCCCCAAGGGTCCAGATGTGACCGTGCGATGGGAGGATGAAGCAGGAACCCAGATGAAAATGGCGCCAGGAGCCACAGCAATGGTCGCTGGCAGCCGTGCGCTGGCTCTGCTCGACGAAGAGACCCGAAACATCGCAATGAATAGCAAAATCGAATACGCCCCACATGCTTTTGTGTGGATGTCAAAAGCACACAGCACCCGCCTTGGACATTCTATCGAGACTGAAGGACTTGAGATGCCGCTGGACAAACTGCCGAAGTGGGACAGAAGTAAAGTGTGTGTTTATCCCATCGTATGGACAAACCCGAAGACTGGTGAAAATTCACTGCAAGTTCATGGCCAAGGCGCGTTGAAGCTGTACCTCAAGAGCAGCCCGAATGGGCCAGAAACGGTCGTGGAGGACTTGCAAGAAGTCAGGGCGTTTCTCGATAAGATCATGCGGCCGGCGTTGCAGCCTGAGAATATCTACGCCCATCCGCATAAAGAGCAGGATGTCATCCTCTGGTATAACCGGGCACTATGGCATAGCATTACCGAGTTTCCGAAGTCTTATGGCCCGCGCGTAATGCATCAGTGCAATATAGCGGCCAGCGATCATCCTTCTGGTTAAGAGGAGAACCGCCAGAGTGTGTTTGTTGAAATAGAACATGTAATTTCTGGAGTATTAAACAAGACGAGTGCTACTCACTGAGATTCGCGTCATGCATATGTTGTTGTCTGGACGCGCCTGACCGTGATTGCGAACAATAGAGTCGATGACGTATGGCGAGTCATGCCACACCACCATTAGTCCACCAGCCCCCTCTGCCCGTCCGTCTTTGGATGTTCCCTGAAGCACAGTTCTGCACAAAATCTCGATTCGTTTTTCCTCGAGCCACGCAATACCATAGCGATGTCATTGTTTCGGCATGACGTCGGCTACTTGCGAAGCTCCTCTGGCGCGTCCGCACCGGGGAGCACGCGTCACGTCGTGTCAACCTCCTAGCCTTTTCACATACAACACGCAGAGGAAGAACATCACAAATCCCCGGTCACATTTTTCACCAACTCTCTACGCGGCTCATGCTTATCACGCGTGCGTCGGCAATGTGTCGCACAGTCTGTAACAATTGACGTTGCCCAGGTGTCGGAGTATGCTATTGACCATTGCCTTCAACCTCTACGCCAATGTAACCACCAATCGGCTCACCAAATCAGGCACCGCTAGGAAGTCGGCCGAGCGCGGAAACGTTCACGTTCGGGTTTCGGCCGCGATGCGGCAACCGATAAGATAACATGCTGCATGTCAGCCACTCCCGGCGGCTAGTTCCCCTCACGCTCGGCAATGCAACAATAGTATCAAGAACAGTTTGGACAAGGTCTATGATAAGATCCGAGCTCTTAGTCGGTGATGCGGGGACGACGTTTGAGTAAGAGTGGGTGAGTGGACATAATACCACACTCAGCATATATGCAGTAGAACAGTCATGCACTCAGGGACCATGTTTGCAGACGTGTATGACATCTGGCTTCGCATTTTCACCACTTGAGCTTTCGCTTCTTCTCTTCAAAGCTTCTCACAGGAGACCATACAAGAGGAAAATAGCTAGTTACCAAAGTTCACGACATCGACGGAGAACCATGGCGCCTGGTATCCTAGCCCCGGAGCCAACCTTTACGGTCAAGGAGATGGTGAGAAGTGCCAAGGAGAAGCACAACTTTGGGGCGGTCATTAACGATCTCGATCTTGATAACATCAGTGGTGAGTACAACATCGACTTGATGATGAAGTGCCATGAGCTGACGCTCTATTGTAGAGTCCGACGTGAAAGCACTATCTGATGCCATTTGGACCCACAAGCTGGTGGTTGTCAAGGGCCAGAAAGATCTCGCACCCATTAAGCAATGGGAGCTCGTCACACGCTTCGATCCAAAAGCACCTCACGTACACTCCCACGGTGACGTGAAGACCTTCCACAAGCAGGGCGGCTTACTGTCGGTATGAGAACCTTCATCCTGGGTGATGTGTCATACTGATTCGCCTCAGAAAGGACGTGATGTCGTCGGTATACCGGGTGCAGAAAACGTCCGTCTGATTGGCAAAGGCTACCAGGGAGCAGACCATTACGGTATCAAGGACACGACAATCAAGAAGGAAATCGCCCATGCATGGCACGACAAACCACTTCCAGCTGAAGAGTATGCTCAAGGCCATACACGCTTCCAGAGATGGCATATCGATGCACCGCTATACGCCCGCGACCCAGCCTGGTTCACAACGCTCCGCTGCATCAAGCGACCCACATCCCCTGAACTGACCATCCACTGGGATGACGGCAGCGGTCTGACCATGACGACCGAGCCAGGTCTGACCGCCTTCTTCAGCAACGTTCAGACATACGACATGATGACAGAGCAAGAAAAGAAGATTGCTGATCACTCATGGGTCGAGTACGCACCCCACCCATACCAGTGGATGGGTGATTGCAAAGCCCAACCTCACGGCTTAGGGGTAGTAAGCCAGGGTAAAGAGAAATCCTTGGAAGATCTTGGCCCTTACGATGAGAAAGACGTCAAGCGCTACCCGATGGTATGGGTTAACCCTGTAACGGGCGAACGGGCCTTCATGGTCCATGGTATTTGCGTCCGGCGAGCTTTTGTCCGCTCGAGCGAAGATGAGGAGCCGACTATCATCGAGGATGTAGCCGAGATTAGGGAGTGGCTCAAGCCGATCCAAGAACGCGTGCTCAAGCCAGAATACATCATGCTGCCGAGAGTAGAGGAGGGTGATATCATCATGTGGGCAAACTATCAAATGTTCCATACCGCGGTGGATTATCCGGATCACTGGGGTGCGAGGACAATGCATCAGGCTAATATTGGTGCGAGTAGCGGACCAGTTGGACCGGTGGTTATTCCAAGTGTCGCATAGTGAGAGGTAGTAACTTAGTATGGCACCAGTAAATACGGAAGATGAGATTTCAATCAGTGTACTTACAGGGTTTTCGTTCATGTAGCGTATGTGACGATAGCAAAGCCTGGTGGAGATATGCCCAAACATACCCGCAATTGCGTTCGCAGTCCTTATAAGATCTTTTTGTTACCGTGACATACGTTATAGGTCAGCGGGTATGCTTTCTGTCCCGATGCCACCTAAGTGACATTGCACTCCAGGTGAGGTGTAAGTATCTATGTAACATCTCTACATGCATTGGTTTGCAGGATTTGCAAGAAACAATCGCCGCGCCACTGTTTGACTAGTACGCTTGGGATTTGTTTACTAAATGTGCGACAGGTTATAGGAGTTGGTAAAAATTTTCCTGGTCGGGATTTCATCGATTCCCATAGCCTCTCAGGCATGCGGACTGCGCCAGGGTACTCACTGCAACTCAGCCTCGCTAGTTTTTGCTAAGCATATAAGGCGTCTGATCCACATATTTTCCATCGTCAGTTAATGGGCGCTTGGTCTAGGGGTATGATTTTCGCTTCGCATCATCCAACGTGCGTACTTGTGAAAGGTCGTGGGTTCAATTCCCACAGCGTCCAATTTTTGTCGATCTTTTTGCTTAAATGTTTCCCACATGCGATACCAGACTCCCTGTCTGCCTGCCTTGTCTTTTGTTCTCACTATCTATGCTATGCTGTGACATGAAACTAACATCATATGCAGCAGATAATCGGACAGAAAAGGATACGTTACAATTCAACAAGCACCAATAGTGCATCTTTCTATCAACATACATGCACACGCAACAATCACGCAAGCAAGACACAAGCACAGCACAAAACGTTGTTGTTACATGACCATTATCATTCATTTATTCATTCATCCTCGAGACAGCCTAATGATTCCACATAGGTCCTACGTCCGAGTCCTGGCTTATAATGCCATTCGAAAGGAAGGTATCGCAACTAGAAGATTCCCTACACAGTCATCCCTTAGACCTTCTTGGAAGTAGTCTCCTCAGCGTGCTTCTCCAGAGTGTGCTGGGGGTTTGAGCTCAGGCTGTCCTTGGTGTTGTCGCTGGACTTCTCAGCACCCTCCTTGGGGCCGGCACCTTGGTCGTTGACGTTGTCGGCGGTCTGGCCGGCTTGCGCACTGGATTGGCGCTCGGGCTCGGGGGACTGGCGGCCGGCGTTGGGGGCAGACATCGTGATGGCGGTGGGTATGTGGATTGGTTTGGTGGCTGTGATGGGATGTCAGTTGATGATGGCTTCATTTAGCGGAAATGACCGCGAAGTAGGTTATTGAATGGAAGGTTGGCCAGCTGGGAGCTTGGGTTGCGTGATGGGTGGGAGCTTCGGGATACACATACAGTTGTGTAGGTGTAGTTGTAGTCTGTTCCATGATTAGCCAACGCTCGTGATGCTCCCACATCCCATCAGAACATACCTGTAGTAGAGCTTGTGAGAAGATTTGGGAGTGTCAATGGAGTTGTTCCTTCGAAGCTGCCCCTCTGCCTCTTTTCATGCGCGAAGGTGCCCCACTAGACCTGACGTCACATAGCGAAACGCGCTTGAATCGGGCAACATCGACGTCAACTTTCAATCAAACGGCGCGCAAGGGCCCATGGCGGGCACGCGGGCCAGGGGATGGGATGCTTAGCAAGCGCGTGTGGTGCTTGCTAACAGGTTCGTTTGTGGTTCATGCAGCGATGCCCGGCCGGTAGCTATTATCGCTCAACGCGTTGGGCGCGCCTCTTTCCCCATAGGCCTCGCCGAGCTGTCCGGACATGTCGGTGGGTGTGCCGAGAGTGCAACATGTGTATATAAAGCTGTTTGAAATTGTGACTAATGCATTCATTTTGTCATGAGCTGATGACTTCGTGCTTCACTTCGCAAGCCCATCAAGCATTCTTGCCCATCTCTATGTCGGCATCACCACCATCACCGTCGTCATCCCATTCTCCTCCTTTGAGCCGCTTACCCAGCCAGAGACCCAACACTGTAGCTGCACTGGCAGCCAAGAACCAGCCCTCGAACCATCTCTCCGTGAAACCTGGTTCCAACGGCGCACCCAAAGCATCACCAATTTTGCTCTTCATTTCGGGCGGCAAATTGCTCCTCAGGAGTAACGCTGAACTAATCACATAGGTCGCTGTGATCTGCGAGATGATGAGGGCGAAATTTGTTCTAGCGTGATGCAGAAGGCCCGGTACTACTCTGGCAAAGAGATAGAAGGTCTGAAGGACACTGTTGAATGACAACAGCAGCATTACGCCAGAGAGGAGGAAGGAAATGGTGCGACTCCAGGCGACTCGGTCAATGGTTGGATCCCAATGCTTCGCTAGTAGGGCAAGGACATTATTGATAGGATCATTGCTTGCAAAGCTCGCATTGGGGGACGAGAAGCGACGTAAGGTGGTAATAGTAGTCGCAATGATGCGATACGCACAATACATGGCGAAAATGTACGAGACGATGTTGAGCAGCTTCCCGTTGGCAGTGTGCGAGCGCAGTTGATTTTGGCGACGAGCTTGAAGAACCGTCAGGGAGTTCTGAAGTGTGTGGCGCATAGTTTCGAGACCTTGAATCTCAAGCTGCAGAGTGTTCCGCTCCTGGATGTCGGGGTTTCCGCGAATTGATCCTACTATGCGACCCATGAAGCCTTGTTGAGGGTTATCCGCAAGCTTTCGTTCGACGGCGCGAAGTCGGCTCTCTTTTGCCAAAAGCATGTCGTTTGTAGCTTGTATGCCGGCTTGCTTTCGACCAATGTCTGACTCGGTGACCTGTGCTCTATTAGTATGTATTAAAGGCGTCTCGCACTGCTGGAAAGAAGATCGCAGACTTACTGGGCGGTACTTGACGCCAAACGTATGCCAGAGGGCAGATATGGCAGCGAATCCGGCGAGTGAGGCCATTAAACTGATGCCGATTATGCCGATTCTTTCCAGACAGCCCTCACTAAATGTATGATCATGCTCGTATGACTCTTCATGAAGATATGAACCCAGCAGGCCTCGCCCAAGATACCAGAATCCTGCCAGCCATGCCGCCAGCCCACAGAGTTCCAATGCCCATGCTGCTCTACGTCGGCTCTTCTGCTCGCCAGTGATATTCAGACCCGTCCCTGATACGATCGAGTGGATCTCAAAAGCCGGCGTTGCGATGACGAGGAGGAAGAGCAAGGAAGGAAGCGTGATCTTGAGGGCCAGCGTTCGTGTGGCGCGGTTGACGGTGTTGGAGATTTCGCAGAGGATGAGTTCGGCTAGCACAGCGGAAAGAGCAAAGTTGGTCGAGAAGATGATGCTTGCGAGCGATCGTGCATTTGGACGCAGACGGCTCAGCATCGTGGTCCTTTCGCGCTGGGTCGATACAGGCTGTCGCGCACCATCGTGATGCGCTTTGCGATCTGCATTGCCGGACAAGACGGGGAAGAGCCTCTGCGACACGACAAAGGCGACAACCAAAAAGGTCAGAATAAAAGGTAGCGCCGATATGGCCACTTTCATCGGACTCCGATGCAAGGCATAGTCGGGCATGCACTCGTCGCAGTCGTCTTGGAGGATCGGGAACATCGGATTGGCGGTTCAGGTGATCCGGGAGCTAATGCGAGGTTGCTTTGTATTGCCAGTTCGTCCTGGTTATGGGAGAGGTGCGTATACCCATCGATTACGCGGCACGGTATGGATACGTTGACACATTGAGATTCTGGGAATGTGTAAGGTTACGCAAGTGAGGCAACGAGGAACCGAGGCCGGGGAACCGTAGGGGACGCGCATGCACGTCGCGGCGCTGCAGCCACACGAAACGACGTCACGCCGATCCAACCGGGGTCTGGCAGCAACATCCGACACACTATAATTTACTGTGTTTTTTGAGGCTGATGTGGGGAGCCTGATATCTTGGGTATTAATGCTAACACTACGCGCCTTCCGAATCCTTCTGCGCCGAAGATGGGTCTTCGGACTTGTTCTGAGCCCCACTCATGAGACTGTTCACGTAGGACATTGACGTGTTTCCATCGCCTGCCTCTCCTTCGCCAAGGTTTGGTCCCTCCGTTGCGCCTGTCACTTTATCCACAGCGGATATGCCTGCAGTTGATACTCCGCCTTGGTCGTCTTCGTCCTCGCTGCTAGACTGGCTACTAAGCTCTGGACTGTCCAGGTTTTGTAGATGTGGGCTCTTCATCATAGGACCAGGACTTCGGGGATCATCTCCAACCAAAGTGCTAGTACCGGTGTCCAGTTCATCCTCGCTGCTGTCTGGCGCCTGTTCCACCTGTGCTAGAGGATGCGTTTCCGCTGCAGGTTTGGGTGTGTTCACCGCGCCTGCAACTATCGCTGCCTCGTCCTCGTTCGCGAAGAAGCTGTTGCGAGGGCTGTTGAATTCAGGAAGGCTTTCGCTCTTGGCAAGGATTTCCCTGTAGCCTTGGCGATCTGGATCGTTTGTGCGCTTGTTCTTTGCTTTGTCGCGTTTCGATGTGGGACGGACAACGATGACAGGTACTGGTGAATGCTGTAGACAGTACTTGGACACACTACCCGGAAGTAGTCCCTGGAATCCACCTAAGCTCTTGCCTCGAGTTCCAACCACAAGAATCGCGGGTTCGTAGAGATTGATCTGGCCAGTCGTTAATCGAGATACAGCTAATCGACAAGCACACTTACCATGTCATCGATAACCTTGTTAACCTTGCCAATTGAAAACTCCAATATCAGGTTGATGGCCTTGTTGTCATGATTCCGACTCTGTATGTCGGCCATGGTGTGCTCTGCCTCTGAACGGTATCGCCCAGTCTCCACACTCCGCTCTCCGGCTATTGCGTCTTCCTTCTCCACCACCCTGAGGCACACTATCTCATCTCCGTCGTCGACTAGCTCGTTGATAAGCCATTGTAGAGCGTACACTGAGTACTCGTTCTCGTCGAAACCACACAGGAACGTCCGCGAACGCTTGGTGTATTCGTAGTCTTTGTGCTTGGCGATCAATGTAAAGGAACTCTCCTCGATGAAGTCTGCGGGCTTGTCGAAGGTGTCGAAAGATACACGGGGTTGGAAGACGCTAGACAGCGGTGTCAGCATGGAGTTTCGCGACTATGCAATCGCCAGAGTGAGAGGCCACCAGACATGGTGCTCCCTCTGCATTCTCCGATTCACCGGGAGCATACTTCGCCATGTTTGTTCGCCATAGACACGGGGATAGAGATATACAGGCGCAAAGGTGCGCATGCACTCGGAGTTACGGGGAGTGCATGACATATGGTAAACCAGTACTTACGGTGGAGGCGGCGGTGACGACAATCGACGTCGTTCACGGGGCTTGGGGGCGCCTCTGGGGAGCGACGAATTCCTGTGTGCGAGAAACTGGATGGAAGGCTGCCTCACTTTATCCTGCGCGAGGTGTCCGCCGGTCGGAAGCTGCAACGGGCTCACTTTGTAAGAGGCTGAGGACTTGCGAGGCGCTGGAGACGCATGCCGGCCGTCTCTGGACGTCGGGGACGCGCTCATGATGATGTCGGAGTGAGATTACGGGCACGAGGTCTTGCACCAAAGTCCAATCAGGCGAGCGGAGCGTCCGTGAGGTCCGACGGCGAGAAACGTGCTGGCGTGGGCTTGCGCAGGCGATCGGTGCTGCTGTGCGTCGTGGACAGGGTCCTTGGCGCGGGGAATTAGCTGCTCGCGGGGTAAATGGGCGATTAACGAATGCGGTGGGGGATGTGGTAAAAGTCTCTGCAGCGGCCGTGGAAGAGGAGCAACGGGTCAAGTCAAACTTTGGTCGTCGTTGATGCACTGCCTGTTCCGGGTGACGGCATGCTTGGCTTCTTGGTGGTGTGTCGCGCGATCCGCATCCATAGTACTCGGGACCCTGGCGTGCCGCGGAACGCGCCGCTGGATGCGTTGACACATGCAAAAAGGAATGACCTCAGATGGGGCGCCAAGCAGTGGTGTCGCTGTAAAGCAGAATCAGAGGGCGAAACCGAGTCGGTTCAAGAAGCCGTTCACGACGAGAGATAAGGACAACTGTCACAAGGGTGGAATGCATGCATGTCATTATTCCCGTTACGTCCAAGTCTAAAAGTCTATCAAGAAATGGGTTCACGGCCAGGGCATTTCTCAAGCCAAAGCCTTGAGCTCGCCCTGTGTAAGCTTCGCAGCACCAATCAGACGCTGGGCCTCCTCCTGGAAGATGGCCTTGATCTTGCCAGCGTCCTTCTCACCGTTGAGCTTGCTGGTAATGGCAGCCAGCTCCTCGTTGTCCATCTTGACAATGAGCAGATCGACGTCGTTGAGAGCAGCCTCGACTTGGGAAGCGGGCGCGTCGCCGGCATCGTGGAAGTAGTTGGCGTCCTTGACAGCACCACGGACAACACGCTTGTTCTTCTTGGCTGCGTTCTTCGCAGCCTCCTTTGCTTTCTTGTTGTCTGCCTTTGCGGCCTTCTCGGCAGCCTCCTTCTCAGCAGCAGCCTTGGCCTCCTCGGCCTTCTTCCTCTCGGCCTCTTCCTTTGCGGCCTTTTCAGCGGCCTCCTTTTCGAGACGGCGCTTGTTCTTCTGCGCGCTCTCTGCTTGACGGAACTTCTTAATACGCTCGTCAAGAGCCAGAGCGTCGTCGACCAAGTGCCTCAGACGAGCAGTGTCCTCGGTCTTCTTCTTGCGACGCGCAGCCTGGTTCTTGCGTTCGACGTGACGCTTCTGGTCACGGTTCTCGTTGTCATCCGGCACATCCTCGTCGAGGTACTCAAACGTCCTCCAGCTGTCAAAGTTGTACCAGAAGTTGTAGAAGTGTTCGACCTCCTCTTTGCTGCTGTTGGCGTTGCCGAGCTTGGGCACAGGCTGCTTGTTCGAGAAGCGTCCCTCGGCTTCGAAGACTTTGCCCCAAAGCTTGTAGAAGTTGCCCTTTTGCGTCTCCTTCTTGGACGGCGGCTCAACCTCAGCGCCCTCGTCGACGGAGTCGAACTGCCTTCTCTTGACGGGGTCGGACAGGACTTCGTGGGCCTTTTGGATGCACTTGAAGAATTGGTCGTCTTCGGTTCCGCCCTTGGCAGCCTTCTTGTCGGGGTGATGCTTGAGCACCTTCCTGCGGTGGGCGCGCTTGATCTGTTCGTCGGTGGCACGCCATCGGTAGCGGGTTATGCCGAGCACAGCGTAGTGGTCTTGAGACTGAGGGAAGAAGAAATCAGTATAGACTTGGTGACATGCGTGGTGATGTCGTCCTTACCTTCCAGTCCTTGGCTTCACGCTGCAACATGAGCGGGTCCTCAGGCTCATCAATGTCATCGGGGTCCTCCTCCTCGACGCTCTTGACGTTAGCCTGCGCCTGGATGCGGTCGTCCTCGGAGAAAGTACGCTTGTTGCGCTTCTACAGACAAATCGTCAGTACTGCATGGGTTGGTCAGTCGTTGTTGGCACAAAAACGTACTCTGCGGGCGTAGGCGAGGAAGTGTGGGCCAACGGGCTCGATCTTGCGGTCGTTTGCCTCGCTCAGCTGGCCGATGGCCTTGAAGTCCTTCTCGCCAGCCCAGCCCTCAGGCAGGACCGGCAGCGGTAGAGAGATCTCGACGTTTGCCATTGCGCACGAATGTCGTTGTCGTGGTGGGGGAGACGGGCTGCGAGAGAAAAAGTGAGGATTCCCGCCGCACTAGCCTTACCGAACCGTGATGCTAGCGCCGTGGGTGATCCATGTCACTTGGCCGCGACGGACCCCAGAACGTGTCAGAATAGTGTTTGTCCCCCATGCTTCCGTGTCTGGTATTCCATTAAACTACTGTGTCACTTGTCTTCTTGCATGTTTTTTTATACCTCTTCATAATTTAGCACCACCATGTTCCAGGTACCTCGACCCCTTGTAGGCTGCACCACCGGAAAGCTGACGGGAGATACAGCGCCTTCGCGGAGCCATCGACGCCAGAATAGCAGAAGAGCAGGCGCGCCAGAGAGCTACTGCACCCACGACGCCTGTGCGATCCAGCTCGACAACACGGCGATCCAATTCGCGGAACCTCTCGCCCTCGAAGCGGCCAGCGAGACCAAAAGATGTCGATAGCAGCAAGACGGCGCCGGCAGGCAAAGGTCCTGACCCCTCAGAGTTTGACCCGGAGTTTGTCATAGGAGAGGAAGAAGACCAGCCAAGTCGAGCCGGCACACCGCGACCAAAGGAGAAGGCGCAACCCGCAGAAGCCAGTGCCGAGGACGGCGATGGCAGCAAGGACGAGACCGAGGGGCCTACTGCCGAAGCAGAAGAGAAGGCAGAACAGCCGCCAGAGATTCCGCCAGAGGTGCAGTTGCGATTGCGCAGACTGGACAAGCTTGAGCCCAAGTATACTGGTTGGTGATGGCTTGTGTTTGTATGCGCCAAGCTAATTCCCTTGCCAGAACTCCTCCGGTCGTACCGCATCGCACACGCCAGAGTGGGCGCAATCGAAGCCTTTGAAAGCTCCCTCCGCGAATACACGCCCCTCACTTCCGTCAGCGACACTGGCGCATTCGTCGAATACCTAGGCCAACTTAACGTCAAGAGTGACATGCTCATGGAGGAGCTCAAGCGCGTGTCCAAAGAACGCGACGAGCTCAACAAGAAGCTTGAGGATGCAGAGAAACGCGCAAAGGAGGCTACAGACGAGGTGGAGACGCTCAAGTCACAAGCGCCCGTGGCCAATGAGGCTGCACAGGATGACTCTACCACACAGAATGAATCCGTCGCTCCTTCGTCTCCCTCCAAGGCGTCTAGGCAGACCGAGACCACCGAAGAGACCGAAGACTTCTTCTCCTACGACAGCGAACTACCCCGCTTGCAGTCGCAGCTGCAAGAGAGCGAGGAGAAGGTCGGAAGGCTCGAAGAGGAGAACAAGTCGCTCAAGGACGAGCTCTCCTCGGCGCAAGAGTCCGCTCAGTCGTTCATGCAAAACCTTGAGACTAGTACAAACGATCTGAACACATTCAAAGACACGCACCAAAAGCTACAAAAGGACGCCGATGATCGCGAAAAGGAGCTCACCAACACAATCGCGGACCTCAAGGCAAAGGTTGAAAGCGCTGAAGGAGAGCTTCAGAAACACAAGGACGCCCACGAGCAGAGTGAGAAGACTATCGCCGAGCTCAAGGCGAAGCTTGATTCAACAACCAAAGAACTCGAGGATCTGCACGCAGATAAAGGAGAGAAGATTGTGGAAGATAACCAGGTGCAGGAACTTCAACGGCGGATCGAAGAACTCCAGGGTGAACTTTCTCAACTGCGCGAAACACATGCCAAGGCCGAAAAGCGGAACGAGACCATGGACGGACTGCTCAGCAAGGTACGCGAACAACTCAAGGCCATGGAGACGAAGCGTGATAGTGCCCTGGCCGACCTCGAACAAGCAAAGAAAGACTTGCAGAAAGCAAATGATGAGAAGAAGACGACCAAGCCAGAATCAGTCCCACCCCCAGAGGCAACCCCAGCTCCAGCTTCTCAGAGCGCAGCAGCAAAGAAGAGGGCTCGTAACAAGAAGAACAAGAAGGGAGGAAATGGCCCTGCTGCAAGCGGAGCGCTGACGCCCGAAGCAACGCCTAGTGAAGCTGGAGACGCTGAAGGACTACTCAGTCCTCGCGATGCAGAGTTCACACCGTCTCAACTTGAGGACGCATTGAAGAATGTGGCGCAACTAAAGTCTGATCTGGAAGAGAAGGCCGCAGCAATCGACGCACTGCAGACTGAGGTGGCTGAGAAGGCATCATCTATCGACCTTCTGAAGAAGAAGGCCAAGGATCAGGAAGATATGCAGGAGGAGATTGACACTTTGCGCCAGGATCTCCTTGATTATGGCCTCGAACATACCGAGGCCAAGGACAAGGTCAAGACATTGCAAGCTGAAAAGGCGGCACTCCAAGAGAACCTGAGCAAGCTGGAAGCTGAGATCGCTGAGCTCAAGACCAGCAAAGCATCTCAAGAGTCGTCGCAGAAAGAAAGAGAGGCACTGACGGCAGAGTTCACGGAGCTAAAGGCAAAGGCAGAGACGCTGCAGACTGATCTTTCGGTTGCAGAGAAGCTTGCTGCATCTCGTTTCAAAGACCTCACCGATATGAGAGAGGTGTTGCAAAAGGCGCAGCCTGAGCTTACGTCGTTGCGCAAGGAGGTGGCCGAGCTACGCAGCACCAAGGACGAGCTCACTACCAAGACCACAGAAGTTCGACGGTTAGAAAACCGCGAGAAAGATCTAAGGTCGGAAATTGCCGAATACCGGTCCCAACTATCAACCAAGGAGAGCGACCTCAAGACTCTTAATGACAAGATCAAACAGGAGACCAGCCAGAGGCTTGCGCTGGAGGAGACGAACAGAAAGATTCAGCGAGACCTCCAGAACTCTGAGACAGAGCGGAGGGATGTGATCGAAACCCGGGACAAGTTGACGAAAGACTTGTCAAAGGCACAGGATGAGCTCAAAGCATCACGCAAGAAGGTGCATGATCTGGAGGAAGAAGTTGCGAAGCTCACTCGCGAAGTGGGCAGTCTACGTGAAGAAATCCAAATGAAGTCGGCTCAATCTGCGAGCGCGCAAGACTTTGTGAGTAGCATGCAGGACCAGGTACAAGAGATGAGTACGCAGATGAAAGAGGTGCGGTCCCGAAGCGAAAGCCTGGAAGAGGAGCTTGCCGATGCGCATCGATTGCTGAGCGAACGCGGACGCGAAGCTGAGACGATGAGGAGGCTATTGAACGACGCTCAAGGACGAGCTGAAACACGCGTGCGTGAAATGCAGGAGCGTCTCGACCTTGCAATCGAAGAGCGCGAGCGTGCAGAGGAGCAAGCCAGCACATTCAGCCGCCGACGAGCCCGAGAACTGGAAGAACTGAAGCAGAAGGTTCGCGACGCCGAGCGTGCACAAGCGCGCGCTGTGGAGGACAAAGAAGACCTTGTGACTTCGGAAAGGGAGCTCCGCAAGCAGACGGAAGATCTTGAGAGACGGGCAGCACAGGCTAGCGAAGAAGCTTCAGAAGTCAGACTCGCCATGAGCCAACTTCGGGACGCGCTTGACGAAAGTGAGAAGCAGGCTCACGAACTGGAAAAAGAAAAGAACGATTTGCGACGAGCATTTGACGAGACTCAAAGCCGCCTGGAGAAGCTTCAAAAGTCTAGCAAGGTACGATCTTCTGCGACGATTGCCATGGCACATACTGACGACCAGCAGGCAATGTCCGACGAGCTACGAAATCTGAAGACACGTGGCCCTGAGTCGGTTGCTCAATCCTCAAGATCCTCGATTGAGTCATCACGATCGCGCATCGCGTCACCGATACCAAAGGGCGGTGGAGCTGTGGCAGAAGCAATCGACTACGTGTACTTGAAGAACGTATTGTTGCAGTTCCTCGAGCAACGTGACAAAAAGTACCAGCAACAACTCATCCCCGTACTGGGAATGCTCCTGCATTTCGACAAGAAGGACGAGCAGAAGTGGATGGCAGCGGTGTCGGCCAAGTAGCGGCTGATGCGGCTCTCCGCAATCAGACATGCAGATGATGATTCCAGCATGATTTGCAGATCAGGTGTTACAAGGCCGTGATGGACGAGGCCGATGTGGAATGTAGGATAAGGGATATTTATAGTTTTGCATAGCGATTTTCTTCATGGCCACGGTTTGGGCAGAGAGATGTATGATATGGTGGGGGTTGGGCTGAGCAACAAGGCGCATCGCTCTTTCCGTGACAGGCATAATGTTTGTCTGGTAACAAAAACGACAACAACGACAGAGAGTGGAGAAGACGAAGGTACGATGATGCAATCCAAGGGTTTCTCCCAGTGCTGTCAGGATGCGTGATGTTGACGTCGCACGTGTTGTTGCGAGGGATCGGGTCGCGACAACAAGCATTGCTGGCATCCAGCCTCGCTCATTGCTACCCGGGCCGATACATGTAGGCAAGTCGGTGGGTGCGCTAAGTGAGCAAAGACGCAAGGCTTTTGGGGCAAAACTGGCTTCTGGGGAGGAACTAATGTGGTAGCAGGCGACTATTTGTAGGCGTCGACTGATGTCATAATTCGTCTCTCCTGCTTCTTACCGCTTCCTCGTACGTCCGGCTCTGAACGCGCATCCAGCCATCCGTCACCACCTCTACAATCCTCTCACGTCACAGCCAATTCTCCGAGAGGCGAGTGCAGCTGAATTAATACCGCAGGCCGCATCCCACCCCAGCGAGTCATCAGCCGTGGTCGTTGCAGCACCTCGCATCCGTGCCATCCCCCACGTTAGCACCAATCAGGAGCCAGACATCGATAGGCTGGCGAGGGGAGCGCTAAGCCCGTGTCCAGCAATTGAAGAAATCGCAAGGCAGTGCGACTGCGACGAGAGAGAGCCACGCTGCCCTCTGGTTATATACCCAAGCCCATAGTCTGTCTCCCTCTGCTCATGCGCGCTGCCCAACGCGTCCCGAGCGCCTAACTGCACATCGCATCCCAGCAGCCCTTTGAGCCTCAGGCCCGCCCACAGCCCAGCGCGTGGCGGGGAAAGCCACCATGAATGGCACCGACATGAAGAAGGCGGCCATCAACAAGGCGAAGCAGGTCGCGCAGGCGGCAAACAGCAACGGCGGCAAGAAGCGACGGAAGGGCCAGGACCTCAAGCCCATAATCACCACGGAGAACCAGGGCAACCAGAACGCTTCGCCCGCTGGTTCGACGGGGTCCTTTCAGTACAAGTACGTTCATCATCATCACCACCACCACCACCACTACCACCACCACACCTCTACTGCCACCTGCCACCGCCCCAAGCTTCCCCCCCATCTTTCACCCGCTCACCTACCCACACTGCGCCACCTCTCCACTCATTTTAATGCGCGCGCACACTGCGCCGCCCAAGACATGATCTAACTGCAGCAACCTTATACTGACCTCAACCCCGCAGTGTGCAGAACGCAAACTCGCCGCTCGCCCAGCACAAGATGTACGGAAACCAATTAAGCCACTCGCCCGACTCGTCGTCGTCGTCCGTCGATGAAGCCGAAAACACAGCCGACGAGGAGGACTCTGAGGACTACTGCAAGGGCGGCTACCACCCGGTGCAGGTCGGTGAAGAGTACAAGGACGGCAAGTACACAATTGTGCGCAAGCTCGGCTGGGGCCATTTCTCGACCGTCTGGCTGTCAAGGGATAACACCAACGGCAAGCACGTCGCCCTGAAAGTCGTGCGCTCCGCTGCGCATTACACCGAAACCGCGCTCGACGAGATTAAGCTTCTCAAGAAGGTAGTCGAAGCCAACGAGAAACACCCCGGCCGGAAACACGTCGTCAGCCTGCTCGATTCCTTCAACCACAAGGGCCCCAACGGTATCCACGTCTGCATGGTGTTTGAAGTGCTAGGAGAGAATTTGTTGGGCTTGATCAAGAGGTGGAACCACCGGGGTATACCCATGCCTCTGGTCAAACAGATCACAAAGCAGGTCTTGCTAGGCCTCGACTACCTCCATCGCGAGTGCGGCATTATTCACACCGATTTGAAGCCCGAGAACGTTCTCATCGAGATTGGCGACGTCGAACAAATCGTAAAGACATACGTAAAGGATGAGCCAAAGAAGAAGGACAGCGAAGACAGCGTGAGGAACGGCAGGCGGAGACGGAGGACCCTCATCACAGGAAGCCAACCGCTCCCCAGTCCGCTCAACGCGAGCTTCAACCACGCCGACATCTCTAGCTTCCCCGGAATGGGAGGCCCACAAAGTCTCAACAAGGTCATGAGTGAAGGTACAGGTAAAGACTCCCCCACGACTATTTCGAGTCCTCCTTCTTCGTCAGACGGTGTCGTAATGAGTGGTGCTCTAGCAACTCCATCCGCTGCCCCCAGCCTATCCATGGCAGAACGGCTCGGTATCAAATCGTCCACCGAAGACGACGCACAAAAGCAACGGGAGAAGTCCGCGTAAGTTGCGAAATCATCCGTGTTGGAAAGTGTGCTAATTCTATCAGCGACCTTCTTACCAAGGAGGTATCGGGCATCAGCCTCGACAAAACCAGCAGCTCGTCCGGCAAGACGGAGCTCGAGCAGCAAGTCGAAAACGCTTTCGAAACCATCTCAGTCAAGATTGCAGATCTTGGAAACGCCTGCTGGGTCGGCCATCACTTTACCAATGACATTCAGACTAGGCAATATCGGTCACCAGAAGTCATCCTGGGCAGTAAATGGGGTGCCAGCACGGATGTCTGGAGTATGGCCGCAATGGTATGAGCACTCTTCAACACGGGAAATACGAGCTAACATCCCTAGACTTTCGAACTCATCACCGGCGACTATCTCTTCGACCCACAATCTGGCACAAAATACGGCAAAGACGACGACCACATCGCACAGATCATCGAGCTTCTAGGCACCTTCCCCAAGGGTCTATGCATGTCGGGAAAATGGTCCCAGGAAATATTCAACCGCAAAGGCGAACTCCGAAACATCCACCGATTACGACACTGGGCCCTTCCTGACGTCCTCCACGAGAAGTATCATTTCAGCGCAGAGGAGAGTAAGAAGATTGCCGATTTCTTGTTGCCCATGTTAGAGCTGTTGCCCATAGACCGAGCAAATGCGGGTGGGATGGCAGGCCATGAGTTTTTGAAGGATACAAAGGGTATGGAGGGTGTAGATCTGAACATCCCTGTCGGTAGTAAAGGAGAGGGGATCGAGGGATGGGCTACAGAGGTCAAGAAGACGCGATAGATCCTGCCCTTCTTCATGAGCAGGTGACGCTGAGCTGTAAAGGCGTGGACACTTACTGCACTGGTTAGCCTTGTTTTGTATGAGCAAATGAAGAGTATCTTGCGCATTCTTTTTCTGGTCACGCGCGGTTGGAGTTGTCGAATGTCGCGCACGGGATGGATAACGAATTACAAGAGTTATGACTACGACGCACTGTACACTGCGCTTTGCATGATGGTTCATAGCCGGCATCTTACATATTTTATGGGTATACTGCATTACATCAGACCCTCGTGTCTATATGTCTTCGTGTTTCTTCTTCACATTGTCCGGCTGTCTCATTTTCTGGTACGAAGCTATCTTGATCAAACGCTGGCGGCCGAATGCGGCAATACTCAGATTGGATAATTTGAATGCACAATCTTGTCGCAGTGTCTGAATGCCCCTCGTATCTTTATGGCGCAGTACACACATGTACGGCGCCAGTTTATTCATATGTACGATCAAGCATGAACTCCAATTCTAGAATTTGTGTACTTGTACAAGCCCCAATAAATCCATCTTCGTGTTCGCGAGCTATAGTTAGCCACAGACAGCCACAGCTCATATTGGACGGCGGGACCAGCGGGTGGGGCGAGCGCCTCGTCATCGGCCCACGCGGCTTTAAACACAGACCTGCCAACGGTACCTGACGCGGCCGTAAACGCGACCCTCTCGTTCCTGAACGATATTGGACCTGGACCGTTTCCTCGGGTGCTGATGGTGATCAGGGATGCCCGATGGCTATCGAAATGAACAAAAATGGCCCCCTTTGACGGGGCTATGGTGGCTCCTTGACTGGCTGCCGAGGCGTAGATAGCCTCCTCGTTCAAGCTTTTGGGGATTTGATTAAAGGTGTGGGTACGCGGCTCTTTTTGATGCTTATCCTCATATCCAAGGCTCTCTTCCTGTCTCTTCGCTAAGTCGCTGTCGTTTCTGTTCCTTCTCATATCCAAGGTCATTCGTTTGGAGCCGACGATCAACTTTATACTATTTACTCTCTCATAATGCATTTTCCCAGCATCTCCGTACTCCCCCTCTCGCTCATCCTCTCCGCAGCTATCCCCGCTCTCGCTCAAACATCTACATCATGTGATCCTACCAAAAAGTCCTGCCCAGCAGATGCCGCCCTCTCCTCGTCGACATACACACACGACTTTACCAAGGGTGCTGACGATGACAACTGGAAAGTTACTGCTGGCGACATCTCCTACACCAGCAAGGGCGCGGAGTTTACAATCAAGAAAGCTGGCGATGCACCGACGATTCAATCACAGTGGTACATCTTCTTCGGCAGCGTGAGCTTTATCATGACAGCTGCGCCGGGCAAGGGTGTAGTTAGTAGTGCGATTCTTGAGAGTGACGATTTGGACGAGATAGATTGGGAGTGGTTGGGTGGAGAGCCCGCGAATGTTCAGAGTAAGTCACAATTCCTCTCCACTTCCCCTAAACATGGGGGCGGTTATGCCTCGAAGGAGAACGCTAACATACCCGCCTTCTTACAGCCAACTACTTCGGAAAAGGAAACACAACAACCCACGACCGCGAAGTAGACGCCGCTATCTCTGATACCCAAGGCACAACCCACAACTACACCATCCACTGGACCTCCGAGGCAACATCCTGGCTCGTCGACGACAAAGTCGTACGCACCCTCCCATTCGCCGATGCAAACGGTGGTGACAACTACCCGCAAACACCCATGAACGTCCGCATCGGCATCTGGGCTGGCGGCGACCCAAACAACGCCGAGGGAACCATTGAATGGGCCGGTGGCGAGACAGACTACAGCCAAGCGCCTTTTACCATGGTGTTGGAGAAGGTCGAGGTCAGAAACGACAACCCTGGAAGCAGCTACTCTTACGGCGACATGACTGGTGGTTTCGAGAGCATTGTCGTTGATGGAGAGGGTAGCAGTGCGAAGAAGAGTGACTCTGGAGATGCAACAAAGGCTTCCTCTGCTTCTGGCTCGGCTACCGCTTCCACTTCTGGTTCTGCTAGCCCATCTGCCACGGTAAATGTAGACGGTGGTGTGGGTGGAGAGTGGGCTTCGGCTATTAGCAACAGTACTGGGGCGTCGACTACGGCAAGCATGGTCAGTTCGGCAAGTGCTACGGGAAGTGCTACAGGAAGTGCTGCGGTGGCTGAGAGCACTAATTCTGGTGCTATGGCGGGCAAGAGCCTGGGTGCAAGTCTTCTTGTTCTGTTCGGTGCGGTCATGGTAATCTTGTAGACTTGGACAGCGGTATTTATTTAATGATCATATTCCGGAGCAGGCTTGTGACATCGACTTCATACTTATTACCCTCTCGTCCTACAGAGTGACAGGCGTGTATGTTGATTAGGATACCAGTAATGTTAAGCAGGGCTCTAAAGCACAGGAACAGGAGTGGCGCATCAGTCACACGTCAAGGCAAAGAAACATGCTGGACATATTTTAATGTTGCTAGCCTACATGCTATGTGAAGTCTCCATTGGTTGTACAAAGACTACCTTCCTTCTCATTCAGGTCCAAAGATTTTGCCAACAGATGGGGCACTCAGGTCTGCAGGTTCGACCGGACACGAAGGTAGATTTTGGAGCCATCGTTCCACCTCATACCTAAGAATCGAAAGGCATTCGACAATTTCCTTTATCGTCTTGGACTATGATGAAAGCAGCCATGTTACGGAATCTTAGATCCACCTCGTCCTCGAATGGATTTTCGAAGCTAGGCTCATCCTCAGCCTTTGAATCTTCAAGACTGAGCTGCATCTCATCTTGGCACATCTTAGCAGTCGTGAGAACAATGTTTCCTTCCTTCTGTACGATCTTGCAAAGTATAGCAGCTGCTACTGGGAACATGCTGGCGCGGTACCGCAGGCGCCCCTCTAGATCGTAGAGTAGTTCCCGGATGACAGTATTCATTGTCAGCCCTTTAGTGAACCTTGACACAGGATAGTCAAGCGGCGCGCAGATAATAGCGTATCTCTGTATCTCCTGTAGTAACCGAATGCACCTTAGATTGAGGTCTAGAACATCGAATGCGAAAGCTGGCTCGTCGTTCTCGATCGCCAGTTTGAAAATGCGGAGTTTGTCGAGAGAGGATAGCGTTTTGCACGGGCCATCAAGCTTGCCTTGGAAGTCGTTGACCAGGCACTCCACCATGATCAGGATATCATCCTTTGCGTTGTTGTCGCCCACAGGGTTCTTGTGTCGTGGCTCCCTGTCCACGGCTAGCTCGCACCGCCGTGCATGAAACTCGAGACGAATTCCGCCAACTTTGCGCTCGGGCTTCACGTCTGGATTGTGGGACATATAGTCCGTGGTGTATTTGTGGATCGACGATCCCATGACCAAGTTCACACGCTTTCCAAAAGCGGAGCCTTGCTTTGGCCGCTCCCCCATGAACATCCAATCGCTGCCTTGCCGCTCGATGAGCCAGTCCATGTCGGTCCACTGCAAGTCTTTTGGTAGATCTCCAGATTGCTGGACAGCATTGTAGAGATGAGCTGAGACCATAATCTGTCCTTGATTGGATGCCATGTTGATGGCCATCGTATGGTAGTCATCGCGGATGGCGACAGAGATCAAGCCACATAGCGCAGGATCATGCTTGAGCAATGAGAAGCCAGGAGTGTTATCGAATGTTCGACCTGATTGCTTTTCGAAATGATCGAACGTGTTCTGAACCTGCGTATCGTCGACCAAGTATTCGACTAATCTCTTGGACCTGATGATGACCTCGCGGAATGTAACATGGGTAACGCCGACATTCTCAAGGCCTTTAACATCGAGATAGGTTTCGTAGCGTCCGATAAGTTGGTGGCCGGTCTTATGCAAGAGCATACTGCCGACAGGCAGACATGACGCCAGCTCTCTCTGCATGTCCCAAAATACTTGTAACGAGAATACGATCCAACCGTTCAGCTGTTGGTCGTACAGCAGGTTTCTCGCAGCCTTGCCCACCAAATAGCTATGAGGAATCACACTTCCATCAGGCGTCGACGCAAGTTGTGAAACACATTTGAGGAATCTCTTCTCGTCGTTGGTAAGCCGACAATTTTCCTTGTTCTTCTCAAGCAAGAAGATCTCAACAAGCAATTCGGTGGTGTGCGTGCACATCACCGTTTTGGAACTTAGCCTCTGCTTTTCTTCGTTGTAGGCGGAAGGGTCGCTATCCTCATCGTCTGCATCGATGAAAGCCGAGCCTTTCTCTCTTTCGCTGTAGCCACTATGTATGAAGTGGATAATTTCCAAGTGCATTCCCTGTGACTCAAATTCGTTGAAACGTTGATGGGCTTGCTCAAACTCGTTGCTCAGTTTCTCAATCATAGCCAACGCGGCATTCATGGTCAACGCGGCGGCCTGGACACCTATGTCGCCCTTTGCGAACTCACGCCAAGTTCGCCTAACAGCGAGTCTGATGTGCGTAACATCCTTGAGAAAGCAGTAGATAGCGAAAGAAACATCAATGTCGGATGACTCGAGCTTGTAGGTAACCTTCTCCTGAACAGGTTTGACTGGACTCTCGATGAAGTCTGGCATATCTTCTATATATAGAGAATCCTCAACTACCAAGTGCTCGTATGCGTTGCTGGTATGTAGCGGTGCATTTCTAGCGGTCCTGAGTGGTTGGTGCTGGGTGTGCGGCTGCTTTGGCTTGAGGATCTCCAGGACGTCCTCTAAGAGCTGGATGAACTTTCTGTGGCCCACATTACTCTCCTTAACGGCGTCATCTGTTTCATCGGATGCCATAAGGTACCAGTTTGCACACTCTTTGCGACCCTGAGTGACCGCACGCAACATGTTGTAGACTGCGGGCGGAACACACGTGTGCTTGTCAGCGGCGATCGCAGTCGCGAGAGTGAGAAAGGACTTGTTTGTGACTTGACAGGTGATTGTAGGATCATGCGTCAGCCCGGCTTTCTTCGCCTGTTGTCTAGCAACTCCTTTTAGTCTGCCTCCGGTAGGCGGTACCACGTCTTGACGACTGTCTTTGAGCACATCATTGACAGTACCAGTTGCACGAGCTGTCTCCGCTAGCCACTGAACGAAGTTGTTTGTGCCTTTTTTGTACTTACGGTACGTATCGACGAGCAGAGGCGCAAGCCCCATTGTCCGTGATTCGGATGGCGCGTGAACGGTGTTGTCGTGCGTTGCAGTCGTGTGGTATATTGCAGGATTTGGAGAGTTGGATGTGAGGGAACGAAGGTCGACCTTTGGATCAAACAATAACTGGGTAAGCTAAGCGAGATTTTTTTCGTGAGGAGTCGCGGTGAAGGTGAGATTGAAAGCTCAGAAAGCGCTCTCACCTGTGTGACAGCGATGGGATTAGACCAGAGACATATTCGAAAGAATGTAGTGACAGACTGGTGCTGCACACAAGCCAAAGGAAAACTTTGAAGCCGGCCTGAATCATAGATGTAAGTCCATTCAGTCACATCGATAGTACCCGAAGGTGTGTACACTTTCATCACGACTTCAATTCCGCAGCAGGTATCGCTCAACTCGTGATCGAACTATCGAGAATAGAAAGCGAACGGTACGTGTACCAGTACCAACCTCGAGCATCATGGGTGTAGTTCGTGACGTATGACCTTGCTACAGAAGGCGACCGCAAGGCATCGTCGTCAGGCTGCAGGGGCATGAGATGATGAAGAAAACATAATGATCCTAGAGCTTCGTGAGTAGACTATGACCATCTAGCTGCCGGGTCGAAGGCCGCGGTCTTTATGTGGCCTCGTGAGGCTTACCATATCTGTACCACAAGTCTGAGAAGGGTGCGCGGTCAATGCAAACAACCGGGGCTAAGTGCGCGTTACGGCGGAACGCGGCTTTGAGAACCCAGTCGTTCACACGCGTAGCATCCGTTGAAGAGGGTGAAGTGATTGTTCAGGAGACATGCAGTACGAGTTCGCGTTTGTCGGTAGCTTTGGAGCGCAGAAGCGATGACGCCATGTGGTAGTAGCGCAGTTGGTAAACGACGCTAACTGAATGAGGCTGTTGCGGGTGCGGCCTGACTTGATCTTTGACCACCACACAGTTTCCTCTCCTGACGCTATTCAACGGCTACATTTACGACGCCAAAAGTACCCAATACTACCAAGATCGATATTCTCCTATCAGCCGTATGTGCTGCAGATGAACCCTCCGTGGTACGGCACTTTCCAAGCAATGCTTCATTGCGGCTCTGCTCATAGAGTTGCATAAGAAATCTGTCATTTATTTTTAGGGGTCTAAAATGATTATGAGGATATATCAGAAGATGTTTGTATTGGAACGCATGTGAAGTATCGTGATTTTCTTCACGTAGCAACTGACATGAACATATTCACATTAATTCATTCTTGATTCCCTGTTTCGCCTATGATTCTACGACTTCAGAGCAAGATGTCCATATGTCGACAATTACCACGGCAGGGTAGTTCCATCTTGGTTCTGGAAAGTTCCAGAAATGTTCCTGTCCGCCTTATCCAGTGTGCTCAAAACACCTGTTACGCTCTGCTCAACAGTGATAGCGCCTGCAGCCTTGAGCCCATCGGGCGAGGCAAATTCGTTACCCATATCCGTCATGACCAAGCCAGGGTGGGTAACATACGAAGTCAACCACGATTCCTCATGATGGATCCTAGCGAAAACCCAGTTCAGTGCCGCCTTGCTGGCTCCATATGGGCTGAACACCTGTGGGAATCCGGCGAGGAATGCTTGACCGCCGATGCTACTGATAACGGTGGAAATGCCGAGATAAATGGGGTTGCCTGACTTGCTGGCTTGCAGCAGGGGCTTGACGGCCTGGAAGAGAAGGATTGGGCCGATGGTGTTGACGGCAAAGTGATCACGGAGTGCGTCAGATGTAGTCTTGTCGATAGTTGCACCGGAGTGTGCGATTCCGGCATTGGCGATCACAACGTCGAGGGAGGTGATGCCATGCTTGGATTGAAGTTCATCGACGGCATTCTTGGGGTCCGCTTCCTCAGAGGAGTCAATCTTGACGATGATGAGCTTGGAGCCTGAAGCCTTGGTGAGGGACTCGAGTGCGGGAGTCGACTTGGCGACGTCTCGGACACCAGCAATGACGGTGGTGTTGGGACGTTGGAGAAGGGTTGAGACAAAGCCTTTACCAATGCCACGGTTGGCACCAGTAATGAGGTAGGTAAGGGATGAGGCCATGTTTGTTCTGAGTGTGTTTGGGATGGTGCTGAACTTGAGATTTAATGTTGAGATTGAAGGGTTGGACAGTTTGTTGCTGGCCTTACTGGCACAGAAGCCATTTCCTTTATATATTGAGTATCGAGCTCGTAAATAAGAAATGGACCCCGAGACGAAGCATGATTTATCAGCTGGATTCTATACCTGGAACTTGCCAGGAAGTTACCAGGAAGTTGCTGTTGTCTGTGGATAGATCCACATGAGCACGGCGGATTTTCGGCCACTTGGAAAGTGCTCAGACATTCTGTGGTGATAGACGCACAACTACCCCTTGTCTAGTGTAAGAGTTCGGCATTGGATGATTAGTGAACCTGGAGATGGCGCTCTTTGCGTAGTTATTCAGACTGTTTCCTACATTCTGAAAGCATCGCATTATACATTGAGATGATGGAAGAAGTACCTCGATAAACCGCATTGGCTTTTCGCTCGGCCGCGACCTGTTTGTAGTGGTTGATCGTCAAACTAAACGAACGAACATACCCTTCGCAGCCGAAAGCTGGTGTTTAGTAAACAAGAGGCTAGGTCACACTAGTTCGTCACCTTCTTCCAATGACAAATACTGTATAGGCCAAGCCTCGGCTTCCTCCTCGTTGAGGTTAACGCTACGTTTGCCTCATACAGTAGTCGTGCTGGATTGCTCATTCTAAGCACTTCCTGGTCTTCCAACGTCTTCTACGGCCGGAAGTTTCCTTTCTCATCCAAGGCGGAGTATCATTACAGCGTCGGGGCGATTCTCATCGCTCTTGACCAAATTTTAGAGTGCCCAGGTTTGTTCCTGTACATCCTCGAGTTAGTCATGTCTCAGTCGTCACCCATCCAAAAAAATCCACATACTCATCCTATTTAACCGAGTCGCAACTAATCGCGAGAATCGGCTGAATGTTCTGCATGTGTAAGTATTATCGGAAAGTCGCAGCATGGTCTCGTTGCCGTATGCTACAAAATGAGGAAATCTACCAACGCTGCTCCAGGCTAGAGTCTGGGATGCAGATATGCCGAGGACGCTCCAAGCCTGCACAGCTTGTGTTAGTGCAAAATTCCGTCTTCAGCAGGATGATATAAGCGTACAAACCCCACACTCGGAATCCCTAACGCATTCAACAGTGATTCAGGCTCAGTAATCGGATACGATATGCGGGCGAAGACAACTGTGTTGTTTATTATAAAAAGTCGAATGATCAAAGTCTATATCAATCCACGTTAAATGACAGCTCGTGGCTGTCAGAAACTCCATGAACACCATGCTTGCCCAGATTGTACGTAGCCCGTATCGACATAACCGTCAAGATTTATGTATCGTTCTATTCATCGTCGAGTATCGAGCTCGCTAGCGGGCCAAAGAAGGGAACTTCGTATCGGTCAAGTGTTGCAGCTGTCCAGTCGTTAGCAAGCAGGTCTGTCTCTGATTGAGAGTATGAACTCACCATCCAAATATGCCCTCCAAGTCAGCCACCCTATGCCTGCCAAATCTCCAATGAAGAGAACCCAGGATATGAAGCTCGACCAGCTGAATATGATGTGCAAGACAAAGACAAAGGCGAACAGCAGACTGCTCTGCCATGCGTGGAACCGCACATAGTCGCTTTGGTGTTCCAAGACCAGTAGCAAGACCCCGCCTGCTGGTGGAAGCAGAAGGTATGCCAAGCAAGCCTCGTAGTCCAGTCTCCAGCCCAGCGATGTCGTGAACATATCCACATCCTCGCGGGAGCGGTCGAAGCCCGTGCTGCGGGCCGGCTGGTCCCATGCTATCCGCTCGGTGTCCGGCTCCGCGGGTGGGGAAACAGGCGATTGGCCCTGGAAGTAGTCATGCTGTTCGTAGGCGCGTGTGGAAGGCGATATGATGTTTCGTGTGCGGTCGACAGATGTCCTCGGCGAATGAAGCGGCGGTGGAGAGAGGGCGCGTGACGATTCCGGTATGTCTTGATACGGTGCGAAGTTGGCTGCCATTATAGTTCTGGCTGTCGACGGGTGCCGTATGCAATACACTGGGAGCTTGCCGCCGCTCTGTTTCCTGGGGATATACAAGATTTCGTCGAGGGGATAGGGCTGACGCAGAGGAAGGTGCAACCGGGGCTGTGACGTTGGGCAGGGATCATAGCTCGAGATCGGGGCCGGGGTCTGGTTGGCACGTGAGAGATCGTTTTCGGACACCTCCGTCGTGTTACTCCGCCGCAGGAACCGTCATGCTGTGCGACGTGCCTAGAGAATGAGGGTTGACACAGCTCTCTCGTACTTTGTCATCCAGAGATTGCGCAATGCACGCGCGGCGAAACAATGATAAGCAAAGGAGATGCCGTCTTCCCTAGTGTTGACCCGAGGTCACACCTTCCTACATCACAGGAACATCAGAACGCCTCGGTCGCAGCCTTCATCTCGCCATGTGTCGTTCCACCTCACTCCACGTCCTGTACGGTTGGAACCACGTATATGAATGAGCGTTGAAGCACCTGTTGGCACCCATTCACACCGCTCATACTGCATTTCGGTAAACTCTTCGCTTGGTCCGTTGTTCTCCGACACGCTCAACGCCACAAGACATTACACCGCAGTATCTTCTTCCCATCACTTGAACTTGTCTACGACTCAATCGCAGCAAAATCAAAATGTGTATCGCTATTCTCACAACGGCACATCCGGACTATCCATTCATATTGCTCAACAACCGAGATGTAGGTATCCCAGTCTACCAACATTCCGTCCTACAACTAACGCATACCAGGAGTATCTGCATCGTCCAACAGCGGAGGCAACGTGGTGGCCATCTCCAGACAACCAAGTCTTAGGCGGCTACGACCTTCACCGTCCCGCTCATGGTACCTGGCTGGGTGTGACTCGCCAAGGCCGAATTGCAGTCTTGACCAACTACCGTGAAGAAGACGAAAAGATCATCGAAGGCGCGCGAAGCAGAGGGCTCATTCCAAACGCCTGGTTAAAGTCCGATCCAGCGAAACAGGAAAGCACAGAAGACTTTGCAAAACGAATGATAGAAGAAGATGGCGTCAAGGGCGTTGGTGGCTTCTCTCTATGCTACGGATTCATTCAGGATGTTGTCAAAGAAGAAAACAAGGGTCTCGCCATTGTGAGCAACCGCACTCCAGATGTTCATGGCGTGATTCAACTCTTGCAAAAGCCGAATGAAACCCACGCTCTCAGCAATGCCGCCTATGGTGACCGCACCTGGCCCAAAGTGATTAACGGAGAAGACTGGACGCGCGCCGCTATCGCCGAATCTGTCGCTGCCAAAGAGTCTCAGGATCAGCTCATCAACCGTTTTCTCGACATCCTGACCACGGACACTATGCCCCGACAGAAGGAGAACGAGGAGTGGGACATGTACCTCAACCAACTGCGTTACAGCATATTTGTTCCGGCAATTGGAAGAGACCATCTTGAAGAGCACAAGATGCCCGCGCATGAGGTGGGCGATTTTGTCAAAGCGAAGGCGGTGGATGCTACAAGTGGGTGCTACGGTACTCAGAAAAACATTATAGTGTTGTGTGATCGAGAGGGCAAGGTAACGTATTTCGAGAGGACACTATACGATGGCGACGCCAAACCGATTGAACAAGGAAAAGGGGACAGGAAATTTGACTATAAGATTGAAGGGTGGTAAGACGGTGAGCGTTGCACGATGTCCGTTATGAAGTCTTTTCTGCAATCTCTTTCATCTCATTTTTATGCTTCCTTATTTCTTCGCCATCAACCACATCGTATGCTTTACACCAGAATCCCGAATTTGCCAATCGTGTCAGGTTCTCAACATTCGCTCATCTGACCACAGAGAGAACAACAACTCGCAGTCACTCTGACTTTTCGTTTGCTATGAGCAGGATTGCGCCCCGCGGCTGGTCTGTGCAACTTTTCTTCTCGTTGTTAAGGTCTACCTTTCCCATTCTGACTACGAGTTATTTCTCTTGTTGACACTGAAGCGCGTCCATCCCGCAATCGCCGTTGATTGCATACAGTTCACATCAGCGGTTGCGTATTACACTTGCTTGTTTACAATACATAGCTAACCGCCGCCATGTGTATCATGTTCTTCATGTCCCACTATGACGGCCCACGAGAACACTTCCTTGGCTCGCACCACTGCGCACATATCGACTGCCCCGGAACCTTTGAAGCGCATCAAAAGTATCGTCTCGAAGAAAGCCGCCTGGACTGCTCGGAGTGTTTGGCCGAGGATGGCGATGAGGTGGATCCTGATATTGTTCCGGTACAGTACTATCCTCCCATTCCTCACTTTGAGATTGAGTACGTGGAGGGAAAAGGTTGGGTCAAGGTCTGTGAGCAAGATGGCGAGGAGGGTAAGGAGAGGGGTACAGCAGAAAATGATCAGGAAGAGGGTCAAGATGACGGCCGCTACGCCCGTAGCTTCGCAAGTCTTTCAGACTGTGACAGCGTCACATCGCACTGGCGTTTAGATTCGGCGTTCCCATCGCCTATTCGCCCAACCGCGGCAGCCACTATGGAGAACTGGCCCGCTCCGTCCTACCAGACGCCGCCAATGACTGAAGAAGCGTATGAGACGCGCTCGCCCCATGAGCCGCCGCATGAGATGGCCGAGGTACGTGAGCAAAACTTCTTAAATTCTTCTTTTCTCTCGCCGCAGTGAATCTTTTTGTTGAGATGGTTGCAAAGGTATGTGAGGTTTCTTATGAATATGGGAGCGCATCCCCCGGACAAGATCCATACCAGCCAGTCCCCCAGGAATTTCCATTCGAAGACTCTCCCAACACAGTTGAGCACCGATACCTCGTCAATCGACAACTCGCGACGCTCGAGCACGAGATGGCCCATTGTCAGCCTCAGCACTATCCCAGCCAGCCCATGTTCAACGTCCTGCGCTCACAGCACATGAACAATCGGCGTCAGAACAGCAACCGTAGATTCGCTGCCAATCGCCCTCCGGGTTATACTATTCCACCTCCTGTCAATCCACAGCCACGACCACCTCCAGGAATGCTACCAGGAGGACCAGTGTACGAAAACGGCTTTTGGTACATTGTTTCTGCAAATACCACAAACGGAGTACCGAATTTTCGATGGGGTCCAGTTCCTGGGCCTGGCGAGAGTATTGATCTTCCTAGTGTACGTTGTAATTCACTTCCAATCGGTGACACTTTGTTGACGGCTAACAGTTCTAGGGAAAGGCTACCGAGGCCGTTCGTAAGCGTCATACACCGCGTAATAAGCATGAACGAGCAAAGCGGAGAATGCAGAAAGCGGAACAAGCATCTTTACAGGCTTCGAAGAATGAATGAGATTGACAAGGCTTTGGGCATAGTGAGATTTTTGCTTGTATTTTTTCTTGTTCAAAGCGGCAGCGTGCCTTGGGGATTTGGAATTGCTCACTTGGTTCATGCAATATCGGCGCAGCAGTTGGGACTTTACATTCTGTACATGTAGCGAGAGCAATGAGCACACCCGAGTCAGATGGAGTTCATGCGCACGTGCCCGGCCTTGGCGCGCTATCGGTGTCAGGGTGTTGGTGACGTCCTGTAGATCTTCGGCTATGTACTCTAATCAACAAACACCGAGCCGCAGTCTGATCCTGGAACCTCTATGCACTTTATCGCGACAACTATAGCAGCACATGCTATCGCTGGACTAAATGTCTAGGCCGCTAAACTAGGCCCTTTTTGCTCAAGCATACCACTATTCACGAACCTCCCGCCTCGACCAATACACAAACAGCCGTCATGGCGTCGCTCCCGTCTCAGCGCCCCGCGTCGCGACATAGACCCGCACCACCTGCCGAATCGCCGTCCTCGCCGCAAGAGCAAACAGAACGAACGAGCAGCTTCTCTGGCCAGTCGGTAGACTCGCAAACGCTGCTCCTCAACACGCCGTCTACACAGTCAGCCACTTCGGCGCCTCACGATCACGAAGAGACACCCGCGCAAGCCACAGCGCCACAACAAGAAGAGGACGACGAACCACGGAGATGTTGGATTTGCTTCAACGACGAGACGGAAGATGACGAAACGACATCGGAATGGCGGTCACCGTGCGCGTGCTCACTGGTGGCGCACGAGAAGTGCCTGCTAGACTGGATAGCCGACATGGAAGCGCCAAGCTCACGACGGCAAGCTGGTAAATCGGCAGGGAGAATACTATGTCCCCAATGCAAGAGTGAGATCAGGGTACAACGGCCGAGGAGCTACGTCGTGGACGTGGTTCGGAGCGTCGAGCGCTTCACGGGCAGCCTACTGCTCCCTGGCTTCGCACTCGTCACAGGCACCGCGCTCTATTCGACTCTGACGCTTTCTGGGACTGCGACTGTATACCAGATATTCGGCACACAGGATGCGCTGCAAATCCTCGGACCGCTTTACGAGACGCCCAACCGCGCGGTCAACTCGGTGACGATGCAGTGGCTCGAGCACCTAAGACACCACTGGAGGCTGGACCTTGGACTGCCTCTGATACCAACGGTTCTGGTCGCAAGCAGAACGACCTTTGCCGACTCATTCCTACCCTTCCTCCCACTCATCTTCTTCGTCAGCTCCGGGCAGCCAGGCGATGATATGCTACAGTTGCAGTGGCCACCGAGTGCCGCTTTCACCTTCGCCGCGCTGCCATATCTCCGAGGTTTCTACAACGCATACTACGAGCGTGTCTGGTTACCACGAGAGCAGCAGTGGCTGAAGGAGATTCAGCCACGAGCTGGCGAAGACACAAGCACAGATGTACAAGCACAAGCCCACCATGATCACGACCATGACCATGTTGACGACGACGGCGACGTAATAGAAGAGGTGGAGATCGAAATCCCCTTGGACATCTTCGGCGATTGGAACGACGACGGCGAGGCTGACAACAACGACGCGCTTGAGGATCCTCCCGCACGAGCTGAACGAGGCCCAGCAGGGCCGATCGATGCGCCCCCCCAGGATCATCGAGACGATGCCGATATGCCAGCTGCTCAGATTATCGACCAAGATGCTCGACCAGATGTAGCACCTGCGCCCAATGTGCCCATGCAGCCCGCTGCCCCGCGACCCCGGCGCATCCGGCGCGAACGCGGCGTCACTTTCTCCACCTCCTCCCTCGCTGACACCATTCTCGGTGCCCTCATCTTCCCCACTATAGCCGCTGCGATGGGCGAACTGCTCAAACATGTCCTGCCCAACTCATGGGTAACACCTCCAACTGGCGCACAAGCCATGTCCTGGCTCGGTGGATGGATCAATACTGGTGGCAAGGCAGGTGGTGTGGGCAAGCCGACTGGGTTCCTGCAGACGCGTTGGGGAAGAAGTGTTGTTGGTGGATGTATGTTTGTGGGTCTCAAGGACATGATTATGCTTTATGTTAGGTGGAAGACGGCGCAGAATCACCGGAAGAGGGAGATTGTGAATCATGATAGGAAGAAGGGGAGGGGTACTGCTTCGGCGGCGTCGTGAGGGTGCCTGGGATTTGGAGCATAAGAACCGAAGCTAGGAGTATGGGTGGGATATGATAATGGTATGAATGCTACCAGCATGCCACAAACATGAACTTATTCGGAGGTTTTCTGTATTTGTATATTACACTCAACAACGTGGGACTGGCTATTGGTCAGTCAATCCAACTAGCAACCTATACGCTGCCTCAGGAAGACTTCTCTGCCTGCTCATTTGTCATTGCGCCATCCTGGTCATATTCAGAACCACCTCCTACAGCTACCCAAACCTCTCCGCAGCAATCTGTTTCAAAAACTCCATAGTCTTGCCCTCCTTCTCCCTTCTTTCCGCTAATCTCTCATTCCTCTCCGCCTCCCTCGCCCTCGCAATCTCCTCCCTCCGTATCTCCCTCTCATTCTTCTGCCTCTCCTGCTCCTTCTTCTTCCTCTTATACACGTCTATACCATCATCGCCCATGAGATCCGATTCTGGCACCTCGAGCTCCCCGGCCTCTTTGGCGTCGCGGAATGAGTTCAGCGTAGAAGTGACTTCGCGCTTCTTTTCTAGCTGGCGTTCGCGCGAGCCCGGGTCCGCGCGGGGGACAAGGTCTTCTAGGGCTTCTTTCTGCGATTTGCGGTCTGTTTTGCGGGCATGCCGGATGTCGTCGATGTAGTTTGTTTGGTCTCTCTCGCGGTCTTCGGAGCGGAGTTCGTTGCGGTAGGTCAGGTCGTCTAGTTTGGGGATGGTTGGACCGTGGCCTGGGTGACGGGAGAGGGTTGTGGGGGGTGCTGGGCCAAAGTCATCGTCGCTTTGGTCTGATGTCGCTTCGTCCTTTCGTGTGTAGTCTGGTGAGGCTCGTTTGGCAGGGGCGCGAGGAGAGGACGCGCGGTAGGATTGTACGGTTTCTTGGGCGGTCTTCAGCATGGATGGATCGTACCAGCTTCGTGCTAGGTCTCCACGGTTCCTGACATGTTAGTATCAGCTTCTCTTCTTACACGAAGCGTATGAGGATATGGGCGCATACCAACGACTGACGAAACTCTTCCATCGTCCCTTTGTCTCCCGCTCGTCTAGATCATCGAGTTGTATCTGCTTCTGTATGTCCAGATAGAACTGGAACAACGGTCTGTACTCGTCATACTGTCGCTTCGATAGCGGCTTCGCTTTGTATGGTAAAGCTACGGGCCTCGGTGCAGGTGGTGAGCGCGAGCGGTGTCGCTTGTGTCGGTGGCCGTCGTCGTCGCGACGGGGAGAACGCGAGCGATGCGATCGGTGGTGTTTCTTGTGAGTGCGGGATTCATGAGATTGCCGGTCACCATGAGACGGCAATTGCGCCTTGGATTCTTCGGGTGTCCAGCTACGTCGCGGCATAGTTGAGGTTTGGTGTTGAAAGTCTGGGGAGATTGCATGGGAGAATTCACATGTCATAGCGGGCCGTTTCCGCGCCCTCGCACGGATACCGCTACACAACGTACCGGTAGTACGATGCATATCCGTTCTCTCATTCATGCCAACGTACACGAACCTACTCCGATACATGCCCATTCAGATAATTCCTCGAATAATCCCGAACTGCCGAAAAAAGGATGTCTTTTCGTCAATAGTCCACCCCTCGCCCATGACGCCAATCGGCTACCACATGCGAGTGTCCCACGATTTCACGGGACGACAATGACCCTTCTCTGTCCAACTGTGTGTGGTCTTGCCCTTAACTTGACCAACGAAACGAACGTGTCTCAGGGTGATCTCTCTGGTCATGCGCCTCTACGTTTTTTTTTGAAACTTGTACCTAGGTATTTGCGCACCGCATTCGGTTTTAACGGAAAGACATCACAGAGTGCAGGTAACGACAAAGCATGAATAGAAGCCAGGTCCTTCGCCACAGGTGCTGCAAATTGCGAAATAACCAACCAAGGGCATATGCAGTGACTGAGCACATGTCAGAGTATTGCGAAACTATCACACATTCCGCTATCTGGAGCGCATGCAGCTTCGTGCTATTTTCGTGAGATATCACGTCCTTGCATATCCCACGAAAGTTTAGTAAATTCGATCAGGAACTGATTCTCAGTCTTTGAACCATGCGTAATAGCTTCGCACAGCAACCAATTCCACTATGGAAAGGAAGGCTGGTGTCGAATAGAAGCTCAGGTTGCCATAACGGTAACTCATGCTTCCGGTCGTTGGTGGTGTACAAAGCCATCCATGTAGCAGACATCACAGCCTGCCACAATGTAACCGGCGAAAGACTCTCCCTATAGTCGCTATCTTCCGCTTGATGTTCCCCTTCCTGATATTCCCTTCCATCTCTTCATCCTCGAGAGCAGCACAATCTACTTTCCTCCCATTTCCATGCCAAAACGCCATACTATCCTCTTCCTTGACTTCCTCTCCATCTTCTCCGACCGCATTCTGAGGCGCACAGCCCGCAGGGATTTCGACACCGAGCGCCGCCGCCGCCCTCCGAAGACCCGCATCAGTGGATCCCCACCACTGCCATCCTTCCTCTACAATGGTAATAGGCGGAAGCTTTTATGTCGCAGTTTCTCCTTCTCCTTCTCCTTCTGCGACGACTAGAGGCTGGACACCTGTACCGAACACTTTGAGTTCAGTGGAATCAAAGGAAAACCGAGGATCGTCAAACAACGTCCTCGACTGGGAGAAGGACGACCCGGAGAAACTGCTATGGTCGCTGAGGTCGTCTTCAGATGTGTGAGTCTGAATGGTGACGCCGCTGAGTGAGTTGCGAGCATCTTGGTCGACTTGGTGACGTTGAGATTGAAGGGTTGTATCCAGCAAGAGATTCGTAACGTTGGTTGGGGGAGGGAGAAAAATCGAGGTATTTCGACCTTTCCAGCATTTCGATACGGCGGAAGAGCCCATCGTGATGATATGCAAGTATGTGTAGAGGATGCCGTGGTATAGTGGACCGAATGTTCGAAGCTACAAGCCTTCTATGAGTGCTATCGTATAGGATTTGCCGGACACCGAAACCTGATCAGTAGACGTAAAGTTACCTTTTCTGTCATGAAGCTGGAGTTTAGATGAAGCATAATACGAGAAGAAGATATTTTCTCTTAAGAACACTGGAATCGTGATTCCTCCATGGTCGCTGCACAATGTGGTTCCGCGATACCTCTGCCCAAGGAAAAACGGGTACAAGCCAATCTATACAAGGACGATCACAGTGGATGAGAGCTTTACAACTTCAGCGATTGGAGCAAACCGCGTAGCGAGAGTGACTAACCACAAGAGACCATGTCGCAAATCCATAGAGTCAATGTTCTTCTCAAATTCGTACGTACCGCGGTCAATGATGCTCCCAGCCCCACACTCGACTTTGGACCAGAATGGAACAATAGCTCTTCACCAATCATCTTCCCCACCTCCACCTTTTACCAAACTATAAAAAAGACTGATATCTCGCTTTTGATTTACCGACTTTTCAAAACGAAAAAACCAAATCATATGCACTGACCGCCTAGAAGGATATGCTAACAGAGGGGTGCAAAACGCCGGTACCGACCCAAGAATATACACAGCGAATGAAGTTACACGTGAATCAAACATCTACACCAGTAATGGCTTTAACGACCCGATCGCTCCTTGGTTTGCTTTCTGCGGTCCTTGATGGTTTCTGTTCCATGTTAGCTCGGTTTATTGTTCTGTGCAAAATATAAACTCACTCTCGTCGTAAATCATAAACTCGTGCAGCCCACTTCCTGCGGGGACCATGGGCAGCACAGGCACCTTCTGGTCAGTGACAACTTCCAGCAGCGCCGGGCCATCGCTCTCCAGGAGCCACTTCAGCGAGTCTTCAAGGTCATCAAGCTTGATGCATCGCCTGGCCTGGACACCCATGGCGTCACCGAGCTTGACGAAGTCGGCGTTGCGCTGATGAGTATGCGCAAATCGGTCGGTGTAGAAGAGGGTTTGCCATTGGGTAACCATGCCCTGCTCCTCGTTGTTGAGAATGATAATCTTGACGCCAATGTTGAACTCGGCGGCCGTCGAGAGCTCGGTCAAAGTCATGCTGAAAGAGGAGTCACCATCAATGTCGATGACGGTGCAATCAGGTCGCGCGACCTTGGCACCGATGGCGGCAGGCAGGCCGTAGCCCATGGTTCCGAGACCACCAGATGTAATCATGGTACGTGGGTATCTCCATCGGTAGTGCTGGGCGCACCACATCTGATGCTGGCCAACACCAGTGGTAAGGATAGTCTCCTCCTTGCGATCTGCCGTGAGGTCAGAGAGCTTCTCCATAACGGTCTGCGGCTTGATCAGGCCGTTCTCGCCCTCCTTCTCGTACGCCCACGGGAAACGTTCCTTCCAGGCGGCAATTTGTCCCAGCCACTCCGGTCTCTCGGGAACTTCGTTGACAAGGGGCAGGAGTTGCTTCAGGTTGGTACCGAGATCGCCCTCAACAGCCTCAGTTGCCTGCACAACTTTGTTGATGTTCTTGGGCATAATCTCAAAGTGGATGATACCGCCACGACCCTCAGCTGCGGCCGCCTTTGCCGCAGGCGCAAACTTGGAGATGGCACCAGTGATGCGGTCATCGAAACGAGCACCGAGTGCGAGAATCAAATCGGCCTCCTGCATGGCCATGTTGGCATAGGCCGAGCCGTGCATACCGAGCATGTGGAGAGACTTGGGGTCAAGCTCGTCGTATCCTCCGAGACCTTGAAGGGTGGTGGTTACAGGAATGTTGACCTTGTCAGCAAGCTCCTTCAAGAGCTTGGGTCCGTCCTCGGTCTGGAGAATACCCTGACCAGCGTAGATGACGGGCTTCTTGGCCATGTTGATCAGGTCGGCAGATCGTCGGATGGAGTGTTCCAGCTGTTGCTTGCTGAGTTCGCGCGCAGCAATGGTCGCAGCACTAACAGGTGTGGGCAGAGTGCTGCTCATGGGAATGGCTCTTTGGAGGACACTGGCGGTAACGTCCTTGGGCAGGTCAACAAGAACAGGTCCTGGCCGTCCGCTTGTGGCAATCTCAAAAGCCTCGTTGATTCTCCGCGGGAGTTCTGCAACGTTCTTGACGAGAACGTTCCACTTTGTGCAGGGCCTTGTGATGCCGACCATGTCAGCTTCCTGGAAAGCATCGGATCCAATTGCGCTGGTGACGACCTGACCGCAGAAGACAACCAAGGGTGTTCCGTCCATCAGCGCATCCTGCATGGGTGTGACGACGTTGGTGGCACCAGGTCCAGATGTAACGAGCACGACACCGGGCTTTCCACTTGCGCGGGCGTAACCTTCTGCCATGTGGCCGGCACCCTGTTCATGTCGTGGAAGGATAAAGTCGAAGTGTTTTGACTGGTAGATGGCATCGAAGACGGGGAGAATGGCACCGCCGGGGTAGCCAACTGGGGGGTGTTAGTCTGATATTCACAGCAATTGGTGTCTCTGGTGCAAAAAAAATGGCGTACAGATGTGCTTGACGCCCTGGCGGAGCATCATCTCGTGGAAGATTTCTCCGCCAGTCATGCCAACAAAGGAATGGTCCATTGCAGGCGAACGGTACTGCTTCAGTGGCTGCACATCCTTGTAGTCCTCGCGATTGAAAGCTGGCGACGGCCTGGACCGCGACGCTGTTTGTGTGGACGCGGCCGCCGCGGTGCTCTGAGGTCGCTTCGCATCTTCCTGGGCGATTTTGCTTGAGACGGCTTGTGCAGGTCTGCGGAAGGGCGAGAGGGCGAATCTCTGTGCTGTGGTGGAAAAGTTGCGGTTGCCCTTGAGAGCATTTACAGCTCGTGTGCGTGACTGCTGCATGGCGAAGACGGGCGTCCACTGGGGGACGAGCTATTACTATACACGGATGGGGGGAGAGCAGCAGAGACGGGGAAAGCAAGACGTGGGAGAGAAGAGCGGGAGGGCACGCTGACGGACGGTTTTGAGTCGATTGGCCGTTCGCCTTTGACTCTTCCTCTGGCCCAGGTTTCGTGGCGCACATGAAAAGTTAGTGGAGTCGTCTCCCCCGGTTGCAGGGGTCGTGATTGGGCAATCCCCGCAATTTCATGGCTTACTGCCGAACATCGGAGCGCTCGAGACGGCCGTCCAAGCCAGCCAGCATCGACAATATACGCGATGCAGGTTCCACCCCGAGGAGGCCACGGCCGCAGTGTGTCGGGCGACGAGAGACGGCGAAGTGCGTTGACTGCTTCCTTCACCCTGGGCCAGCACGACTGATAGAGGCAGATGCCCTTCCTCGGCGCACCACAAAGGGTCCCCTCGATGCCGATGACATAGTCGTAGACGAGTATGCGCGCCCCTCCCATTCAGCCGACATGCGACACGCAGAGAAGAAACACGCTTACAGAATGATGCAGCCCTCTCGCCGAGAGCACACCCAGCCTGCCTGCGCGCGTCCGATCGCCAGCACGGCCTCGAGCTTCCCCGCAGCCGTCCCACGATGCCCCATCGCGCGGCATCGACGACATTCCCCACAAGGACTTCAGTTTCCTGCAAGACCCCCAAGCATACCACGTCCTGCCCGTGACCAACGTACCGCCCCCCTTCCTCAATGCGCCGCACGCTCCCCCTATATCCTCGCCCATCGACACCCTCCTCCTGTCGGGACACTATCGCCTGGCCGCCATCGCCGCCGTGCGCAACCTCATCTCGGCTGCCCCAGGCGACCACGATACACTGCTGCACCTAGTCCATGTCCGCCTGGCATGTCTCTGTCTCCTGCAAGAGTATGCCCTCGCTGCTCAGGAGTCCAAGGTCCTGGGTGACCTGAACAGCGCCTTCTACCGACACCCGCTCACCAACACGCATCTCGTGCCCTGGGACCTACGCCTCCTCGTCGTACGATTGGCAGCACTGGGCTACGGGGAATGGCGGAGGGGCATAATGGGCTACTACGAACTTGCTCGAGAGTGTAGGGAGAGCATCCTCAAGGCAAGCTCAGACGACGACAAGGCAATGTGGCGGTCGAGGCTACGAGACTGCGGCATCCGCGTCGCCAACGTGCTGGTAGAGATGGGTGATCTCGAGGGCGCAGGACGACACCTGGCAACACTTGCAGCAGAAGGTGACCAGACCAGGGAGATATCTCTCATGGAAACTCTCGTCTGGCTGAGGGTTGGTGACATGCAATCGGCACGGCGTTGTCTAGCCCGTGCATCTTCCGCTTCTGCAGACGCTCTCGTGGACGGTACACTAAACGCTCTGATCCAACTTGCCGACTCGGACTACCAAGCCGCTGCTGAGTCTTTACAGGCCCTGCACGAGCAATTTCCCGAAGACGCCATGGTAGCGCAGAATCTGGCTGTGTGCCTGCTCTACACGGGCCGTATCTCGGACGCTAAGAGCATACTTAGTGAGCTCGTGGACAACAGCCCGCCGTTCCACTCGCTTGTATTGAACTTGAGCACAGTGTACGAGTTGTGCACGGAGAGGAACAGGGAAAAGAAGCTTGGGTTGGCTGAAAGATTGGCTGCGAGGAGGGACGGTGGCGGAGTTGGCTGGGAGCTGAGTAACGCCGAGTTCAAGCTGTAAACGCCTGATCCTGGATGTCTTGGATGAATAGCTCCATCGTAGTGCATTGAACACATATAGTCTCATTGCTAGCTCCGAGGCCTTCGTAATGCTAGGATATCTGATAGTCGCACATTACCCTTTCCACCCCAGCCTGCAGCTCCTTGAGCCACCTCTGGTCGAACGCGGACATACCAGCCCCAAGCCCGCTTATCCAGATCTTCATTACTTAACACTTTTGCCCACGACCCGTAGAGCAATTCTAGCGCGCCTAGTAGAAGACTCAGATTGTGCTCTTTCTCTGCTGCGATAACAGCAGCTGTTCGCTTGCCTTTTGGCTTCGGCGCTGTCTGTCCCTCTACTTTGACGTGAACATCCTCCGTCTTGACTACATCCGCAGCAGGTGTCTCGAACGCCTTCATCAAATAGGCCCTTGCGCTTTGTGCGGTGTATATGGGCAGATTGCTTGACCCACTCTTGGAGGTTTGCGCCTTCTTGAGCGCTTCAAGATCCACGCCCCAGAGTGCAGGCTCTCTCGCCTTCTCCGTCGCCTCGTGCTCATTCTTGTCATCCTCTTTCTCCTTGTTTGATACGCCAGGCTCAGGCTTGATCTTTTGCTGTGTTGCATCATCGCTGCTTTCCCATTCATAGCCCCATCTCTTCATTACCCTGATCTCTCTCGTCATGATCCGCAGCACCGGTTGTCCTTCTCCCCAGCCTTCTTCCTCTGCTGGCTGACCCTTTTCAACTCCAATGTGTACGGCTTTTGTTTTGCTGTTCATAGACGTAACGGCTTGCGCTAGACTGAGGCGACTGGATATGGGTTGGCCAGGCATCGTGAACTTGAGTAGTGTTACCGCAAAGGCGAGAACGAGTGGCGCACGATTTGTATAGATAACAGTCGCACCGACTTTCGTCTCATCTAGTTCTGGCTCTGGGAGCGCGAGAGAAGCCTCGAGATCGGCGCCATTCAGAGGTTGTCCATATGTTGGTTTCGCTCTCTTTGGTGCAGGCGCAGATGCAGATGAGGAAGTGTCTGCAGATCGCTTTTTGGAATGTCGCTTTGCAGCATTGAGCACTTGGCGCGCGACCTTGTCGTCAGCGAAGATGGTTTTCAGGGTCTCATGAGAGGAATTGGAGAGATCTGATGGACTACGCGGATGTCAATGCAATGGGTGACGCGGTGGTACGCGATCACGTGCTTACGTGTTGAGGCCCGCCGCTTGCAAGTCTTTGATCTTGGATAGTGCTTGGGCGAGGGGTACTTTAGCGTCTTGCGATAGGAATCGGAGGAGGAGCTGAACGTCTTGTGCCGAGGTCATGGTAATTGTCTGGGTCTGTGGTGCTGTCAAGATGAAATGACGTTGTTGGGGATTCCAAGGCCGTGGGGAAGCCCTGGACCTGACGCTACCGCCGTGCCGGTAGTTTGGACCCTCACGCGCAAGCTTAACTTTCCAATGTTGAGACTCAGAACCTTAACCTCGACCTCACCCTATGGAATAACCAACCATCTAAATAATTTGAGCACTCGCTAACATGGCTTTCAAGTTCTCTCTAGGCACCGCGAAAGCCACCAAGGCGCAGTTGAATGCGAAAGCCAAGGAGGAAGAGGAAGCGAAGCAGCGCGAGGAGAAGAATGCGCTCGACAAGGTCATGGCTGATTTTGAGGCGGAGCATGGCGCAGAGAAGAGCATACTCGGCGAGCCTGAGAAGCAGGTCGAGGAAGATGTCTTTGTGCCAACAGGGAGTAAGAGACATTTTACAGGCAGACAGCGAACGATGAAGAGCGGCCCCGGCACTCTCGAAACCGAACCTCTCGATGACTATTCACGATCCGGCGTAGCGCCAGGCCGTCTTGCACCTCAGATGCAGCCACGATTTGGGGGGAATGCACCCTCAGGTCCCACGTCGCTCGAGGGCCCCAAGCAGCCAGAAAACGTCTATACCACCGTCGTAGCGAAAGCCTCAAACCTCCCGCCCTCGATAGATACGCGTCGGGTAGAAGAGCTCTTCGCCGACTTCCCGTCGCTCAAAATTGCCCGCGTCGAGAAGATACCACCGCAAGGCCCATCGCCAAAGGGCAGACCGTCGGCGACGATGAAGGTCATTTTCGACAGAGATGCCAACGCGCGGGACCTCGACGATGCGATGAACAAGCTCAACGACAAGAAGTACTTGGGAAAAGGCTATTATCTGCATTTGGACAGGTACCTTGGTGGTCGCTCAGTGGACACAGCGCAGCGGACGGAGGCATTTGGTGCACGGTGGCAGGCTCCTGAACTGCCCAAGGGCTTTGCGCCTCCACCAGATCTTGGCGGGGGAGGTGGAGGTGGCAGAGATCGGCCGCGCGAAGATACTGAGCAGCTCATTGTCACTGCAAACCAGCCCCCGGATGCTGCCACACTCAGACTGGTGCATCAGACCATAGAAGGGGTCATACTTGGAGGCGTAGAGTTCGAAGCTGCCTTGATGAACGATCCACAAGTCCAAGACGAGGAACGATTCGCTTGGCTGTACGACCAGAAGCACCCCGTCAACCGGTATTACCGTTGGCGCTTACATCAGATCGTTTGCGATAGCCCCAATCCCGAGATCTTCGAGAGGCATGGCGATTGGCGGGGCCCGCAGGATCCACTTCCCCACGAGTTCGCCGACCATCTGGGAGCGTTTGAGTCTGACGACGAGAGCTTGGACAGTGACGACGAGGAAGAGAAGGAGAAGCCGCAGTACAAGCCCCTGCCAGTTGGCGACAACTACCCTGGACGAGTCGACAATGGTCACGGCATTATGGACCCCAGATCACGAGCCATGCTTCTGTGGATGCTTACTACCGTTCCCCCAGGTAGCATCGTTGCTGATGACATCGCCGCCATATCGAACTTTGCTGTTGAACACGCCGGGCAGGGCATGGATGAAGTCACTAGCATCCTGGTGTCCAACATTATACAGCCCTTCCAGCTCACCGATGCCAATCCGCGAAACCGTGCAAGCGATGCGGAAGGCAAAGACGATCTTCGACGTCCTGATCTTCGACAGGTAACGCTAAACGCCTTGCGCATCGTCTCTGATGTGCTCTTTGTCACGGCTAAAGAGTCTGGTGTCTCCTACAAGTATCGTCTAGCTATAGGTACGGAGCTTGTGGATCGCAAGGTCTTCGAACATCTCGAACAGATCCCCGCGAGGCTCGAGATGGGTCGCATGACGGAGAGGAGCTTCAGAGAAGAAGTCAACACTATACTCAAAGTCTGGGAGGAGGAGCATTTGTTTGACGACGCAACACTGAAACACCTCGACGAGGCGTTCAATGCGCGGGAGAGACAAAAGCAGGAAGACGAGGAGGCGAGACGGTTGGCAGAGAGGAGGAAACGCAAGAGCAACGTGGTCCGCAAAATACCGACTTCCGAAGCGACCGAGGGGGGTGAGCAGGCGATGGACGTTGACGAGGCCGCGGAGGAAGCGACGGTTGAGCCCCAAGAGACTTCTGCGACAGCGACTCCAGAGGTATCTGTAGCTGAAGCTGTCGCGCCCTTAGAACCACCCAAAGCAGCCGACCCAAAAGAAGTTGAGATACCTGGAGAGACGGCTGTCGCCAGAGCTCGCCGGCTGAGGCCCAAGGCTGAAGACATGTTTGCGCTGGACGAGGAGGACTAAGCAAGTGATAGACCTACGGATGATACCCTGGAGCGAAGTGGAGTCTAACCAACTCATCAAAGCCGCCGACAAGTAAAGAGCGGTGATGAAAGAATCAGACCTCAACTACTGTTTTGGATGCCCCACAACGGCCAACGATGTCGATGATGAAAATTTCACGCTCGTAGTACAGCGACAGAACCACAAGCTCCCTAGAATTCCTTCGTGTATGTGATGTCTGTGAATCAAACTTCGCCCTCAGCTCTCAAGCCCCGAGCAAGCACACAGGCGCCATGCCGCTAGTCACGTAGACCCCACGCTTGATCGACACCAGGCACACCCCCTGATTCGTTACCCTGACCAAACACATGGTTGCAGCACGTTTCCTTTGAGCTGATATTGATGGGAAATCTGGTGGCTCTTTGTAGACAACAATCGAAATCAGGTGCAAGCGTGATTGGCTCGTGACTTGCGCCGTGGACCCCAACACCTCGTGGGACTGCCCGCTACGGAAGCTCTCCGCCTAAACCAACAACACAGACACTTGTAGTCGCTACCTCACACCGCCTCGCAGCCAAAACTCCGCCCACTTAGTCGCGCTGCTGGCCCTCCGGCAGCCGCTCTATCGCAGGGATATTTTCTTTCCTCACATTCTTGCCAAGGCTGCTGTGTTAGGGCTCTTCCGCTGCCATCTCCGCAGCTTCGCAGTCGTCTTCCTCACAACACCCCTCAACCCTTGTTCCAAGATGCCGACCTTCCTAGGGCTTGCCGTCAGCATCCACGCCGACAGCAATCCACTGCCAGAATACTCGATACAGAAGCAATCCAAACATCACCGTATCACGTCGTACATCCCCGTCCCACCTGCGAAGATACCGCCGGGCGCTACCAAGCCTGAACAGTCTTCTTTCGCGATATCGATAACCCTGCTCACTCCAGGTCTTCACGTGCCCTACTCTACTCCCAAGCCGACTCCAGAAGACCCCAATCCAAAGGCCAAGATTGTCGGTGGCCTCCCTGGTCAAACTGGAGAGCGGGGCAAGTACGGTCCCACGATAGCCCCATACAAGCCTCTGACCACTTCGCCGAACGAGACAATTGCTGCATACATATACTTTGACGGCCGGGCAAAGGAAGAAGTGGCAACCCTGCTGCGGCGCGGCGAAGAGACGTGGGTGAACTCGCGGTGGGTCAGCGTGCCAGAGTCAGAAGGTGGGGGTCTTGCAGAGCGCGAGTTTCTCTTCCGCGAGGTTGGTCTCGAGCGATGGCTGAACGGCCTAGATCTCGAGGGCAAGGACAAAGATGTGGCCGCAAAGATTGAGCGGAGAAAGCAGCGCCTCGAGAAGAAGCGGGCAAAGCGGAGAGAGGCCATGGACAGCAGCGACGAGGACAAGAATGCATCCAGCAACGGTGTATTGCGCTACAGCGAAAGCAAAGACGCGCCCGTCGAGACGCTTTCTGGCAACGACGAGTTCTTTACCACCGATTCCGATTCGGACGACGAGCCTCCCATGCCCGAGGCAGCTGGACAAATCAAGGTCGCTTTGTTCCGTGTACTGGCGTCTGGCGAAATCAAGCGCGGCGAGTACTCGCCCCAGTTCGATGCACACGACGACGACGAACAAAACGGAGGAGGAGAGGGCGAGGACGTTGATCACACAACGAGTTTCGCGAAGCCCAAGACATTAGATCCAAAGTCTATCAGCACCCAGACAGTCACTGGCATCGACCCTCCAGACAAGCCATACGCAGTCTTCACCTTCTTGTACCGCGGAGAGCGTAAGTGTCCAAAGTGACGGGTTTGGAAAATTTCAACTAACACAGAACAGGCCAACTGCGCAAGATGGGCATCTTGAACACAAAGGAGAAGCCTACAGTCACCTCGCCGCAATCTAAGCGGAAATCCGGAGCGCTTGACTTTGGCAGCCTAAAGCCCTTGAACGCAGCCGCCGGGACCAAGAACTTTGGTGGCTACCGGGAGACCTCACCCAAGTCTAACAAGAAGACGGCAGACGTCATGGACAGCGACGCAGACGATGAGGACGACATCAAGGTGGAGGATGCGGACGATGACAAGGAGGTCTTCGACAAGGGTATGCTGTCGCCAGAAGACGCTCACAGACAGGGTGAGCTCGCGGAGGGTGTGCGCAAGATCAAGGTATGTCTCTGTGCTCTAGCAAAAGAAGCCATACTAACACCTCATAGCTCAAGCGTCAACATTCCGCAGAACCCTTAGGCCGTCCTGCAGGACCCTCTCACTCTGATTCCACTGGATCTCCTCTTTCGGGTACACCAGCTCCCGATGCCTCGTCGGCAGCTGGACCGTCGTCCCCACGCGCCGTAGATGCCTCCGCCGAGCCCAGCTCACAAAACTCCGTCGCCTCACCTTTCAAGAAGCAGCGCGCTTCATTACCCGGCTTCGATGACAACGTACGGAAGAGTCTGGGCCAAGCGCTCATGGACGCCCACCAAGGACGAGCAAACTCTGACGGAAACATCCCCACCATCGAAACCAAGATGGAAGAAGATGAGGAGTTGTGACACAAGAAGATTCGTTTTCAAATCGCATTTGAATGAGTGGAGGCTGCCTTGTCCCTCTTCGTGCAACAAGCACATCTCTGTTCGCATTATACTGCAATGCTACAATTGTCCGAACCTTAATAGCTCGCGGGCACCAGGGCCGGCATCACCTTCTAGGCGCAAATTGGCATGGATCCTGCAAAATTAAGGATATGGGGGCCTTTGGATAAACTAGGCTTGGTGCCGGGTTTGGTTCTGGGCTGGCTGACGAATTCTGTACATGATCATGTTTCGTATGTTCTCTTTTTGGTGTGGGCTTCGGTACGGCAAGAAGCGTGGCGGATGGTTTGGGATCAGGATAAGCTGATGCAAGACGCATCACTGGTGTGTCTAGCAATGAGAAGTGACATGAAATGAAATGTATGGCACGATATATGGTACGTGTGTATGAACGACCAACTGCAAGTGTAAAGTGAAAAGTAATGCTTGTTTGATGTAGACTACCGATGGGCGTAAAGCTGATCCTCACTCAGGGCCCAAGAGGATTGCCGACTTCATCTTCTGGGTGAGGTGAGTACCGACGGGGTGATACATAACGCACTGGAGGCCTTTCGGGTTCTTGATCCGGTCTCCATGCACACAAATCCAGTAAACTGCCCACTGTCGTCACCGTCCGTTTCCCTCCAGATTCTCCCTCTCGTTCAAATTCCTCCTCTGATACTTTCAATCCTTTAGTCACACCTCGCTGCACTAATACACTAGACCACCCCGCATCTTCAGCCCCGAAAACATCTTTGATCAGGTCATCGCCGACATACAGCTTCTCGAACGATGATGCTGGAGTGTCGGTGCTGGACCCCATGCTCTCCAGTGTGAGAGCTAGCATCTCTTCGGCAGCAGCGAAGATGCGTCGATCTGGTTTCTCAAAGCCGACGTCGTAGGAGAGCACCGTGAAATCTATATCGTCGAGCGGACGGCTCTTAAATTTTCTCTCTGTGCCTCCCTGATCTCCGTCTCCGTAGCGACGGGGATTTACTTGGAGTCGCATTGAAGCCAAGATATCGGGGACGCGGTCATCGGAATTTGTTATGATTCCGACAATGGTCTTATCCCAGGGCCAGATACGTGAAACTTTTTCGTTGTTCAAACGGACTTGCAGTGATTCGAAAAAGGGATGAACGTCTCGGAATACATCGTAGCCTAATCTTGAGGAGTACGTGCGTAGCAGTTCCTCGGTAAGGGCAGTTGGAAAGGGTTGGCCTTCGCTGAGAAAGGGCTTGAAGGTATCCTCTACGACGTTCGACCACCACTTCTCCGCACCCATTCCCGTGGCTTTGCCATAGTTTGGGTTCTCTTGGGCGGCTTTCTTGAAGGCGGACTTGAAGCTTGCATCTACCTTCGTGGGCTTCTTGACGCTGCCTACGTTGATGCCGTGACGGGTTGCGGCTTGTGCGTAGGTGAATTGAATGGGTGTAGAAGGAGTAAAGAGGGTGCCGAATGCGTCGAGACAAAGAAGCAGGTTCCTTTTACCCGCAATCGGTTTGGCCGCTGACATGCTGGAGACGGAGACGGAGATTATGTCTGGCTCGTGATGCGAACCGGCCACTTCAACGGCGATACCCTGGCAGCCCCACAGTGTTGATCCAACAATGTTCAGAGATGTACTGCAATGTTGAGTTCAAATCGCATCGACGTGTAAGGCGATTCGATTTCTGTGATGGGATTGCGGAAGGACATGATCCAAAGAGGCTAGTCAGGGTCCGAGCTACTTGCGGACACGATCACCTCCGCGAGTCCTCAACCCCCAACGCCGACCCTCACCTGCAGTCGCTCTTTCACCCAATTCCGCAGACACACCAGACGAATCCAAGATGGCGAATACCAACAAGTACTCGGTGCTCCTGCCCACCTACAATGAGCGCCGCAACCTGCCCATAATAACATGGCTGCTGGCCAAGACGTTCGAGGAGAAGTACGTCGCAAGACAACTCTCTACAACATATCATGACGCCAATGCTAACAATTCCTCCAGTAAACTCGACTGGGAACTCATCATCGTCGACGACGGCTCCCCCGACGGCACCCAAGAAATCGCCGCCCAGCTCCAAAAAGTCTACACCCCCGAACGCATCCAAATCCGCGCCCGCGCTGGTAAACTCGGCCTCGGAACCGCCTACGTCCACGGCCTGCAATTCGCAACCGGCAACTTTGTCATCATCATGGATGCCGACTTTTCGCACCACCCCAAGTTCATTGCGCCCATGATTGCGCTGCAGAAGACCAAGAACTACGACATCGTCACTGGCACACGGTATGCGGGGGATGGCGGAGTATTTGGCTGGGATCTCAAGCGCAAGTTTGTGTCGAGGGGCGCCAATCTGTTTGCGGATACGGTGCTCAGGCCGGGCGTGAGTGATTTGACGGGCTCGTTCAGGTTGTACAAGAAGGAGGTGCTCCAGAAGGTTATTCGCAGCACTGAGAGCAAGGGATATACTTTCCAGATGGAGATGATGGTCAGGGCAAAGGCCATGGGTTGCACCGTGGCCGAGGTGCCCATTTCGTTTGTGGACCGTCTTTATGGCGAGAGCAAGCTGGGTGGTGATGAGATTGTGGAGTATGCCAAGGGTGTGTTGTCGCTGTGGATGAAGGTCTAAGAGATTGGATGAACGGCTTGCATGGCGTTGGCGTCCGGTGGGGATGGATGGCCTTGACGATATCCTGGACTGTATTGGCAAAGAGGGGTATACTTTATCTTTTTCTTTTGTCTGAATAGTATGTTTAACTCATAATCTTTTCACCAATGGCCTCTTTCCAATCCCCTCCCATCTGAGGATATCCGCGATCCTCGAGGTCTTGCCGGCTTCCAGAGGTCGCAGTTCTGGTTAGGTCATCTGCTAATGACTAGTATGTTTGATTTAGATGTGGGTGTGGAACAAGGTATGTCTTTCTATCTTCCCTCCTCGTTAGCGGATGTCTACTAATATGCCACAAGACTTGCTTTCGATGACTGCGATACCTCTAGGCTACCATGACATTCACCAGTCCCAATACGCCAAGCGACACTAGTCCCGCTGAATCCCTACCTCGTACTGATTTCAACTCTAGCAGTCCCTCCATTGCCGTAACCACCTTCATCATACCGCGACAAAACGTCTCATCGCAGCCGCTACCGAGCCTACCGCTACTATGTTGATGCAAGGGGATCCCAAACCTTTCCGCCTCATGGAGTAAGTGCCCCTGTACAAATTGAGTTTGAGCCATACACTAACTGCATCCACCCGTCTGTAGCCTTCCCATGGAATTACGCCTCATGATCTACAAGCGGCTACCTCGTCGGATCAAGCATACCGAGCTTCAATATGTCGCCGCGCCCGAGTTCGACTCTGCCAGCAAGACTGACTCGAACATCATCCTGGTCACACGTCACATTCCAACAGCTCTGTTGCGTACAAGCCGTCAGGTCTATTCTGAGGCGCGCGATGTTGTTGCTGCTCTGATCCGAACGTTTGTGAAAGAGTCGCTGCCGCGGTTGATAGAATACAACGCCTCCAAACAGCTGTTCGATGCGCTCGTGCAGTCCATCTCGACAGAACGTGCGGCGCTTTCCGTAAGTCTTCTATAGTCTTTTTTTTTTACCGAAATAAGGAGATGTGACTAAGGTTTTCTAGACTGGGGTACCCTATGATATGATCGGGGCCTGTCGGCGAAATTATCCGTTCGCCTCCTACCCATGGAAGACCGAACACTTCCACCAGGTCTTACAATTCCTCTGTCAAGCTACATTGGCAATCGGTAGCATCGTTGCGACTGTATCACGCTTCGATCTTGAGAGCACAGTGGATCACCCCTTGCTGAAGTAGGCCATGTATATTCTAAGGGCCCGACGGAATCTCAACTTTCACCTTCAGGTTCGGCTCTGCAAAGATACACGTATCAGGCCGGGTTATGAATACATAATCTTACGTGCACCCTGTGGGAAGCTCAAGCTTTCGGCCACCAACACTCCCGTCAAACCTGTCATGGACAAGTTCCTAGACGGTAACAGCGATGTCTTCAGTACTCGTATGAGTCAGGAGACATGGGTTGGGGAATGGCTACCTTCTTAGTGAAGGGCTTAGAGACGTCTGGTAATACGGAAGGTGGCCCTGTACCTTCCGGCTTCTTTGTGCGATTAATATGATCGGAGCGCGACACTGAGGCAGATGCCTAGAAGAAAACTGAATCCACGTCACATTCGTTTTCTTGCTTCGCATGTGCACTTCGATGTTACAACCTTATCATGTGCCACCGTCGGTGAAGAAGCCGCTAACCGATTTCGGTGCGCTAATGCAGTCAACAACCTCCGATTAATCCATCCATCCAACGCTTGGTCTCCATCTTAAAGTCTAGCGATACACTTTTTCCTACCAAAAGCCTTTGAAAACATGAGCATCCGGGGTTTCCGGCTGACGCGGGGATCATCACCACGGCGTCATTATCTTCTCCATACCCTCCGATAGGTCGACGTTGGAGTATATACACAAGATGTTGTCTCTCTCCTCTGATTTCGTACTACAAGTCTCCATTCGTTCTCATTTACCTGCCAGGCCTGTTTGACCACGACCGCTAACATTCTCGACATCCATTCGATCTTCTGGTAATAATGGCTGATAGTGATCACTTGGTCGTCAGTGATCGTCATCCTATCGTCGATACGTCGATCATCCAGTCAAAGCCATTCCCGTTTCTGGAACTTCCCGCAGAGATTCGTTCACTTGTCTATGAGTATCTACCGCGTCAGATAAAACACACCGAAGTCTCGGTAGATGATTCCGTCGCAATCTTGATCACACGGCACCTGCCCACGGCGATACTACGCACCAACAAGCTGATCCGCTCAGAAGCCCAGCCTATTGTCAACAGGCTGATACGGGAATTCATCGAAGAATCACAAACGAAAATCATCGAGTTCGGCAAAAGTGGATCAAAAATAAGACATTGTAAAATACTGGAGTGCTTGACAAAGCAGATACCTAGAGAACGTACTGCAGTGGAAAATCTAGAAGACTATGACATTGAAGCCATTCTACAACGGTCAACAAAAATAAGAGGCCTTCAGTCTACGAACCCCGCATCGTCGCCAAATGTCGCGCGTTTCATGCATCAAGCTGCCAGGTCGCGGTATCGCTCTGGTGGACTCAACCCAGCGTCTGCTGACAAATCTTGGAACAATACGGTCGTGACGGTACACGTTACTCATACGGCCTACAAAGACGATGACCAGCTTTGGTTCATCTGCGAGACGAATCACAGGTATATTCGACACATGTACCATCATGGAAAGATGGCCCTAGTCCCAAACCACATATGGATATTGGATGGCGGGGATGTACAATTAGATGAAGGCGCTACTGTGGAGTCAGCTGCCGATGCGGTTCCGATATTGTGGTCCGATGGCTATGACCGATGGGGTAACAGAACGCGGGGTGTGGAGGAATCATGGGGACCGGCCATGAGTCAAGAGGACTGGGTCGCAAATTGGCTACCTTCGTAAGCGTGATGCGAGAAATACGCGTCAAGGTTGAGAACAGCATCTTGGAGACATGTTCAGTAAAGACTGGATATGAGGAAAAACAAATCATTTGAAGAAACCCTGACATGCAATTGCGCAGATCTCAGAATCCAGCGTCGCGAGTTGAGGATCACTACAACTATCCGCAAGTCTTATTCTCCCTCGGGCAATCGATCAAGCCCACTCTTATTGATATCGCATGTTGAGAGGACGCAGAGTTCATAAATATCATCCTTGAGATGCTCTTGCAATGTCGCTTTTCCATCCAGAACGCCTGAGAACCCATCACTTTTCTAACCTTCCCGTACGCTGACGCTCTTCTTCATGAACAGCAGCTTGGTCTTTGTCGGCTCGGCAAACTTGCCCTCCTCTTCCAAGACCGGCAAAGCATTATCTGAATGCATAAATGCAATGAACTGCTGCAGATGCAACTCATCTTCAAAAGACATGACGCCCATGCAATCCCAGTCCATTCCCTCATCTACGCCGATCAACACACGAGATAGTCCGACAGGGCATTCGGATTCGTCGACGTGATAGTGCCTTGTCCAGGATAATGGATGCACCTTGCCAGCGATCTTCTGGAGTAATGGCGCATAGATTTCTTCATTGTGGCGGTAGAACTCCGCGCGTGATACGCCTTCTTTCCTGGTAGCGACTGTAGTGAGAATGTATGGGTATGTGCTTGTCTTCGTTAACATCGTATGCGGCATGATTGCGGTAGTTTTCGGTGATTTATATGTATTCGGTATTGTATCGGCGGTATGATGATATGCGGCCAACGTTGAGCATGTACTGGTTCAAGAGAATGGAAAGAGTTGGAGTGACAGGGTCTCCGAGTGACAGAAGAGGAAGAGCGGGTATATAGACGAGGGTTTCAAAGAAATTGAACGAAATTTCGCGCAAGAAAACAGGAGGCGGCTTGCTTCCGTATGGAGGCTGATTACCGGCGTGCCGGTGTCATCTAGTCAGTCTACCCCCCTGCCTTTGTCGGTTCCACTTCCCGCTCGGTTGCCACGAGGCGGATCACCAAGACTGTGCACTAAACGCTCATGCCTGAGTCAGCTACCAATAGAATGAGCACCGAACCTTTCCCAAACCTTCTGCCTGCTGCTTTTTTCGTGCGTGTACGACTCAGCTGCGCATGTCAGTACTATTGCAATTCTCGAGTTTGTCATCTCGTTTGCACTGGCGAGTTGCTATGCGCGTCATTGGATCAACCGTCGTAATCCCAGGACTCCAGACGTCACCCGTTTTAGTTCGCGATGGCTGTTTCGAGCGTCCTGCGTCGGTACCTAGTCATAGTCGCTGCGCAACCCCGCTAGCATACGGCATTTATCGGAAGTCATATGTCGGGGCAGCGAAACTTTCAACTTCATTGTCATATTCCCGTAGCCCCGAGGGCCCAGCCGGAAATATCGGACTTTGAGCAAATTATCCATTCAACATATGTTAGCGTCGTCTCGGCTACACCATCCAGCACCTCGCGTGCCGATGTGTCTGTATATCGTTATCCTCTCCGTCCAACACGCGACTCCATACCCGTTACGAAATCAGCATTAATGCGTCGCTGGTTTTCACAATAACCAACTCCTTTGAATCATATCCCGCTTGCAAATTGCTCGTTCGTTTACAGTACTATCCATACAACTAGTTATTACCCTGAAGAAACCAGTGGCCTCCTCCCGTCCGCTTGTGCAACGGCACGAACCGGCACTACTCCGCTCCACAGCCCGAATCTCGAGCTCGTAACCGGTGGGTATAGAAAAAGTCGGACCATGCGGATAAAACACAATCGAAAATAGAGGCACGCGAGCAACTTCTGGTGAGAACTGCGATGTTGATTCCGAGGCATTACGTGGTGATAAGATGTCATGATGTTACCTACATTGTGACTCTTGACGGCGACATGGATGACGTCATCCACTCTGGAAAATGGCCAAGGTACCCGAGCGCATGAACTCCAATGGACGGGGATTAAGACCATTACTTGTCGGTTCTTCACCACTCCAAAGATATCTGGAACCCCCAGTGTATGTGTCTTAACGACCGCGATGTACTCATCTGTCAACACTGCCTTACGCTGAGCATTTGTCTCGCTTGGTGATTGTTCAACAACAAATACTGGTACGTGGTTACAGCGGTACAATTTGTAACATGAGCGAGACCGGCTGGCGTCCTATGACAATCTCGGCATCGTCAGCAATAGGCTTCGAGAAGAGACGGTGGAGCATCGGAGAGCTTGATGGTTTGCTGACAGATTCTTGGACGCAGCAATTCATACCAGGGGCACGATGTCAACATCCTATAGAGGAAACACGCCCAGTTTCTGACTACAGGCTGATCTGGAGGCGGATATCGGCTTCGAAAAGACATGTTGAAAGGATAGCGATGACCTAGACACCGCTCTGCATGACGCTAGCATTGGAAATGATCTTCAGGAGGTTTGCTCTTGCGTTCGCTCCTGTGATATCATCAGCTACACGACGTATTTTATTTAACCGAGGGCGTACCCCGACATCCAGCGGAATGTCAACACCTACCCGCTCGATCTTGGCCTTGACTATCACTACCAGGGCAGATGAAGGGGCATTCATGCGGTGCCATCTGGAGCCGGCATCATCCTTAAAGCCGTTCGTTCATTGATGTTGCTTGTCCATCCCGCCCATACGGACCGGTTCCAGGCTACCGGACTTGCCATTTGAAATCTTCATGGATAGATCGCTACGTGTGGGTAAGTACACGTGCGCGTGGACGTCGCTTAATAGTTTTGGCATAGATGTGTCAAGCACGGTTGCCTGAACCATCGAAGAACTATTCGGAAGGAAGGCAGAATCCAGATGAAAACTTATATTGGATCCCATTAACTATCTAAGCTCTTAGCGCTGATAGATAAACAAGAAAGGCAGGTAAATGGAACAAGAGCAATGCAGCGCCGCAAAAGAACAAGCCAGTCAAAGCAGAAAAAAAGGACAAAAAAAAGGGGGTGCCGCTGGCTGAAAGGACAGAGTCCAATCAACCTAGCGACACCCCATGACAGCTTCACCATACAGGTCAAAGCCTCTAGTAGAGCCAAGGCTCAAAGTTGCAGCTACAACAGTCATAATGCTGGCAGGGCTAGAGGGCTGCATCTGCGACAGCCGTAATGCTGGCAGAGCTAAAAGGTTGCGTCTATTACAGTCGTAATGCTGGTAGAGCTGGGGGATGTTGTGGGTGGTGCGGCGGTGGGAGGGAGCTCTTATATAGTCGTGAGGAAGCGTCTTGGCTAGCTCGCACGGTCCGTGTATATTACCAAGCAAAGCGAGAGTGAATGGGGAAGTGGGGTTGAATCGGACTTGAAGTAGGCCATTTCCACAACAACCTTGAAATCGGGCAACAGTTGCAGCCGCTTTCCGATCTGAATGTGAGTACGGACCGCCAAATTGCCCTTCAACTCCAGTCATGGTCGGCTTCAAGCTTTGCAAAAGAGGAGGCCTGGAAGCAAACATATATTCAACTCTGCGTTCCTCGATACCTAGATAGATGAAACGATATCTTTCTGGATCTTCGTATGAATCTGCGGAAGCAGCGGGAACGTTTCACCGATCATCGAGCAACGTGCTCGCCCGCCTTAACTGACAGCTATGAGCTTTCACAGATCTCTGATGAAAGGTCGTTCGACAGCTAGAGGAGAAGACCAAGAACATCAGACTAGAGAAAGCCATCAACGATGTGAAACTTGAGACTCAGCCAAGCTCCTTGCTCTGAGCGACCACAACAAACAACTCCAGCGACAGCTCGCGTTCAAACCAACGCTACCACTAGAAAGTCTGAGCCCAGGATCTGGTATCGAGAAGTCCCTCATTTCCGCCAACGCTCCCTCCAAGTCTCGCGGCAGCCACCATGATCACGACAACCCCCTCTCTCAGGTGCCCAAGACATCAAAAGACTATGGCAACTGCAAGGACTCTGGCAAGGTCTGGCCAAGCGCATATGGATCAAACTATCACTGGTATTTGGGTCTGTGCAATGTTGCTCTCAAAACTTGGGGTCGGTGCCGGAGTTTAAGCTGCGAGTGGCTTCATTCTCCTCTCTTGGCTGATGAGCGCGCCTACATTGCTACGCTCAAACCGAACGGTCCCCGGTTCCTCGAGAGTTATGACCGCTTCATGAGCTCGAGCCGTACTTGAGTCTTCCCAGCGACCGTATATATCGCTGTAGTGGTGTCAAATTTGGAAGGTGATGAAGCATCACAGTGATAGAGATTGCGGTAATACTGCAGTTGTTTTGGTCAGTATGGCGTTGCTGCACACGATGGTAGATGGCTGCTTTCAAGTAGTCAAATTATATATCTCCATGCATGGCCGCAGACACTTTATAGTGCTTGAGTGTAGTCATCGTCGTGATGGTGTGTAGCTAGCAAAAAGAAGTGGTGTATTACATGAGTGACTTCAAAATTGCGTCATGGAAAGACAACCTAAGTTTAGCACAGAGTGAGTATGCAATCAACTGCTCCCTCAGGCACAAGTTCTAATACAGCTTTCATACCGCCAGATTAGTGAACACAATCAGTCTTGTCCTTAACAAGTCTCGTCACCCAAAAGCTTCATCCCTGCCACACCTTCCTCGAATCCTTCCAGTTCCCCAAGCTTGATTTTGCACTCCCTTTTCTTATCCTCCATCTCCCGCTTGAGTACTTCTACTGTCTCACTGAAACCAGAAATAGCCCGGAGTAGCGCCAGGGTAGTTTCCAGCGTATCAATGTGAGTATTGACTGCTGCCGTGGCCTCATCGATGGCGGCGTAGAGAAGATCGCGTGTGGTAAGAGTTGCAGGATCGATGGCGAGCGCGGGCGCGGGCACGTTTGCGTCGAGGATAGTGGTGAACGATGCGACATCAGAACCCGCGCTTCCTGCGCTTGATGCTAGGAACAATGGTATAGAGGCTGAAGAAATGGGCTCTTCTTCGGTAATCCGAGGCAAAACATGGACGCCAGGAGGCTCGGATGTTCGTGGACGTGATAGTGTTTGGGAGGGATCTTCAGATTTGATCACGGTCGACTCTTCAGCTTCGTTGACGTATGGGGATTGCTCATGGGGTCTGTTTCCCGTATGTGGACTGTTCCTGAAGAGGTGTCGAAGTAGGTTACCGCGCGGCATCGTGTCTGCGTCGATCCGAGCGAATTGCGAAAAGTAAGATGCACTGATTGTTGAGCGGGTATGGGTGGAGGGAGCAAAGTCGGTGTGAGAGCGAGCGAGTGATATGGTATCGGCCTTGCAGCATCTGTGATAGTCATGCTCACCTATGATACAAAGGCCAGTGGATATACCCGCGCACTGACGTGCATTGCAGCCTGAACACGATCATATATTCAGGTCAAGTGTACATGAGATCTTCTATCGTGTTCCGATTACTCACCGATCTTTCACTATAACTGTATGGCCTCGAACAATACCTATGTTTGCTCGCATGATCCTCGGCTCAATGATCATTATAGCGATATCGAGATGTCTGGTTTAACTTTCACGGTATTAACCCCGAAAGACGAGACAGCACCGACAGATGGTTGTTTGCTGTGAGCGTATCCAATCAAGCGTTTATGGAGTCCGCACTGACGCGTCACAGTGCGATGATGCCTTCGACTGGTGGTTTACCGTCGATAAACGATATGCACAACCTCGTGGTACCTATAGCGAACCAATAAGCCGATAGTGCGAGGCTCTAAAGATAAGAGACAGTAGCTGAAGCGATGGCGATGGACCTACATGGTCACTCTCACCGAAAGGCCCAGTGTTTAACCCCTCTGACAGCCTCCAACGCCAGCCGTCTGGGAGAGAAGAATACGACTATCAGCGAGAATGTGGCCACCGAATAGCGTCACACCAAGACCAGTGCAGAAGCCGCCAATTACACACGCGAGACCCACATTACGATAGCCAAGATACAAGAAATAGAGGAACAAACTCAAGCATACAAGGCCGCGAGCGCGAAGCTACAGACTCAACCCACAAGACTGCAGACTGAGTTAAGCTTCGTTCGACTCCCAGTGACGGTTCTAGAATCGGAGCAGACGAAAGGACAGATTCTAGACAACGCTGTGCTGGATTTGTGGAATGGTAACAAGGATGCCTCGCAGGATCCCCGAGGCACCCGACTTTCCTCACTTGCACTGCAATATAAATCGCGATAGAGACGTAACGTACAGCGAGACGGTATATACCGAGCATTGAAGCATAGCGGACGGGCTCTACGAAGGCGATATCTATCGAAAAGGCCCACGTCGAGGACGTAAGGGCCGCCGTGACACACGAAACAAGGCTTCCAACAACGATAGCTTCAACGTCGACCAATGATCAGAACCTGGAAGTAGGGGAGAGGAATACTGAAAGAACGAGCGGGAAATGAGAGGGTTAGAGGATCGTGTCGGGCGATGGCCTTGAAATGTACAGTGAGGCGAGACCGTAGGCGGGGAAGTAAAATCGCGCTAACGGATCGTCGAAAGCGCCCGAGAACAAGGGTTTGGGCATGGCGCGCCAGATGAAGTTCCGGCCTGGTCACCGGAAGCGCGATATCTGAAACAAAAGGATCTTCACACCAATACTGGCCTGTTGCAGTGTCCCTGTAACGATGGTATGTTCGATACGAGGAGTTATCGGCGTTGTGTCGCTGTAGGAAAGCGCGGCTCCTGGCAAGAGCAACAGCCTGAGAAGGCCTACAATCCTCAAGCGAACTCAACGCTCTGCTCGCAGTTAATGGACGCAAAGGTGCTACATAGAGCAAGACGAAGAAGGATGAGGGGGCCGAGGCTTTGGCTTTTCGAAGTAGCAAGACCAGGCCCTAGATATTGGGAAGCTATGGCGAGGCACACTTCGGCTAACGGGAGTCGACCGGACATACAAATGAGTCTGATCGCGTTTCACTAATGCGTCTCAGCAAGTGATGCCGACGTGCAGTTCGCGAATTTGAGAAGAAGTAGCACGGCGCCTGAGGTTGCTCGCGTTATTGGTGGGTCTGTGATGGTCGGGAAAGAAGGCGACGCCACTATGCAGCATGCCGGCATGCGAGCCGCGTCTAATCGTGCAGCCCCAGCCATGCACACTAACAGTCAGTACTGGACCATTGATTGTTGTTCAGCGAGTAGCGTATGGGACGATTTCTTCGGAGTATGCATCTCTTCTGGTACTAGTTGTGCTATACGTACGTGTTCGCATTATTTTGCTAGGAGTGGATACTTGGTAGAGCCCATGTTTGCAATCGGAGTACAATAAAAGGGCCGTTGTCGCAAGAACCGAGACGAGTCGGATTGTCATGTGCTCTCCTCTTGCTGCATCCTTTTACTTGCAAAATCTCCCATTTTGAGAGAATCCGTTCGTTCAGGTCGCTGAGAATTGAGAAATTTGTGATTGGCTCGAGTCTCCTCTTTCTGTAGGCAGCAACCTCATGAGATATGGCGGAACCGGTAAAAAAACGCGTGGTTGTGGTGAGTCGTTCCCTTTTGTATTCTTGGTATGAAGCTGAAGTTTTGAAAAGGTTGGGGGCTCGATAGCGGGACTCATGCATGCGCTCGTCCTCAAGTCTCACGGCCACAGCGTTGTGGTTCTCGAAATGCGGACTGAAAAACAGCTGCAAGCTCGAGCTGCAGCCATGACCCTCTGGCCAAATGCACAGAAGCTCGTCACGACGTACATACCTGACATTGAACTTGAGGAAATAGTCTTGCGCAACTTCTCGTTCCCCATAATCGACAAGAATGACAATGTGCTAGTCGACGTGCCTCTTGGGGATGATGTGCGCACGTCGTGTTGGGCAGGTATCCACGGGCTGCTTTTGATGGCCTGCGAAAAAGAAGTCGAGGGACATGGATCTCTCACTGTGCAGTGGGGACATCAAGTGCACGGGATTGTCGAGCGTTCTGACCACCTTGTTGTGACATACAAAGGCAACGGCAGTATTGAAGAGCAAATGACTGCAGATCTGGTTGTCGCAGCTGACGGTGCCCGATCACACATCCGTAAGCTCGTTCTGCCAGACGTCAATACAGAGTACGCCGGCTATCTGGCATGGAGATCACAAATCTCAGAGCTTGAAATACCTGAAGAACTGCGTTTCGTCTTGGAGGGCAAGGTGCCTCAATGCATGTTTGACGGCAGCTACGTTGTGGTGTACGTTCCGATCTCCATTTCTGTGGCCAAAACTGACGCGATTCAGCTACACGTCGCCGAACGAGATTGGAAGCATGCGGAAAGGCGAGCGAGTCATTGAATGGTGCTGGTACGATCCATGCGATGCATCAACCGCAGCATTTGCCGATTACATGACCGACACTGAAGGCGTTCGTCACGAGGTCACAGTGCCTGCAAACCAGCTTCGTACGGAAGTATGGGAAGCACAGCTAGAGCGGAGAGACGCCATGCTGTCGCCAAGGTGGAAGAAGATTTTCCATCAGTCAAAGAAGATGCCGTTGCTTACTGCTATCCATGGGTTCGACAACACCAAGGCATCGTTCTATGGTGGCAAGCTGCTGCTGGCAGGCGAGGCATTCATCCAAGTGCGGCCGAATATGGGGGCAAGTTGTGACATTGCAGCATTGTCCGCGATGACCCTGTCACAGGTGCTGGACGGCAGTCTTACGGTGCATCAATGGGAGAAGAAGGTGGCTGCGCACGGTATGGAGAAGGCAATTGGGAGCAGAGCCACTGCTGTGTTCGGAATGACAGGAAAATGGCCAGATAGCTATACAGCAGAGTCTGCAGCACAGTTTTCGCAGGAGTTTGTACAAGAGCACGCGACAGCATGAAGAGCAGGTGGGAGGGGGACGATGACGTACAGGACGGGCAAAAGTGGGCGTCTAGCGCTACGGTAACCAGCAATCTACAGTATGTGCACACGCAATGCCCGTGTTCGCGTAATGCCCAGGTTTTTACTAGTAAAAGTAGATATTTAAACTCTTATAACTTCTTTAAATCTTAATATTTTTTTAAAGTTTTTTATTACTTATAATCTAGAAAACTAGCTCTATAGATCTAGACTATCTATATATTTATATATTACGTAATTATAGAGATATAAAACTCTAGTATAAACTTAAACTTTTTAATTAATAGCTAATTTTAAGTTTCTAAATAATAAAAAGCTACTAAGTTATATATATATACTTAGATTTAAATAAAAACCTTAGAATAATAAGCTTTTAAAGTTTACCTTTTTACTAGTAAAACCCCGGGCATTACGCGAACCTGGGCATTACATGCACTAGTACTGTAGCTCGACTGAGTTAGAAGGTATTCTCCCGAGTGGTCAACATCACCTTCTCATCATACATACAGCATCGTACATTGTTCACGGACTTGCGAAAGTTTCGGCCGTCGTATATTACATGCGTTTACCCATTCCAAAGCCCTCCTAGACACGCGCGGTGGACCAAGAATTTACTCTCAACTTAGGTGTTGTGAGCCGTGTCTCAGCGCGACTGCAGCAGGTGAAAAGATCGGCTTCTTCCCCAACGAGAATACAGCGCAACTAGCACCAGATTGATAGTCTTGCGCTCCAATGTACATCAACTGAGCTCTCCGTCGTGCCTTGAGTCACAACCGCCGGCGTGCCAGCCCCGCCGGAGCTCTGGTCTTGCTGGCGCGGTCGAGGGGATCGAAATTCGCATCACTATCCACTAGGACAAGTTGTAATGTTTGAGGGTGGGATAAGGACGGTAGGGAGATGATGTGGGTATCGGTCGATGTATTGCGCACCAGCTTTTTAAAAGCAAGTCCATGGGCAGCGAGGAGACTGGAAGTGGGCAGGAACAATTGACTATCTGCCAAAGCGATCAAAACATGTCGCATGTAATGGACAACAATATGGTTGTGGAAGTCGAGAATAGGTACGATATACATAAGGTGCAAAGCAACCTATCACGCGTGAGCGGCGCCTGACAACCCCTTCGCACAATAATTCCGTCGAACATACTGCCTTGTCTTCACGTTCTTAGTTTCAAGCCCCGCTCTCTCCCGCGTCGACCTGGCATGGCTTGGTAGCGGATCATATTCCCCGTCGGCCACGTCCCCATTCAATACCTGCAGTGAGGTAACGTACAGGCTCTTTTGCCAAACATAAAGTAAGTGCGCGACTGCTGTTACATGCATCTGTAGTCATCCTGAGCCCATTCAAGTAAAAGGATTCCCCCACAATTAACGCCAAACCGAATGATGGGTACTACGATAGAATGATTTGGTATGTTTTCCGTCGGTGCCTGTACAACGAAATGGAACGCTGACTTGACTAGGTGCGACAACCTTTCGGCTTCGCACCGGTGGAGTTACTATCTTCCTAGATACATGGCTAGACCGGCCATCCGTATTGCCACGATATCTGGCGGTTGACGATGTGAATGAAGCGGATTACATCTTCATTTCTCACGCTCACTTCGACCACCTTCCCGGGGCCGATCGCATCGCGATTAAAACAGGAGCCATCGTCATTGCCAACTGCGAAGCTATCAACCTTCTTCGTTCCGCCGGGGTCCCGGAAGAGCAACTCATACCTCTATCTGGCGGAGAACGTATACCGCTCTTCACGCGTACCGTAAGAGATCAAGCAAAGCGCGATGAAGTGCCGACAGCTACAACCCTTCCAGATCAGCCAAGAATGCCTGATAATTCTCTTGCTTCTCTTGCAGTGCATGTCTGGCCATCACTACATGCTTTCCTACCTAATCCTCATCCTGATTTGATGGACACTGCAGTCGTCTACACTGGAGAGGCCAGTCCTTATACCTGCAGGTTAGACATCACCAACGGAATGAAGTATGGTCTCTTACAGCTAGATAAGCTAATACCAAAGGAGAAGATGAATGACGGGATGCGCTCGTTCCTCGATTACGTCCACGACAGGACGACCAATTTGTTCTCACATTGCGATGGAGGCCAGCTCATGTTCAATATAGTTATCAACGGTAGCGCAATCCTTTGGAATGCACACCTAGGTGCCTATGAGGGTGTCGTGTCGAGGATAGAGCCCAAGCCAAAAATTGCGCTTCTCGCTATCGCCGGACGAGCGAACCACGACGGGCGCCCCTTCAACGGATCTGCTGCGCAATTTGCTGTGAGGCAAATTCGTTGGTTTGATCAACCGGATACGGTGATCTGGTGCCTGCATGATGATAGGTCAGTTGACTAATCTTGTTGTACTAGAGATATCACTGCTGACTGCTGGTCTAGTTCCATCGCACCATACAAAGTAGATGTCACAGCGGCTACAACAAGCGTGGAAAAGGAGACAAGCTCTAGGGTACTAAGTATGATACCTGGGCGATGCACAGACTTGGACATCTAGCATTATGTATCAGTATCTAGCCATTCTCGTAGGGATGTTGCGATCTCCTAAGGTTGCTCTAGTCATTCCATCACATTAGCATTGTCAAAAAGGAAAACATATCTCTCCAAAGCAGTCCGTTGACCGTGATCAAAGCGTGTATGCAAATTGTCGTGCGCAAGAACAAAGGATGCTCTTACATTCACTACCCCAATTGACGTCATGTGTTCAATGTTGTGCATGGGTTCTTTTCAGTTACCCGTCGGAGCAGATACAAAACTCCAGCTGTCGGTCAAACACAGAGGCTAACCCATGGCGGTTCGTTGTAGATGGCCTGGCACTCGTTGTGCGAAGCTGTGCAAAGTGGCGGAGATGCCTGTGGGGCCTGCGGCTCATGGTGGGACTAATCAACATGTCCGGACTCAACGACTCATTACCATATGGCGTCCCATCGACACGAAGTGCCCACCATGGGTCGATAAATTCGGTGACAGTTATGGCGAAGCCGCGTAGTCGACGTCGTACACGTCAAGATATTGAGTCGTTGGAGTGCGGGTTGGTCGGTGGTTATCGAAGCCGGGGTAGTTGAAAGTGGCTTCTCGAAGCTTATAACCACTCGCAGGTCCCAATTCTTTCATCCACCCCATCATTGAGAACCAACTCTCTCCTCGCAATTCTCAAATCCTCTTGTGATGGCCGAGTTCAAGGTTATCATCGTTGGTGGCGGCCTGGCAGGTGCTCTCTTAGCTAACGGTCTACACAACAACGGCGTCCAATTCGTGGTCTACGAGCGTGATAGAGTCGACTCCAATCGGGAGGGCTACCAGATTCGATTAGGACCTGGATCTCAGGCAGGCTTTCGCGCATGCTTGACCGATGACCACATCAGCAAGATAAGTGCTAAACTCGGAAAGTCTTCTGGGGCACATGCGACAGCACCTTCGCTATTCAACACAAAATTCCAGGAAATCGTGGACTTAACTCAGTTACCGACGTACGCAAGATCGGCTGCCATCAACAGGGTCGTGCTAAGAGACATACGGCTTGAGCCAATAAAGAAGAGCGGGTTGATTAAGTACGGAAAGGGGTTTGACCACTACGAGATCATCATAGAGAAGACTGGCAAAGAGACGGTCAAGGTCTGCTTCTCCGACGGTAGTGATGATGTGTGCGATGTGCTCGTAGGAGCCGATGGAGCAAACTCCAAGGTCGGCATCACACAATTTAAGCGTGGACGTGGGGTTAACGCTTGTTTAGGTGAACAGACAGCTTGGCTTAAATAATATCAGAACTTTGGATAGCCATTGGGCTCTCCTGTCGAAAGGAAGCCTTCCTCTCAGTCGCATGATGAATTTGCCTCCAAAACTGCGCCAAGGACCTGTCCTTGTTTTCGCTAGAGACATCTCGTTTTACTACGCTCTGTATCTTCCAGAAGCGGAGGTGATGGACGAACACCGCAAGGTTGCCAACGACAAGGATGCATTGCAATACAATGAGTCGGAAGCATCCTTCTATTTGGGTCTGGTTGTTCCGACCGAAAAAGTCCCCTTCAAAGAGGTCTCGGAGATTGAAGACCCCAGAACGGTATGTCGCGATGCAATCAGGGACTGGGCTCCGGAGTTCCATAGGATGATCGACATCAGAGACAATGAGTCCGGAGACACCGATATGCTCGTTACGCAAATACGCGCCAGTACACAACCCAGGATAGATTGGCGGTTACGGGCTCAGAAAGAGGGAGGTGGTAAGGGAATTCATCGGGTGTGGGTCATAGGAGACGCCATGCATGCTATGCAACCCAATCGCGGCCAAGGAGGTAACCAAGCGCTGGCTGATTGTGGCGACGCACTTCCTCGCCTGCTTCATCTGAATTCTCTAGCCAACATCGGTCCGGAACATCCGACGTATGAAGAAGTGAAAGACGCGTGCGAAAAGTACGAAAGGGCCATGATCCCGCGAGCCTTCTCTTGGGTTCGGAAGAGCGGAGGCACTAGCTTTCCAAGTATAACCCTAGATGGTATCCTAGGTCTTGTGGTGCACTATGTGGCTAAGCTGGTCGTGCCACTGATGAAGTTGTATCTGATTGTAGTGCCACAGAAGGACGAAGAATAAAGCCTGCCCGTATCGTGAGTAACGCCTTACATATTTCTTGGCATTCTGCCTTGACTCATTTGTGCAAAACAGTCTACGAGGCCCTCCGAAATACCTCGGCACGGTCTCTGAGACCGCAAGATATTCCCTGCATCAGCGAGCAATCTTTGAGTACTCTCAGTGCTGTTCAGTATACCAATACCTGTGATATGTACTCTTGAATCCTTGCCGTCTCTTGCCCATGCAATCATATCTGTCTTGTCTTTTATCTTGTCTGGTCGAACTAGATCTCCTGACGTACCCGTTTGGCCCAGAATTTGGCCATAGAGAAGTATGTAGGTGGCAGCGATAGCGAACGAGAGGGATGCATAATATGCTGGAGAACGATCATCCCGCATGTACGAGTAAATCTGAGCTGCGTGCCACAAGCAGATCCTGGCAGTATCCGGGTTGCGTCGCAGGTACCCTCTCAGTCTTTCTCTTGTCCGTTGCATCTCGGTGATGTTCGCTTGCCATCCTACCGAAGCATAAATCATACGCAGCGGGATGTTTCTGAGTATAGAAATGACATGCACAACGGGATCGTGCACGGTTTGCTCCTCAGCATGGCATGGGAGATGTTTAGACGCGATGGAGCCTTCAATCAATTGGTCCAGGTATGTAATGTCGTCTGAAGAGACTCCAGAGGATAGCAGACTTTCTCGATTGGAGTTGAAATCTCGCTCATGTAGATCGCTTTCCAGTTGGGGCTTCAACAGGGAGCTCAACCGCTGTGATGACTGCGTCTGATCCAAGATAGCTCTCTCATGAGCATAGAGACTCAAGATACGTATGTTGCTTGTGAAGTGTTCGGATGTTGAGGCTTGGCTGTCTGGGGCCTTGCGACATCTGTGTTCACTCCATGATTTCTCCGAACAACACTTCCAGACAGCATGACTACAGGGCAAGCTTTGAGTGAAGTCGGTAGATCTGAAGAGTGGACGCTGGTCGAACAGAATCAGCTGGAAACATTCTATTGCTGTTGGAGGTGTTAGGCCAGTCATGTTTATAATTTCTGCGTCATTTGACTTACTGTATACACAGTGCACGAGACGGACAATCTCTTCCCTTTGCAGCCACAGCAGCCAAGAATGATCCAAAGTTTGATTCACCATAGAGTCTTCGCTGTCAGACGCACCCGCATGAGTAGATAAAGAGCGGCACAAGTTCGTGATCATATTCCGCTCTCGCTGCAGCGCAGCATGGTCTGATTGGCGGCCGGCGGCAAGAAGTCCAACATCCCGCAGTAGTACGCTCTGGACGAAGGAGACCTCTGTTCTCCTTGTAAAGATCTGCAAATTTGAAGGCGTCAGCTTCCAATGCTTCGATCCGGCATACCAACTTACATGATTTTGGATAGCTTTTCGTAGCAAGTGTTGAAAGGTTGTAGTATATCTAGATGCATCTTTCAATTCAGAGTACTGACTTCCAATTGCGGCCACTGCTATCAGAAGGACTCCGCATATGTCGCCTCTCTCAATCCTGACTGGATGCAGAAAGGGAAGGTAAGGATCGAAGTACTCGAAATACAACTCTATGAAAGCATGGAGCAATCGCGAGTGAGGAAATAACATGTCATCATAACCGCGTTCCGAGATGTAGAAAGAGCGTGCATCACTATAAGCTCTTGTAGGAACCGCGCTAACATGACCGAAGATCTCGGCGCCTACAATTCCTAGTGTGTTTTCTTCGAAAACGGGGAAAGATGGGAAAGGGCAAGTCGAGTGAGAGCTTACGGTAGCTACAGTCTTGCCCGAGATCCTCTCATGAGCCTCAATAGTAACGTCAGATTTGACCTCGGGTCTTGGAATCTGGACACTGGCAACGGGCTCTAGGGCGAACATATCGCCATAATTGGCCATTTAGGGACTCAATATGCGTGATTCGAGTGAATACTGTGTCTGGAAGGAAGTTTCGTGTGGCGGGATCATCCAAGCGAACGGTAGATTGAAGTCAGTCGACAACTCATTGAAGTAGTTTATTCTGTTTGACGGCTGATCTACGAGGAATTCGAGATTCGGTACGTTTGTAGAGTCATTTAGATGGGAAAGACCGGCCCAGTCTGTTCCGTTCGTTTCTACAGATAGCAAACTGCCCATTTGGATAGAATTGGAGGAACGGTGTAGCAACGCGGCGTTTGTAGCTTGCGACATCGAGTCAAGGGAACCATTCGTGGATTCTGGATCAGAAGTAAGGGTAGGTGGCGTCATGTTGTCGCTATGGTCTTGAGTGACTTCGGATGGTACATGGCCCAGGGAAGGATTGCTTGCCAGGGGAACTGCAAGAATGGCGCTCTCGGATCGATCGTTGAGGAATTCGCACGATAAGTTTTTTCGCTGACACCTTACACAAGGGCTTTGACCATAGCAGCGCTGCTTTGCTTTCACACAAGAAGCACATGCTCTCGAGGCTCTCCTGTCATTCTGCGGGTGCTCGACCCGAGCGTGGGTGAGACGATGCCGAACGAGCGTATCGCTCAGAAGCATTAGCAATCCACTGTAACATTGAAACTATAACGATGCACGCACCTCCTGGAGAAGGACTTCGAGCAAAGCCTACAGTTGAAAGGCTTCGAGCCTGTATGGCGAAGTAAATGACGCTGAAGGTGACCCTTGCGCTGGAAGGTCTCGGCGCAATATCTGCACGCCAACGCAACTGACTGATCCGACACCTGGGCATGCTCGAGTACTTCGCGACGGTGTGTGGGCTTTGAGTTCATGCCTGTGTGTTAGGATCATCGATAGTGAGCGCTTTCAAAAAAAGAACTCATCGGTGCCGGCAGTCTCCGGAACGTTCGATGGAGATGACACCGCTTGCCGACTAACCCTCAGGGCTACTTGTTATCGTAGTACGAATATGAGCGGCGTCTCTACTGACACTGGCGCAGAGGACAATAAGCGAGCAGCTGATGGATTAGGACTGGTTGTGGCAGCGTCGTGGCCGTGACGTAGTAGAGACAGTCGGGTGGTAGTCTATGACATAGCCCTTGCAGGGATGATGGGGGATATCTGACATATCGTGACAAGCTCTTCTGGGGTTTTGTATGTCCAGGTGCATTCCTGTTCTGCGTACTCGTCATTGACAACATGTAGACCTCACCTGGGCAGCCTGGACTGCATTCGGATCTCCGATATGCCTTGCCAAGAACTGCCCAAGAGACCGAAGACTGCACGAATGCATCCGAAAATAGCAAGGGGTCTTTCTATCTGCGATCTGCGCTACATGGTTGATCGCATGTGACCAAAAGACCTCTGCCTCAGATCAGGAAGCTGGATCTTTACATCTTTCCAACTATAAAACGCCTTGTCTTCTGTCAATCTAGGCATTACTATCATCAAAAATTTCATCAGTATCTTCGTTACTCAGAATGTCGGACCCTAAGCCATCGTACACTCCTCTGTCGAATTCGCCATCCTTGGGCACACTCATACAATCGCTGCCGGTCATCACCACAGTGATTATTACTGGCGTTTTTCTGATCTCGCTTGCGATCATCAACTCCAGCAAATCGAGAATACCTCTAGCGAATCCTCCAAAGCGCTTCCAGACTGCGTTTTCTCGCCAACTAGAATTCGTAACACACGGGATCGAGGTCTTGGAAAGTGCGAGAAAGCGATTCGGCCAGCAGCCCTACAGGTTAATCACCAATGTTGGTGAGGTGCTCGTGCTTCCGCCTCAGTATGCTCAAACAATTCGTAATGAAAAAGAGTTGAATTTCGGAAAATCGTTCGAAGAGGTAAGGTACGCGGAACAATTGTGCGGAGATCTTCATGCTCACTCTGACCCCAGGATTTCCACGGTTATCTGACTGGATATGAGCCTTTTGCTACCCTCAGCAACAAGAAAGCTCTTGTACAGCAAGTAGTAAAGAAATAACTCACCAAGCACTTGAGTAAGCGAATGGTGTATGAAACAAGTTGGGACATGATACTAATTATACCTCAGACTTTGTATCGGAGCCTCTCTCTATCGAAACCACCCATGCCCTCGATGTCATCTTTGGCAATTCTCAAGGTATGAATCAGGCTACCCACACTTTGGATCGACTAACAGTTTGTCAGAATGGAAGGAGACTAATATCACGAACGACGTCCTCAGTATGGTATCTCGCTTGTCATCGAAAATATTCCTTGGAGACAAGCTATGCCGTGATCAAGACTGGATCGATATATCAAAAGAATATGTCATTAGTGCTGTCGAATCCACAAAGAGCTTTCTATCGTGGCCCAGGTACTTGCATTTTCTCATTCCTTGGGTTTCGCAAGATGCCAAACTCGTCTACCGGAAACTCAATGACATCCGCGCCATCCTCGAGCCGATTTTGAAGGAAAGGGCGGATATCAAGGCTCAGGCCCGGAAGATGGGCAAGCCAGTCCCAGTTTTTCAAGACACATTGGAATGGTTTGAGGAAGAAAGTCAAGGAACTGCGTACGACCCTGCCGCATATCAGATGCTTCTCACAATCGGCGCTATACACACGACTTCCGACTTGTTGTCTCAAGTTATGATGCGTCTTGGAAATGAACCGCAACTTATTGATGAATTGAGAGAAGAGAGCGTGTCAGTTCTTCGCGCTGATGGTCTTACCAAAGCCTCAATCGCCAACTTGAAGCTCATGGACAGTGCGCTCAAGGAGACACAACGAGTGAAGCCACTACAGCTTCATGAGTCATCCCCAAACTTTTCCCCGAAACCTTCCAGTTTACTGACATCTGCGAACTAGTTGCTATGCGAAGAGTTGCTTAGAAGAAGATTGTCCTCCCAGACAGTCTTGTCATCAGCAAGGGCGACCGGGTTGCTGTAGATGCGCACAAGATGCTCGATCCAGAGGTTTACGAAAACCCGGAGAAGTTCGACATTCATCGCTACCTTCGCATGCGCGAGGATTCCGATAATGCTACCAAGGCTCTCCTTGTTTCTACTAGCCCCGAGAACCTTACCTTTGGCCACGGAATCCATGCGTGCCCTGGACGCTTCTTCGCTGCTATCGAGATAAAGATTGCTCTTTGTCACATGCTACTAAAGTATGACTGGGAACTCTCGCCCGGAGCAAATCTCGAGCCGGTCGTCCAAACTGGCGATATGACGTGTCTTGATCCTTCCACCAAAGTGCGCTTTAGACGTCGCAAGGAAGAGGTAGATCTAGACTCTACTGCTTACAGATAAGAATTGTGCACAAGAGGTGTCAGGGAACGAATGTCACTCAAGGCTTCCATTGCATTTGGTTCAACACATGTTTTTATGTGGTGGGTTCTTTAGTGACATACTCGACAAAGAATTACTACCTAGAGACTTCTCAGCCAATAAAATCTTCTTACCAAGACCTAATTACATTCTGTCAGTCTGTAATGCAAATCCAGTGTGACGCGTGTCCCAAAACTCTAATGACTTTATTTGCTATCACTGAGACGGGACGACGGATGATTGCAGATATGCATTTGCTGCTAGACCAGCCATGTCATCTCCACCCTCCAAAGGCCACGCCCCGTTCGCTCATCACTCATGCCTCTCAGAGTCGCATCTTATCACAGACATCTTTGACGGTCATCAAGACCGATCACGTAGTCTGTAAGCTCCTTTGTCCACATATACACGCTCCCTCGATCCAATATGTCCGTTGCCGCTAAGCGAACTCTATACTACAACCACGGCGGCTTGTTGTCGCCGGTCTCGAAGCTGACGCCAGTACTGACAGGATGCATGCGTAGATTTCTGTTTTCCACCTTGAGAGCATCGTTCTCCGCTTTGAGCTTCCGGATCTCGCGGGTCTTTACGACTACGTCCATTCTCAGCTTCAAGATCTCTATCTCTTGCTCTTGAAGCTTATCCTCGGTGTCTTGTGGGTCGTTTGTGGTCATATCGTTGTAGTTTGTCGCAATGTCGGGCTGGATGTCCTCTTGCTTGACTGAGAACATGGTCGTACCACGTCCCTGGAGCCGGGGATCAAGGCTGTTGATGACAGTCGTCTTCGGGAGGCTGCGTTGACGCTTGGGCGGTGGGAGCGGCTGCTGAGATTGGACATTTGGAACGAACGAGGACCCCTCTGCAAGGGTAATGAACACCGAACGACGTTTCCGCTCTGTATCCATGATGTTGCCTGTCATCGCCTGTGGACTTGGTCGGCTGTCATAGAAGGTTTGCACAATGGGATGATCGGGTTGTGCGACTATGATACCATTAGGGCCGCGTGTTTCACTCAGGACACCCATGTTGCACAGTATAGCCAGTTCTTGATCGTTGGGACGCATCTGTCGGCTTCGAAGGGTCTCCGGCAGGTATGGAATGTTATGGGCATGGTACCAGTGAGCATTGCAGTACAACAGTGGACAGCTCTAGTGTCGAGATTAGTCAAAAATATCACCACTGATTTTTCGAAGCTCCTACCTCATCCCTATGGCGATTTGTTCCACAAACCTGGCATTTTTTCCCGCAAACTGGTGCCGAACCGCCTGCGCCGACATGCGCTTTCCAGCAGATCTTGCAGCACTCCCGCCTGAAGAAGAGGGCGCCAAAGACAGTAGGCAAAGCGAACTGGTCATAGTATATCCCAGCGGGAGGAAGATACCGCTCGATTGGATACATCAAACCATCTGGCTGAGTTTCCAGCAACTGCAGAAAAAGTGCAGGAGTTTCGATACGCCGGAGGGACGGAAAGCCGCCCACATGCTGATACGATTCAGCTCCTGGAGATCCGCTCTTGATGCCGATGGGCTGCTTGTTGGCACCGGTCGGCTCCCAACGCTGGCAGACTTGATGATCGACTTCCATGGGTTCTTTTGGGTGTTAATAAGGTTCATAGCGGTGACGTGAAGCACTTACCGTCAGATTCCATCAGCCGCCGGCGCGCATCGTGCATGGAATGCGAGTGCTCGCAGGTTGGGTGATCGCTCTGCTCTAGTATCTCACCTTCCTCGGACGCAGAATCTTCAGACTTTATTGCCTGAGCAAACGGACTTTGGGCGTGTGTTTCCAGGGCTCGGTGCAGGTTCTCCATCTCGATTTGGTTGCTTGAAAATGTATCGTTGTGGGTGTCTGCGTTCGGTGTCAACAACGCGCTGGGGTCCATCGCGTTGTTGACACTTACCTACCGGATCGGGTATGTGCGTTGCTGACTCAAAGCCACGTGGCGGTCAATCACGAGCCGTCACCGTCGGTGACTGCCACATTGGTATACAGAGGAGCACCAAATCCGCCCGGTCAAGGAAGACCAGGTTGGACACACTGGTATGAGGAGTGAACAATGAGGTAGCTTGCTACGTCCAGCTCACCCCGAACGATTGTGACCCGCTGTGTCTGTCTTTGGTTTCTTCAAACTTCTCAAAGCTGATACCATCGTTCACTGATAGGTCGCATTCTCTTCGCGATTGCGCCAGCCTGCTGAGAGATCGATGACAGCCGGACCCGAATCATGTCGTGCATTCTATCATTCTTTAGTCGCAATCCGTCATCCGAGTTCTTTCTCTTCGTCATGTGCTACGTACTTCGGAAACGAATCAACGATATTAGAGACGTTGACGGATGTAGTCCCAATCTTGTCTTTCCAGTGTTAACGCAGGCAGCTGCTCTCTTGTTTTGGTCTTGTTTGAGCCATACAGTAGTAGCGCAAGTAGGTATCTAATGATCCCAAGGCTGTGTTGAACCGCGCGTCCTGCATTGGATACTTTCACCCATCGCTCACTATCCTGGGCGACATGTCCATTGACACACGAGAGATGAACTGAATCTCGCGGTAGAGTCATATCAAGTCAGCGCAGCCAACAAGATAAGATGTCAACAAGGGCTGCGGGGCTTGTACCTAGGTAGACAGCCAGAAATGCGCGAGGAGGCGCTAACCCACGTGGTTACCAAGCAGCACGTGAGTGCTCGTCCCCGACGTCTCTCCGCCCTCACGCCGCTATATCTGAGATAACCACCATCATCGGCACTCTTCTTGCAAGCTTTGAGAGTGCAGCAATGGAGCGGAACCGCGATACGTCTGGTCCAATGGCGGACACCCCGAGAGATATCCTTGTCAATGTAAGTCCTTCACTGTAGCCGTCAATGATCAGAACGACGGAAAACACTAACCAAAGTATGACAGCAGTGCGCTACAGAACCCACATCCAACAAGACGAGTATTGACTTGTCGGGAATCAACATGACGCTCGAGCTTCGTCCGTCCTATCCGTTGACAACTACCCATTACGGCGAATGCAGGTACCTATCGGAATATGAGAAACTTTCTCCTAGTAAAGCCGACGAACCTTCCTCCTCCTCCCCTCATTCGGCGCTTTTCCAGAGTCACCGTGCCTCACCGCCTATGCCCCGTCGAGACCCTACGCCGCCCTCACTCCTCCACAGCCATTTTACTAAAGAAGACTATGAGCGTATCGTCAAAGAAAACGTAAGACTGAAGCTCGAACTAGAGGCAGCGAAGGAGACCGCTGAGAAAGCCACCAAAGCATGTCGCGACCTCGCTGCGTGGACCATTTGGGAGCGAAACAGATTGTTGCGCGAGGTGGAAGAGGCGAAAGAGACACATCGCGCTTTCATTAATGACGAAGTCGATCAGCTCATGGCTGAAGAGTCATGCGTCCCGCCTTCTTGCAAGTAGAAGACATCTGTTTGTACGCTATGGCGAGCTGTCGTAGCCGTTACCAATGAAGTCCATCAAATATTGAGTTATGGTGTATGACAAGGATAGCACTCGGCATGCTTTTGCTGCTTCTGGCCTAATGAATGAAAAAACATAAGCCGCAAGATGGTATACAGTGAGAATTCTTCAACATGATAAATGAAGCGCCAGTTTCATGGGTGTGGTCGAGCTCTGTACGTTATCTGCGAAGCATCGACATTGTGCTCGCCCTGTTCGCAGTCTCTAATGTGTGGTAGAAGCCGTTGTCTCTGCAAATGTACTCAGTCTGAGGGTAAATCTCTAGTCTTGGAGGGAGCAAATGCTTGAATGCTTGCCATATCGCAATCTACGATGTCTCATTGACGATTATGACGCGAACTCACACGTAGAGTCCAGTCTGCTTTTCGGCCTAGGGTATTTTGCTTTCGAGCATTGCTATATCCGGTTAGGAGGTGTTTCGAGAAGCACCTTCCTTGCTGGGCGGTGAAATCCCAGAGTGCTTCACCGCGAGGACAGATTCGGCTATTCCTTGTTGGACACAGCTAGCGCGTCCAACGGTCAAACAGGTAGTGACTTAGCTCTTGCGACGCGTTCATTCCAACACCGAGTGAACGACCATCCTCAGCACCATTACTTTTGACCCGTCAGTCAGCATCGAACACGACCCGCCGATGACTCGATGGTCGCGCGCTATCCTCGCCGCCATTAGAAGAACGTCAGCCCCGGATCAGCAGCCGGAAGCTGAACAGGGGACGGATAAGACAAAGGAAGACAAAAAGGGCAGCGACAACGCGGACGAGCACCTCGAACATGATCGACCTGAGTCCGCCGAAGATGGGGAAGAGCAAGGATCAGAGGACAGCTTTTCAGAGGACGAGGAAACACCGGAAGCTTCGCCCAGGCGCAATGCTACCCCAGTGCAGTCGAATGGCTTCATCAGCGCCGTCTGCAGAGTCGTTGCGGACAAAGCCACCGCTCTCATCGCACAAGCAAGAGATGCTGTTATCATTACTATCGAGAAGGTCAAGCGGCTTAGAGTGATGAGTGTAGCGAAGGCGGTCGGCGCATGGATCAAGCAACACCCTTGGGAGGCTGCAGTGATCCTTGTGCCGCTGGTTGCGCTTTTATCTTCGGCAATAGCATTGCTGGCGATAGGTTTCGGGACAGGTGGTATTGTCGCTGGTATGTTATGCCATCAGGTCCATCGTGCATGGGCGAGTACTGATATATCATAGGCAGTACAGCAGCGGCCATCCAAGCAGGAATCGGCAACGTCGTCGTGGGTTCGATCTTCGCCACTTGCACTAGTGCTATGATGGGCGGCTATGGCGCAGGAATTATCTTCGGAGGGGTCTGGGTTGGATCAACAGCCCTCATGGTAGGTCTCGCTACAGTTTGGAAGAGATGGAAAAGTCAGTCACAGCGTGCGATGGTCCTTCCGGGAAACGGCGCGCCATTGAAGGCGGTTGCTGAAAAGGTCAAGCGAGCGGCTTCCGACGCCATGTTTTTGACGATGTTTGCCGCAGCATACGCGGTATACCGGTGGAAACGTTGGTACAGAGGGCTTTGAGAAGGACGTTCACAAGTTGAAAAGTTGAAGTCTGGGTAACTCGCGACGGCATGCTCGGTCAACCAGGGGAAATTTCATCCCTGGAGGTGGTAGGGCCCAAGACAAAGCAGTGCTGGGAAATTTGATTCAAATACTCCAGTTTTGCTGACGGCAATGACTGGGAACTGCATCGACCCTGCGGTCGTCGGTAATAATACGCAAGATAATGGCGTTGCTGAAGTTGATCGTTCGATTTGATATGTGGTCGCGTCGATGCTCGCAACTAGTGAAGCAGTTAATAAATTTGCTTTACAAGACCTCCCTTTTCCTGCTCTAAATGCTATGGAGTTGGTCGGCAGACGGCTTCGGCTCTTCACTGTTCTCCAGCTTGAACACCCGCAGCTATAGTCAACTTCTCGCTAATCTCGACGACGAACCTAATTGGATGAACCCAGGTATGATCGCCTCGGCTTCTGTGATGTTTCTGCAGGCTGCTTTGCCATGAGCATGGAGGGACTGAATGGTTCAACTGGGATCTGTTGTTGACCCAATGATAACATGTAAACTACGAAACAGCGCAGCTTCTGATCGTAGGAGAACGCGTCATGCACTTAGATATGACGGCGACCAGCCAAGGGAGTTGTCACGCAGGTCGGAAGTCCGCAGTCGCCTCCGCAAGCGGAGATTAGGTCATCGCTCCGTCGAACAAAGCAGTAGTCTCAAATATCGGATTGGTACCTTACGTGTATCAAAAGGGGGACCCTACGGGAATCCTCATTATTTCGACGTCGTGGAGAGCACGTGCGTGAGAGTCAGGAGTCGTCCGAGCTTGGATAAGGCGTCCCACTATTGCTGACTAACGCGGAAGACAGGCAGTAACGGTGGTGGCGCAGCAAGGCTCACCCCCTTCTTCCACAATCAATGCATCAGACATGCCAGCAGATCGAACGCGCACCACGAATCCCCAGGGCAGGCAAAAGTCTTGCGCAGAGTGCGCAAAAGCAAAACGCAGGTGCGGTCTGGAACAGCCTTACTGTGCACGATGTACTAGACAGCACCTTACATGTGTCTATCCACTGCGGCCTGGTTCGCAAGCTGCAATTCCACAAACTAACGCAGTCGAAGTGCCTGCAGGTGTGCGACCCTCACAAACATCGGTGGAAATAACAGATCTAGTCAACGAAGAAGTTGCATTCGATTTCGACCTGCCTACCATGCCAACAAGTCCCACTGCAGCTATGTTGGGCTTCGACTTCTGCACCAGCGCAAATTCTCTGGACACGCTTTCGGAGATGCTGGACTTGCAGTCCAACCAACTGAATCGAACAGCTTTGCAAGGAGTCTCTGTGCCAGTCAGAAAGCCCTTCACACCAGCCCATCTTTCACCCTACGCGAAGTCCAGAGTAGAGTACTCTTTTGAACATATTAAACTCGCGCCCAAGATGATGGTAGAGCAAGCCTGTACACCATGGGCGCACCCAATGCTCTATGAGGAGTCCATGCCGAGATCACTTCAAGACGCGCATGCCGCGTGTGCTCTTTACATTACTATGAACGACGCCAATGCTGAGCATGTCGCACGGTACATCACCAGCCGCGCTGAAGAGCTTGTTAACAGTACCATGCCAACTACACCAATTGAGATCCTTGCTCGTACACAAGCTCTTATGCTATATCAGGCTATGCTGTTCTCTAGCGGAGAGATACGTCTCTGGGCACTAGCTGATACCCTACTGCCTTGCCTCGAGTACATGGGCTCCGTTCTAATACCTCTGGCAGCTGAAGAGGGTGAAATACCTGGGACTATCCCACTATATCCCAGCACTGTTGCTCGATTGGCGTGGAAATCGTACATTTTCCGGGAGTCAGCCCGAAGGTCGGTTCTGTGTGCCTTTCAAATAGCAATCATGTGGGCTTTGTTCAGCGGTCAAATGAGAACTTGCTCCCACAACGCTTCTCTTGGAAATATCGTCACACTTTCAGCACACTTGTGGAGAGCGACCAACGCCTTCGATTTTGCCATGGCTTGGAACGACAAGAATCACTTTGTCGTCAAAGAACTAGACTTCACGGACGTCTTGAACATTGCACAGCCAGATGACTTGGACGTGTTCGCTAACATGATGCTCGTCGCACTGCAGGGTGCTGACGATATGCGAGGGTGGTATCATATACGAGGTGGCGCCCTGCTGTAACCCCCTTTGCAGCCATGCCAAAGCCTCCAAACTTGTATATTCAACTGCTGCCTCAACTTCATTCAACCATCCTTTCAACCACCGCTTCCACCAACGAATGGACTCCGGGTGGCCATCACCTACACCTATGCGTCCTTGTCGCCAAGGCCGTGCATATTAGCTCCTGGAACCGGTACCTTGTCATGATTAGCAAAGTCTAAGATATACGCAACATGGCATGACTTACCTCCGGGTAGGACCACCACCTGTCGTTGTTATCGATGAACTCTTTGCCCTTCTTCTTGCCATACTCAATGATCCAGGCCTTCTCCGCATTGGACAGGGGATGGTGACGCCAGGGACAACTGGTTCCCATCTTGCAAAGCTTACGCGTGAGGAAGGTAGCGAAGCAGAGTCCTAGGTCATGGCGCTGCTCGGATCCGTACAGTCCTGGAGCGACCTTGCCATTGCCACCGTTGAGGAACCGCTGGCTCTTGGGCTTGCTTTCGTACATGAGTTTGATGCGGTAGTCGTAGCCGCGGAGATCTTGTACTGTCGGAGGTACTTCGTCGACAGCGGCGTTTTCGAAATGCGGAAGGCCTAGGTAAGGCTCCTGGACCATGGCCTCACGCTGCGGGTGGACGCTATACTGATTTGGTTTCTCGTACTTGGTCGGAGCATCGTCATCATCGTCGCCCCAGTCTACCTCATCTTCAACGTTGTATCTGCCACATGATTGCGAGACGCTCAACTGCTCTTTGGAATACCGCCTGTTGGCGGACACATGGCCGTCAGCGGTAGCCTGGTCCAGCGGAGACAACCTCATCTCTTCGCCACGGTTGTTGTTGTGGTTTCCGTTGAAGCCGCCATTCGAGTTGTCGACAGCAGCCTCAGCTTTGGTCTTGACCTGGTCAACGCGTATCTTGCAGGCGCGGGCGACGTGCCCTTCCTCTCCACACCGGAAACAGGCCTTCTTGCCAAAGTGGGGAGCAAGATTGCAATCAGCGGCTCTATGGCCTTCTCAACACTTAGCAATCGTGTATCAGTGGACTACGGTAGCAACAAACCTGGCACATTGCAAGCAAAGCATCGTATACCCTCATCTCTTCGATCTTCTCTACGAGGCGGTGTCCTCACGGGTTCGTGACGCGTCGGCGTTCGCTCTCGGTGGCGCGGCAAGTCATCACGATAGTCTCGATGGCGAGCAGGCGAACGACCTCTCATACGCTCTTGCTCACGGACAGGCGAACGACTGCGTCTACGCTGTTGCTCAGTCACACGAAGCGCTGCCTCAGCTTTTGCGTAACTGCGCTGTCGTGCTCTCCGGTTCGGACGACCTCGACCTTCCGCTCGCCAATCTTCATGAGCATCTGGCGGAGGAGCGGCGGGGGGTGGTGGAGGCTTGTTTGGACCATACGGGCCTCGTCGTAGTCCTTCGTCTCGCATATTGGACTGCCGCGAGGTGCCTACTCTTGTCAGTGTAGGGGTCGAGTTAGCTTGTTCGTTCCAAGATCAAATGCAAAGGCTAGGTGTTAGTTTGTTGTTGATGGAATGGAAGTCCAGGTAGATGGGCTATAAGTCTACGTGACCGCGTATTCGCGCACAGACCGCGCATGATACACCCGTAGGTAGTGTTACGGTGAGTGTCTTTTATACTGTGACGTCAGTTTAAACTACAGTGAGCGGCCGTTAGTGTCGAAGTGCTGCACTGAGCATCTTCGCCGGTTCCACAGCCATCCCGCTTCCTTCCGCTGGATACGCCGGTCTTGACAAATATACATGGTTAATTGATCTAGTAACGTCTGGATGAAACGAAGTCGCAATCTGAACGAATGAGTCGAGCAATGTAGTAAAGTACAGCACACAGGCCTACGAAGAATGGAGTAACCTTGTCGCGTTTGTCTGATCTGCTGATCATTGTTGGTATGACTTCCTGACGGCGTTTCTTCGGGGGGTATAGATAACAACATCAAGAGCAGTGGGAGCCGTGAGCTTAACCAACAAATGCTAGCATCGTCATATCAAATGTAGCGTAGATGACTGTTTGTCCAGCATGAAATATAACGAAATATCATTCAAATCCCAATCGTGAGGTTACATACCTCGTTGGGAAGATCGGGCCTACCCTAATACAAATAAAGTATCAGAAAAAGCTATTCTTCCCTTTCTTCACTACATCAACGTGGTCAGTCTATAACCCCTCCCTGAACACACTTCTCCGGCTCTCCGTGGGACTGTTGTCCAGGCTGTCCACACTGCCCGGCTTCTTGTGCTTGGGCGCGCTCGGCATGGTCGCCGTGGCACCACCCCGATAACTCGTATCGGCATCTAGCACCGGCCTTGGGCTGACGCCCCTCAGACTCGCCGCATTGTCATCGCCGAAAGGATTCCTGGCACTCTGCGCATCGAGATGTTCATCGTAGGAGTCTCGCGTGCGGCTGCGTCCACGAGTCGGCTCGGCGGTGTTGTTGTATGGGGTAGGGTTTGCATACGGGTTCGCGGTTTGACCATGGGTAGACGCGGGTTCGTGGAGACCGAGTTCCTGCTCTTCATAGTATGCCTCGTCGCCGACGCGCGAACTCCAGGCTTCATCGGGGTCGAGGCGACTCCCTGCGCCGCGGCCTCCGCCGACGCCTCGTTCGCCGCTGTAGCCTGCGTCCTCGTAGCCGCTACCCGTCGTGTACCGGTTGTTCCTGTTCTTGAATTTGCGCACCTGGGTGTCGAACCAGCCTTTGATGCCCGTGGGCGCAGGCCCAGGGTAGTTTGAAGCTGCAGCGCTAGAGGAAGAGGAGCGGCTGAAGGCTACCATGGGGTTCATCGAGGGCGGTGGTAGGCCATTGCGGGATGCGTTCCACCGGGCGTAGAAGTACCACCCAAAGTAGGAGATTGAGAGCAGCAGCAGCAGAATTATGATGAAGACTAGCCAGCCGTTCATGTTGGCGGTGGTGGTATCGAGTGTGTTGGGGGCCGGTATTAATGTCGCATGTGCGGTTTGGGCGGCGGAGTCGCGATTGCGCGGAATTCGACGGGTTCGCTGTCGGTGTGACAGAGAGTCGTGGCTCCAAAGTGTGGGTGCAGGAGCTCAGGAATTAGGTATCACCCCGACGTGTGTAGTATGCGACGTCGGCTGTCTGCGCCGCAATGTCGATTTGTTGGTGTAGCTGACAGGCGCGGCTGAGTCCCTCTAGCCCGGGCTGCTTCGTATTGCCAAGTGATGACGTAACACGTGCTGTTGCCGCTGCCTGAGTTTGACAGTTGTCAGTCCAGGGAAGCAATGCCTTGCAATGATGCCCGTGGTATCAATACTCACACGCTGCGTGACCTGGCCCCTTTCGCGGAATTTTGGTCGGCCAGATATGTTTCAGATTAATGTCTGCTTTTCGTCTCAAGATAGTAACGTTATGGAACATGACGCACACGGACTAGCGTATCTGTAAACAAAAAAATGGGGATGGTGGGATCCGCCGATTGCGCCATTGGGCCAACGTCTATCCATGTACGCCCGGTGGGAACGCATGGCGCTGCAGGTAATGAGATTGCACCATCAGTCTTCCATGTCCCAAATCTAACCCATCGTCAGTCTTTTCTTACGATCCACGGTGAAATCTGATATCCTCCGGTTCCTCTCTGGCCGTCTTGTACATATGAGCAAGACAACCTGGGTCATTCATTACACTAGGCCCTCAGCATGAGTTCATCAGCTATTGGAGAGCCCCACAGCAAGATCGTCTTCGAAGCGAAATGTACCGATAACCACTCCAAAGCCGTCATTACATTGCAGGAGCACAAGGATGCCACAAAACCACCCTTTTTGCTCAATGTGTCCAAACAACCTCTCGTCCCGCAGCCTCCGGAAGACTCAACCCAACAGCGCGAAACACACATCGTCCTATCCGTTGGCTCCGGTGACCGGAGCGCAGAAGTCTTCTTCTCCAATGTCGTACGTCCAATCCTCGAAGGCATTTACGACGTGGATGTGGTAAATCGGATGAGCATACATACTACCGAGTCAGCAACCAGCATCTTGCAACTCACAGACCGAGTGTTCTTCCCAGCTGCCAACCAGAGTAGACCAATACGCATCATTCTTCTCTCAGGAGACGGCGGTATCGTAGATCTTGTGAACGGCCTCTCATCCAAGACGCCAAACCCGCAAGCATACGTCCCACCTGAAGTCGTGCTTCTGCCCTTAGGGACGGCGAATGCGCTATACCACTCCATCAACGCTGGAGGAAAGAACACATGGGGCCTACCCGCCCTCGGGGCATGGAAAACAAAGCCCCTGCCCACATTTACGGCTACATTCTCCCCCGGCGCACGTCTTCTCGCTGACGAAGCCCGAAAAGAAGAAGAATTACCCAAGGACGAGCAGGGCAATGGTATCCTTCACGGCGCAGTGGTAGCTAGCTGGGGCATGCACGCGTCTCTCGTGGGCGATAGTGATACAGCCGAGTACCGCAAACATGGCGTTGAGCGCTTCAAGATGGCTGCAAAGGAGGCCTTGTATCCTGCGGATGGCTCGCCACCACACCCGTACAAAGGCAAGATCTCGATTCTCCAGGACGGTGCTGATTGGGTTGCTTTGCCGGAACAAGAACACATGTATGTTCTGGCAACCATGGTCTCGCATCTCGAACAGCCGTTCTGCATATCGCCTGCTAGTAAGCCGCTTGATGGTTCTATGCACCTTGTGCATTTTGGACCGAGGAGTGGGGACGAGGTCGTGGGTATCATGGGTAAAGCGTACCAGGGAGGCTTGCATGTACAGGAGGAGGATCTGAGGTATCAGAGCATTGATGGACTGAGGATCGAGTTTGAGGGCAAAGAGCAGGACGGTAGATGGAGACGTATATGTATCGATGGAAAGATTGTGAGAGTTGAGGCTGACGGATGGGTCGAGGTGAAGAGAGTCAGACACGGGAAAGGTGGGGCGAGGGTATTGGACGTTGTTATGGCTTAGTATTACGTGTACTTGATATGTTATCTGTATAGCCTCTCTATCAGAAAGAGGGGGTACAAGACACCGAGACACACGAATCTTCCATCATCCAATCATTACATAGCTGACGCCATGTACCCGACAGGATCTCCCAAAGGTCATCCACCAGGCGCCGACATCAAGGACTCTCTCAATCTTTAGGAAGATGCGCGGCTCATGTAAGCCTCAGACTTGTCGACAAAGAGTACATGGTCAGATACGCTTGGACGTTGCTCTGCGGGGATGTTGGCAATGAGGTGGCGGAGACAATAATTATAGGTCTTCATTTCCACAGTCTTGATCTTGAGGTTCTCGATTTCGAGTTGAAGGTCGTTGACAGTTTGGTCGCGTTGATTGACAACTTGCTTGAGACCGTTGATCTGACCCTCTAGTTGATGGATTCCGGCGTCCTTTTGCAGAAGCTTTGCGTCCCTCGCAGCGAGCTTACCCTTCAACTTGATGTAGGCTACGTTGGCCTGGCGATATGCCATTTCCCAGTTGCTGGGAGCCTTGTTGGTCGGTTCAGTGGAAGGAAGCACCTCCTTGCCTTGGCCACCGTGTTTGAGATCCGTGCCAGTATCTTCCAGCTTGCGCTTCTTGGTGGTGTGGACGCCTGGAGGCACAATATCAGAAGACAAGGTGGGGATCGTAGCGGATGAGTCGGGAAGCGCGGAGTGAGTGCCGCCGATTGAAGGCATTGATGCTGTCTTGATCAGCAATCGTAGAGCATACAACGCAGCAATACCGCGGCAACAAAAGAGGATGAAGACTTACAGCGGCGCGCTGCAGCGTCGAAACGCTTCGGCGGATCGCTTGGGACATGCGCGAAGCTTTCAGAGCCCTTGTATACCATCATGTCGGGGTTGTATACAGGGTGTGACCACTTGTAGCAGTAGGATTGGGTGAGCGTGTGTACTGTTGTGTACTGTTGTGTGGGGCCAGCCGCTATACGGACGCGTTTGTTGGTGCGCCAAGACATTAGCAGGCACCATTGCCCGAATTGAGAAGTTGAGGTGAATGGCAAACATCATACAATTCCAAACGGCATTTTTCAAGGCGTGACAAATTGATAGTAATGGCGCTCATAACTAGCTATGCAAAAGCCACGCATGGCTAGCAGAAACGGAAATCTCCCAACGCCCTTTGAACCTTCATTGGCCCCCCTTTTTCTTTTATCTTTTCTGGTCCTCAGCAGGGACAAAGTGAGTTCGACTCACGATGCTCACCATTTTTTCATACCTTTTCTTTTGTCTTATTCCAGGACAACACGAGAAGGGCATTACACGCCTTCACTTTATCGAAACGCAAGACTTCCTTCCCACTGCGCATGCCTACTACTCTTAGCCCCGGTAAGTGTCATTTGTCGCTGTGGAAGCTTCGATGAGATTCTTATAAACAACTCTATGTCTCCCTTTGTTATTTGTTGATCTGCTACTGTGTAATGTGTTTGTTTGAAGACTACCTACAGTTGGCTGTTATGGGAAACTCAAGGTAGGGCTAGGATGTCGCAGGGTATAGCACTGGACGGTGCAGACTACTTTGCCTAGGTCGTGATGCCTTTGGTATCCTACACTACGGTCTGTACGCAACTGTAGCTGAGCAGATGGGTGATGAGCTCTACCTTGAACAGTCTAAGGATCGCAAGAGGAAGGTAACACGTCGTTCAGCATAAGGTTGCACCTGACATGATAGTGGGCGCGAGCATAGATTCCAAGACTCCAGGATCAACTCGGGCTCTCTAGTAGCAGTTCACAAGGGTCTTAGCTAAGACCTTTGTGATAGCAAGTTGATCCAAATCTAGCTCTTTTGGTTAACTGACGCAGACAATCCGGTGGCATAAGCCAATGAAACTACTGGGCGGACGACCCTGTAGCTGGCTCTTTCCCGTGTACGATTATACTATACAGTCTTCGTTCGTCCTGCTCGTTCTGGTAGTAAATCACAAAAGTTATAGGCATCGCCTAGCGCAGTGAGGTCATGAAGGGGTAGTGGTACAGTGGAAAGGCGCTCTTACTTGTCAGTTTTGTACTTTTCCAAGCTGGAAAGCGTACCAAATTGGTCTACCTCAAGTCATCATCGGCCATTGAGACTTTGCCAAAGGTCGGTAGCCATGTAGGGACGATATGCGTGGTCTCCGCTGGAATGGGTCGGCGGTAACACGACTTGGTCATGGAACACGATGCGGTCGACGAAACTGCCCTGTTGACATGGTCAAGAGCGACTCCGCAACCACCTCTTCCAGTCTCCCGAAACCTCTTTTCAACACCCGTCATCATGTCCAATTTGATGATTGAGTCGACGCTCTCAAGGGAGCGTTACGGCATGAGTTGATGGCGCGCAGACTACCCGGCGCGAACCACGGTTGAGTTGCAATAATTTCTGCCTCGGAAGCCGAACAAGCGTCACAGGCGGCAACAGGTATAAAGGCAGCGACTCCTCATCTTCTTCTTATGACGGGTCGGGGAGCGATGACCACGATGCTGCACACCTTGTTCGCACAACCGACGGACGCAGTCGCGCTCTCGCACCGATTCATCAAGCTTCGATGCCCCTCGTCTTGGCCGTATGTCTCTCCTATTCCGGCTGCGACAAGTACCACCGAGACGACGAGCACGATCGTCAAAAGAATGTACACTTTGGACTCTTGATCAATGCGAAGCAGCTGCTTTGCTCGCGGGAAAATGGCCGGTGGTTTTCCATACCTTGGCTACAACTGTATGCAGGGGTTCTTAAGACAAGATGCCTCAGGCCTGGTTATTCTCGAAACCGTTGATGCCGCCAGGTCGAGGATGTCAACTTGGCCCAAGCGACCTCAGCTTTGGTAGGTTTGTCGCCACACGGATGCAGATTGGAGCTAGCAGGCGATGGAGCAATTAATCATGTCGGACTCAGCCCCTCGGATGCCCAGCGGTAGGTACAACTTGGCGTAGAAAACGCTATGTCTTCGGATGGCGACAATTCCGGGGTTGAGCAAAAGCAACGAGAGGGATACACGACACGAGCATTTGCGCTGGCAGCGTCTTGTGAGCCCAATGCTCATCAGTCATGGAGGTGTGCGGCCTGTTGGCGGTGGAATGATAGAGTTCAGACCAGACTTTCCGGCCCCCACCTGCAAAGGGCTGACAGACGGCGCGCACCAAGCCTATAATTAGGCGTCTCCACAGCGGGCGCCAGTCGCCCTACGAGGTCGCGACGACGATAATGATGGATGGTATGGGCAAAACAGTGCGAGCAACGCGCGCTCGCAAAGTCGTGAGTGGTAGCAACACATGAGGCAAAAGAAGAGGGCATGCGCATCTTTGGTGTTTCTGACATCACGCGCACGTGCATGACGCGTTTCGCCAGGACGATCTTGGGCTGTGTGTTGAGCAGCCGGCCCAGAGCATGCCAGGCTACTTGGGCAAGCAGGGGTGCCGTCAGCAGCATCCTTATCACTTGCCCATTCGCACCGGCGCGGCGCCCTCTCTTTTCTCGAGTTGCATCCCCAAGCAATTGTGCAAGAGTCCTCACCTCGCCATATCGGCCCTACTCGACCTTGATCGCCCGCCATGAACATGATGCGCAAGAAGGCGCAGTACGTCAACATCACACCCATTCCCTCGTACATCCCGCGCCAGCTCGCAATCGACTTTCTCCACAGCCACGGCGAAATCATCGAGCTGAACCCGCTCGTCACCGGCCACGAGCCCATCAAAGCCCCGCGCGACGCCCCAGCAGACGAATTCTACTCAACATGGTACGAGATATCGCAGCGCATCCAGTACATACCCGGCATCGGCAAGATGGGTAGCGGCGCAATCAAGTTCCGCGGCGTCTTCCACGACCTGCCCTTTGGCCTGCAGACACACACTTATGCGCCTGCCAACGTCGACCTGCGCAACAAGTGGCAGATTTGCGGAAACCAGCCTGGTGAACCACCCGAGCCCAAAGAGCTGGGCTCCGGTGCGCCGCCCGAGGGCCTCTACATACGCGAGGATGTCGAGATCAAGTGCAACGTCACCATGCTCAGCTTTGTCAAGAAGGAGATGAAGGCAGCCGCCAAGATCATGGTAGAGCGCCTGGTCAAAAAGGCCGAATTACTCGACTCGGGCGCATTGCACGCCATGATGGAGAACGGGCGGCTGAAGACTGTCAACCCAGCAGATCGTTCAGCGCACGATTACAGGTCGCCAAAGCCATCCCCAACCCAGCCCTACCAGATGCCCACGTCGCCGCACAGGCAGAGCCAACAGTACGCACAGCCGGACAGCCAGCATGGTCCACCCGTGCCACCCAAGCAGCTCCTAGGAACCAACGACGTAGTCATGGAACTCCCAGGCGACTTCTACCACCCCCAGCCATCCCCCTCCTTCCTGCACCCCACCCAGAACCGCACGTCCACCGCCTCCGAGCCGTCGCAATACTCGCCTCAGCAGCAAGATGTGCGCTGGTCGACGGCATCGCACAGCACCGTGAGTTCACGGCCGAGCTCCTATGCGCCGTCAGAGGGTATGCGGTCACCCGGGTTAGAGCAAAAGGCTTTTGCGGCCGAGTTGCCAACAATGGAGGAGACCAAGGAAGAGCACAACGTCAGGCAGCGCCGAGAGAGCGACCATAAAAGCCAGCAAGCATACACATACAATCCGCAGGATTACGCTCGGGCACAGCAGCAGTATGGAAACAATCCACCATACCCGGTGTATGGGCAACAATATCCACAACGGTAAATTGATCATTTCTGTCTGGTTGGTATTGTTGGGAGGTATGCAGGCAACAGGTTTCCTGTAAATGATTCGGCGTTCGTACGGCGGCTTATTTGTTCCTTGTACATGACGGCTTATGACTATACGCAATGTTTCCAGATATCCCCTTCCGTTATGTAACGCAATCCAAAGTTCTTCTCCTCACACGCCTGCGCTCTTCTGGTGTTGTCGTCTTCGCTGCCGTATATTGGCGTACCGGCGATGCAATTCCGTTGGCCATGACTACACCACCTAGTGATGGTTAACGAGATTGGGAAATCGATTCACCCACATGCTATACCTCAAGCAGAAGCTGCTACGTGTACCAGGATTTCATGCAGACTAGGCAAAAGAGTGTGATTCGATCCCGCTACTCTACCCACGAACAAGCAAAAACGCACAACAGCCAAGTCTACAAAAGCCGAATCTACAACAGCCAGGTCTACAATTACTGAATCAACCTCTTGAAGTCCCCAACCGTGTCAACCTCCAGGAAAAAAGCATCTCGGATCTCCAAGCCCAGTTCCTCGCGCAATCTTTGAGACATGACCAGCGACATGAGCGAGTCAAGTCCCAAGTCGGCAATATGAGCGTCATCTGTAAGCAGGCCAATGTCGACAGCAAGTTCTTCCGCAACCAAGGCCAACGCTTTGTCTGTAGCACTACTCGTGCCAGTGGCCGGAGTGGCTGATGCTCCCACATCTTCGCCCGAGGACGAGTATCCTCCGGGTCGGGAAATCATCACCCCAGATGAGTCCGAGTGTTCAGAGCCCGGCCTCGGGCTGGGTGGTGTTGGAGCAGGTTTTGGGCGTGGCGCCTGATGTTGCTTGGACTTGGGACGCGCTGGAGGCTCGCTCTTCTCGGGCACCTTTGCCGCTGGCTTGGTCGTGGCATCAGCAGGCCTGAAGAAGCGATTGAGCATCACTCGTGGCCACTGTAGGAACAGGATCGCCTCAACAACTCCAACAATTTCTGAGCCTTGCAAGACGTACACGTCGCCGACAAAAGAGTGGTTGTCAGAAGGCACCATCCTGACATAGGCTATATAGCGTCTGCCCGGAGTCAGTGGCCGCACAAAGCGCATCGACTTCCAGGATGGAGTGATGAAGAAGTTGTTCGTATTGTCAAAGTGGGTACCGCCGTTCAACACGAAACCCGACAGAGAGATAAGACCGTCGATGAAGTGAGGTGGGACGGTCCAACTGCCGGCAGTATCGTCTGGAAACTGCACCTCGGCCATTGCCTCATCCTCGTTGAGAATCACTGATTGCATGGTCTGGTAAAGCTTGGAGTAACCAACAAGCTTGCCAAAGAGGCTGTAGGCAAGGTCGGTCGTGAGTTTGCTAGCTTTGCCAGTGGCGGCCATGTCGTTGAGGGCGTCGATACGGCTAGTGACCAGTTTGGCAGAGCGAGACCATGTAGACAACCAGGATGTAGGATCCTCATAGAAGACGGTGGCATGGCAGTACCAAATGTCTTTGGCAGGGTTGAACCATTTCATCTGCACTTCCATCTTTTCCAAGTCAGCCTCGGCAGAGACGACGATTGGCTGCGGTTGGCTCGTGTCGATGAGCTTGACTACAGGCTCGTGATACTCAAAGTCGGCTACGTTGATACCAAAAGAGACCGCAGTTGCGAAGCTCTTGTCACTGATACGTTTCGCCAGCGTGAACGCCATCTCCGCATGAAGGAACTGTGCATTGTTAGAGGCTGCTTGATCTATGCACATACGCTAGGATATAGAAATCACTTACAGACGAAGCTACCCCATAGCCATTCATCGCGTGTCCATCGACCACGCCTTGAAGCGAAGGATCAGTGATGCTACTCTCTGCCGACAAGGTTGCTTTTGATTCGGTGTAGTGCTCCGATGTAAGTCGATGGATACTAGACGTTTGGAATCCTTTCACCGTCGGTGCTGGAGCAGATGCAGACTCCGATTCAGGCACCACCCGGCCTTTGGTTAGATTCCAGTCCCCGCGATACTGGATCCAATAATTCTTGTCGGTCCAAGCGTAGGTTGGAGCATCGACCAGTCGAAGCGCCTGCTCGAAGGGACGATGATATTCGTTCCAGTCGATATGCACGCCTGCACTATACAACATGCATAGTGATTTGGCCAGTGTCGACCAATTATCATTGTCGCGCTGTAGACTTGGAAGTGCCATGCGGGTGGAAGGCAGTGTTCGGCTGATGAAACCACAGCACGTAGGATGGTGGCCCATCTCCAGCCAGATAGTAGACTCACCGACTACACCAGTCTCCCAGGCGTTGTTGAGGGCACCGACAAAGTCGACCGTCTCACGGGTTGCACCGACCAAATATGAAACATCGATTGCGTCTTGAGATGTCAAGACTTTCGCATATCGAGGCGAAATGACAGGAATCGTTGTCGCAGTGCAGACAACCGTTCTTGTTTGTCTGACCAGCTCATCCATGAGGATGTCCATCTGAGACGTATGGTAGGCATGAGGGAGATCCAAAGGGAAGGTCCTGTAACCCGCAGCTTGCAAGGTAGCCGAGAGAGCCTCCATGTTCGGAAGCGTGCCCCCAAGAACTGTTTCGCTTGGGCCGTTGATACAGGAGATCTCGAAAGGAATGCCACCTCCGACACGTTTGACGTCTGATACTGAAGCTCGCACTGACAGCATTCCATGTGTGCGAGCAGTGCACTTGGAACTCAGAAGCATAGCGCGGGTACCGACAAGGAATATGGCACCGCTTTCGGAGAGAACGCCAGCTACCGCCAAAGCTGCGTATTCACCCAAGCTGTGGCCAATGACAACGCTTGGCTTGATTCCAAATGATTCCCAAAGTCGCGCTAGAGCAATCTCCACGCAGAGTATGGCAAGGTTCATCGTGACCATCGAGACATCCTGTGGCTGAACAGTTCCAGTAACTATGGGCAAGAAAGACGTAAACTCTTGTCGTCGTACCAGGCTGTCCAGTCGGTCAACGTGTTGACGGAACTCCTGAGAGTCTCGATACAACTGAGCGCCGATCCCAATGTAGAAGATACCCTGCCCAGTGAATGCGAATGCGACGGGAGGTTGTTTGCCTGAGTGCGGAGTCTGGGACAGTGAGTTTTTGATATGAGGGCGAAGCGACGAAGCTGCTTCGGCTGTGGAAGACGCAAGAACAGAAACCCGATAGTTGTAGTGGTTCTTCCGAGCCGACAGGGTGTAAGCCAAGTCTGCAACTGAAAGCTCTGGTCGTGTCTCAATGAAGTCAACGAGAGCTTTGAGGTTTTCCTGCAGAGAGTAAGCTGTCTTCGCAGACACGGCGATGACATGTGTTTTGCGTGTATCATCACCCTTCTTCGGTCGTGGCGTCGGCTCTTCCACGATGAGAGACGTATTTCCTCCCGCCGCTCCGAAGTTGTTCACCATGGCCAGCCGTTTTCTATCGCTATTCGGGGCCCAAGTAGCCACTGTTTTGGGGATGACCACGTTTCTTTTGGTTAAATCTTGTGGAAGTGCTGGATTGAATCGAGACTTGATGCCAATATGAGGAGGAATGATGCCTTTTTGGAAGACCAGCATTGTCTTGATGAAGGCCATGATACCAGCAGCGGCCTCTCCATGGCCCATGTTGGACTTGACAGTACCGATGTGGAGAGGTGAGTCTGGACGTCGAATATGGCCAGTAGACGGGGCAAATACGTTTGTGACCGATCTCATCTCGTTACCGTCACCTGCCTGAGTGCCTGTGCCGTGCATCTCAACATACCCAACCGCCAAGGGGTCAATACCAGCTCTTCTGGCAACTTGAGTGTACAGATGGGCCTGCGCAACATCGTGGGGATGTGTGATGGAGACTGCCTCAGCAGAGTGATCAGTAGCTGCAGCGAGAACAACTCCGAGGATATTGTCGTTATCAGCCTCGGCGTCTTCCAGTCGTTTCAAGACTACGCTACCAACACCGTCAGCACGACAATATCCATCAGCCCCTTCATCCCACGTCTTGCATCCGCCAGTAGGGGAGAGAAAGTGGCCATTGCTAAGGCCGGCATAGACATCAGAGTTGGTGATGATGTTCATGCCTCCAGTAATTGCCATATCGACATCCCCACTCCACAAAGAAGTGCATGCAGCTTGTATCGCCGCCAGGCTAGAAGAGCACGCAGTGTCGACACTGAAACTCGGACCCCAGAACTTGAAGAAGTAATTAATGCGACCAGGACCAAATGCCCTACATCCTCCGGGGATGAAGTAAGTACCAACGTCTTGTCCAGAGTTGACCTCGCGGTAGTCGTCGCTGGCCTGTCCGTAGAAGGTACCTACACGTCGCGCGTGTATACCGCGACCATGCACATAGCCTGAGTTTTCCAAAGCCTCATAAGCAGTGACAAGGGCAAGTCGCTGCATCGGATCTGTTTGTTCGGCCTCCCGTGGTGACATACCGAAGAACATGGCATCAAAAAGACCTGGGTTATCTACAAAACACCCGTATGGTGTTTTGGACGTGTTCGGAGCTTTCCCTAATGGGTCCACATGAGTATCAACGTTGAACCGATCTGGAGGAACAGGTCTGTGGACGTCATGACCTTTTACCAACAGCTCCCAGAATCTTTCTGTATCATCGGCACCTCCTGGAAAACGGCATGCCATACCCACAACAGCGATTTTGGATGACTTCGCATCTTTTGCAGGACTGCTTCCAAGGGGCAGATTCATGATTGCCGACATCATGTCTTCTGTGGTATGTGTGGCAGTGGGAATGTCGGCTTTCCATTGCGCAAGCAAGCTCTCGACATATTGCGACGGTTGTATAGCGAGCAGTTGGGTGCAATCAGGCGAGACCTGTTTCAGCCGTTCGGTGACGTTCTGAATAGTTCGATCCCAGCGTATTCTTTGCGTGAGCATTTCTTCCATGATCTGCTCGAGCAGGTTCTTGGCATTCGCTGCTTCGAGCGGTTGTCCTGTCACTGGGGAGAACAATGGAAGATGCAATCGATGTTTCCCATCGATATCCGGGACGATTTGCTGTACATGCTCTACGCCGTAGACCTTGCCTGTATGCCACATCCCTTGCACTTTCTTCATCGGTACATTCCTCGTATGCTTGAAGAATTCACATTCTGCGAAGAGGGTTTTGAGCGTTGACGGTGGACCGCCAATGCTGACAGACTTGCCATCGTCGTTGAAGACCGACGCCACGCTTGTCTCAGCATACGCCTAGAATACATATCAGTACAAAGTTTGAGGCGAATCTTTCCCTATGACGATGTATGCCTAGGGCAGAATTGGATATGAGACAGAACGCCGCTGCGACAAGCAATCTGGATAGGCAGATCAAGGAGGGGGTGGGAAGGATGCAATGACGCGAAGCGGAGATGACGAGGAGATGAGCAGCCGAGGTGACAACCAATAGAACTGCTGGCTGCGAAAAGTGGAGCTCGGCACTGGTGTGCCAAGTCTCCGACCCAACCTCGGAAACGTCCGAATTGAAAACAACATTGGAAACTGACATACCTTCTCGACATTGAATCGTACGACTGCTTCTTGAGCCTCAGACGGGTCGACACCGTACACGCAGTATATCCAGGCCCCAGCAGCGTTGATCTCATCGGGTGAAATCTCCAATGATCGGCAGACTTGATCAACGACAACTCCAAACCGAAACGCCACCCTGGCGATATCTCCAGCGATGCTCGGGATCATAGATACGCTCGGGCAGAGTGCAACAGCTGCTGCGGATAGCATACCCGGGCCTCTCGCAATGAGGAAGGTATCTGACGGCTGGAAATTATATTCGAGGGGATGAGCTTCGTGGTATCTATCTTGCATTAATAGTTGGAGTGATAAGAGCTGTCGGAGATACCTACGCAATGAAGCTTCCAAGTTGAAAGGCGAGGACCAGCACTCGCTCAACCGCTCCACCAAGAGACGTTTTCCTGAGCTCAACGACATGATCAGTCAAGTCCAAGATACTCTCGAAGGTCGGTATCAAGTCTCTTTGGGCGCGGGTCAGTCGATGCCGCTCCTTCTTCAAGGCCTCTGTGATGGTTTCGAGAAACAAGGCAAGGATTGGATAATTCCTCTCCTTGCTGAGTAGGTGCAGCTTCCTGAACAGATCTCGCTGGTCGCCCTCCGGATCCCCTTGGGGTATCTCTCCAGAGAAGTAAAGTACCTTGGCCCGTGTCATGTTGGACATGTTCCGGGTCCAACGAAAGGTGATGATACAGGATGAGTAAAGAGCGTTGAAAGGATGTTCGTTTGTCGACATATCTATTTATGCCATGGATCATACCCATCCAACCCGATACAAGCATCCATCAGCCCTTTGGCTTCTCAACAAAACGGGACCTCACACCACTGGTATCAGCCATATCCGCAGTTTCAGATGGCGTATCATGCCTTTCTGGGTACAAGACTCCGGTCCGAGGGGACTTGGTATGTCAGACCCGGCGGTCAACAAGTCTGATATGACGCTGCTTGCTATCCTCTTCTCGAGTGTGACAACGAACGATTTACGCCTCTTCTCGGGCTACGGACCGATCCGATAGCCAAAAGATCGGTCAACTCATGCATGAATGGGAGTATTAGCTTAAGATAAGCCGCTTGGCAGCGTGGGAGAGTCGGGACTGTGGTTGTCCCACTGAGCCGTGTCTATATGCTTGCTTCAGCTGACATTCCTAGTGTCAAGATCCCGCAAAGGCCCCAACGGCGAAGAGACTCGCTTTCATTGAGTGATTGCCGTGGAACACTCATCAACCGTTAACGTAGACGCAGTTACGTCACAGTTCGGACAGAAAAGTCATAATGTGTACCTTTAGGATGAGTTCTTCTTATTATGATGGTAAGTATAGAAGGCTTCTTTCAGTGGGCGCTTACACATATACGAGGTGCGTAAATACCTCATAGAGGCGTGCAGTGGACGTTCCAAAGAGCTAGTACTAGCAACCGTCCTTTCTTCTGCAGATGTCTGAACGAAGCCTTCTGGTTTGATGAGGTTGCTTATGGGTAATCAACCCACGCAACTCAACCCCGAGCCACTTTTATGAATAAGCATTTAATGACAGCGGTGAGGTTTTGTCGCGGCTCATATCAACGGATGTAGCAACGTGGGGATGTGCAACCTACATGTGGCTGTAGACTGTCCCACCATGAAACCTCAGATGCATGTAGCTACAATCATGATGCGACCAACGCATACACCATGTACCTCTGCCTTTTGATAGTGGCGTTCCTGCAGTCAGATTGGCATGTATCTGTTCTTGTCTCTTACTGCAGGATCTGACAAGTTGGCTGACATCCACTGACGTTGCACAGACTTTAGTATCGGTGTAAACTAAAGCTGTACAGACGCCAAAGTACAAAATTATGTACATTTTTGCGCATATCCAGGCGCCATATGCATGCTGCAGCCACAAAAGCGAGAAGATAAGCACACGGCACGGGCTGCCTGAGAACGCTTTGCTGAACTCAGCAAATGCCGAGTCTCTACCTCTTGGTCTCTGCCCGTGTATGTCTCGCTTTACTAAGACACATCCACTCACGTCTTTGGTGAGGGCTGTCAGCTTCGGCGATAGTAATTCTCCAAGTACAGTGAAATATGACTGGGAAAACGTAAAGGCAACCCCCCACGAGACTAACGTCAGCTTGCCCATGGCATGTCGATGTTTTCTATAAATGAGAGTCCCATTACTTCATCAGTTTCCCTTCAATTCGTCGTGCAACCTACTATTTGCTTATCATTCTTAATCAACTAATCAAATCATGGTTGCCTACACTCTCATGGAACAAGTGAGGCAGCTCCTGACGTCAGCTCATGGCGATGCTCGAAAAGTCCTCCTTCGCGAATTACACGAGATGATCGTTGGTCTAGAAACACCAGAAGAGACAGCAACGCGCATGTAAGCCTTTGATCCTCTTATGAGCATGACACGAAAAACTAATACTTGCTCCTCGCAGAGCTCTTTATGTAAGAGCCGCTCCTCGGGTGCATTCGCTGCTTAGTCACTGATCACTGATCACCGTTCAGCCCTTGCAGTCTTCAGCTGCACGTATCGGACAGGATTTGAAGATATTCGACACCCTGACAAAATCTGGTCCAAAGAGCCTCCAGGACTTGCAGAATGTGACGAACGCCAACCCAATTACCCTCGGTACGCCTTGGGATGAACTTTTCGCCCTGTTGAGACGCGATGCTAATCGTGTATATCAGGGCGTCTACTTAGATACATGGCGTCGGTGGGACTTGTCCATGAAACTGGTGTAGACCAATTCGAAGCCAGCAAGAAAAGCCGAAACCTGGCGACTCCAGAAGCTGAAAAGATTGTGACCCACTTGTAAGCGATCTATCCAACCTTTGCTCTATCCGTTCGTGTGATTTGACCGCTCTTTAAGCTTCGAGAACTGCGGTCCTCTGTTTCAGGAAATGCCTGCGTTTCTGCGCGCCAACAAATATCAGGATGTTACCGATGGCAAAAACACTGTTTTCCAACACGCGTACAACACGGAGTTGGATACGTACGCCTGGTTCGCCAATAACCCACTGCAAATGGGTGCTCTCATCAGCTACATGGCTATGGAGCAGGGCGTCCGTGGTCGCTGGTTGGACGAGTACCCCATTCGACGCCAGCTGAAAGACTGGAATCCCGAGCTGCCAGTGTTCGTGGATATTGGTGGGAACGTCGGGCACTACTGTGCGATGTTCAGGAAACGCTTTCCTGACATCCCCGGTCGAATCATCTTGCAAGATCTGCCGGATACGCTCAGCCATGCTTTGAAGACCCCTGGTGTTGAAGCTATCGGTCACGACTTCTTCCAGCCTCAGCCGATCAAAGGTATGCGTAAGATGGCTCTAAAACGGGAGATGACATGCTAAAACTTGTTCAGGCGCCAAGTTCTATCATCTCGGGTGGATTCTTCATAACTGGAACGATGATAAATCGAAGCAGATCCTGCGCCAGATCAAATCGGCGATGAGTGCTGAGTCTGTGATTCTGATCAACGATATGATATTGCCAGAAGCGGGAATTCCGTCCTTTGCCGCTTCATTGGACCTGGTGATGTTGGGTGCCTGCGGCGCACGTGAACGGATGAGGAAGGAGTGGGACGAATTGCTGGCGGATGTTGGCTTGGTTGTCAAGGATTGTATCGTGTACAACCATGAGCTTTGCCACGGTATCATTGGTGCTGCACTGGCCTAGGAGCCGCTCGGGTTGAAGAACCACATGTACTCAATGCCGAAATACAGATTCTTTCTTTCGTGTGTACTGGAACGCCAGCTTATTGGTGTCGCCTTATCTCCTACAGCAGCGTGCCTATCCTGGACTTCTGATTGGAGACCATGAAGTCCACTATCGACACTGTCCGTGCATTCTATTCGTTCGATTAGCATTTTGAAGTCATATTCTGGGGCGAGAGACCTATCTTTGCGAGTAGTTCCCGCTCAAGTTGGGGAGAACGATGAATACGCTACTTTTAGAAGGTTGCATTCGGCATTGGTTTGGCTGCAAAAGTGGTGATTGCTGAATTCTTGCAATCAAGGTTTTCAACGGAGAGGTGAGCATAAGCTCAAGCAGGCTCCACGAACACGACCGCCTCTTCATAGATTGTCGCTTGCGTGATGACATTCACCGATGGCGCAATGTGCGACGTGTGCGCATGGTTCCGGAAATCATATTTCCGTCAGCACCGAACGATTTGTGTTCGTCCGACGTGGTCTGATGTGTACGTCAGTCCGACGACGGTTCAGCGTTCATGTTGCGTCCAAATGATCATCGGGCTCGATCAGTGTTTGGTCCGGAACTCCATGTATAGTTACACAGCATTCATCTGCAGTCATCTTATGCTTTCTAATCGGGAACTACAGTTGCGGGTGGAAGATAAGAAATGCAAGCTATCAAACGGAAACTACCGTAGTGTCCGTAAGTGCAGATCCTGCAACGGCCCGCATCGGGTGCAGGAACCGCGCGGGTGCAACGCTGACATCCCACCCTGCCTGATGTGCAGACCGAATATATGGCCAGACGGCCGGCCGGCATCCGAAGCGACAACGCTTTCGGTGCAACGTGGGCGCCATGGTGCAGGACGCGGTAAAAATGTATTACGCTCGTACCAGCTCCGCCTTGATGGGTTCGTAGTACGACTCGAAGCGGCTCTGGGAGAGATGAGCGTACCAATCGATAGTCGGATATTTCTAAGAGCGAAGTCGGAGTTTCGGCATTACAATGGCCGATGTTTCCTGAAGATGCACGGCGAGCAGCAGTGACTGCAAGAGTCATCCCTACATGCTGCCTCCAGCCCTGACTGTTGTGTGAGTAGTGTTTTGCAACAGTTTTTGGGTGCAAGACCATCCCAGGCAGAGGGTCGAGTTAAGGACAACCTCCACTCCAACCTCCACATCAACACGGTTTGCCTGCACATACTTCAGGTTATGGGATAGTAATCCATACAACTGATCAGGCGTTCACTGAAAAAGGAATGATGGGCGGTTCACTCAGATATCGAGGACATCTAGGTAGCCGGGTGGGAGTGGACACAATCGTCTGATTGGGCAAGTTGTGCCCTGCCATGCGTAGTGGGTTGCTCTTTGTGCCACCACTGGCAGACCTAGCGGAGTCGATGGCTGCGGTGATAGGCCTGGTCGATCAGACGAGCCATTTACTTCTTCTAGATCTTCTGGCCCAATGCGTATTCTATGATGTCTCTAGGCCCGAAATGCGTGCTGGCGTCATCAGTGACCGGAGCGGGAAGACCGTGCGCGCCAACCAGACAAAGAACTGGCCACTCCAGAGGATTGACATCAAGCACGGCAAGCAGCCAGTGAAGACCAAGGAAGCTGACAATAAAGTGACGGTACACTTCGGTGACGGCATGTCTAAGACGGGCGACGTTTTCGTCCGATTAAAAGTTTGGAACTTTCTGAAAGGAAGTTGTGCCACTACCAGAAGAGGGCGTTTCGATCGTTGCCGTGCATTAGGAGCCTCGGGGAGATTGAATTCATGCGTCCGAGTCGATTCAGAGCTTGTAGTACCTGCTGGTTCAGAAATCGTGATCGTTCGATCGGAAGCTCTCAAAGATGTGAATCGAGGGTCAACCTACACGTGGCTGAATAGTTCTCAGTCCGCCCGAACCGAGCCAATTATTCGCACTTGGATATATTAGTGCTTACGGGATGATCCCACAAGTCCTTCGTATGTTGTGATGTTCACATGCAGCGTATGAGCTGGCTCAAACAGCCCCACTCTTTGTGTTACCTGCCGCCTAACTGCCAAACCCGCCACATTGACAATCAAGCTCTAGCTCTACTTCCGGCCCTGGACCATGAGACTTGCCCATCTGGCTCTCCAAGTCCTTATTCTTCACTGCAAGACAAAGGCTCCATGACGATAATCGCACCAAGCTCAGGTGGATGAACATACTCGGGGCAACAAGACGAACACAGCTATGGAAACTCACACGATCCGCAGCTTCACAGGCTGCTGGACGTGCCGCCTTCGCCGCAAAAAATGTGACGAGAAGCGCCCAATCTGTGACGTATGCTCGTCTCTCATGATCGCCTGTCACTTCGGCCTTGTGAAGCCAGAATGGATGGATGGCGGCGCCAAGCAAGAAGAAATGGCTGAGACACTCAAACTGGAAGTCAAAGAGAATGCTCACCGTCGTCGTAGCGCACCGTGTTCGAGTAGTGGTGACCGCGTATCGCCCGCAACGCTGATCAACGGAGACTGGGTCATGCTGCCGCCGAAGACACCAGGGGCTCTAGCGCCTGCAATGTGCGACTTGCCAGTTGACAGCGGGGGAACATGTCCCCATTCGTTGACGAGGTTGTGCCAGAGGGGCCTAGATTGCACGCTCGCGGGCAGGGAGACACGGGAGCGTTGGACGATTGGCCGTTCCGACGCGATGCTCGTCATGTTCTACCTCGAAAATCTGTTTCCGTTCTTGTTTCCGTTCTACCGTCCATCGCTACTGCAGGGTGGCCGAGCATGGATCCTGGAGATGATGATCAGCAGCCCGGTCGTGAAGCAAGCACTTTTATGCCAAAGCTCGTATTTTCTGTCGCTGGCACAAGAGACGGTGGACTGGGAGAAGGTTCTCGAGCAGATGAGGGATGCTTTCGAGGTACTGAGATCATCACTAAAGATCATTAGTGATGCTGGAGTAATGGAGCATTTGCACAGTACGGTGCGCATCCTGGCGAGCATCATGCAAGTGCAAAGGTTTGAAGTCGCCGTTCTGAGCTTCAACAACTGCCAGGCACACTTGAACGCCGCGCTGGCAATCTTCAGTCAGCTTCTTGAGAGCGTCGACGCCATGACACCAGTATGTCCCAGCGCAAGCTTCAACGCAGTCATGGATCGTCTGAACCCTACCACACTGATCGATCCAGCCGAGATGTTTCAAGCCCCCATCGCGGAGCAAGCCGCATTTCGCTTCTCCTCTGCCCTTCTTATCCTGGACGACATCATCGCAGCCACGGTTCTTCAAGAACAGCCCCGTCTCTACAGCTATCACCGAAGCCTGCTCTACACGCCCAATAGCTCTAAAGCCGTCATCAACCTCGAAGAAACCGTAGGGTGTCAAAACTGGGCACTGCTGTATATCGGCGAGATAGCCACCCTCGATGCATGGAAGCAGCACTCGCATCGCGCAGGAAGCCTCGACGTTATGGAGCTGGTCCGGCGCGCCACAGCCATAAAGGTATCAGTTGAGGAACACATGTTGCAGCTTGAAAGCTGCCCCATTAGCACTTCAAATGACGGGGCGAGCTTGCTAGACATGTTCGCCTCGAATTCTGGACATGAAGCCAGAATATCTACGCGTGAAACTATCCTCGCGACCCGGGTCTGGGCACACGCAGCACTCCTGTATTTGTCCGTCGTTGTGTCGGGATGGCAACCGGCGAGTCCGAACGTGCGGTATCATGTTGGAAAGGTCGTCGAGCTACTGGCGCAGCAAATGGTGCCGCCAGCGTTGCTGCGCTCCATGGCGTGGCCGTTCTGCGTGGCGGGCTGTCTGGCGGCGCCGGGGCAGGAAGCGCAGTTGCGGGAAATGGTTCGGGCACTACAGCCTCCGAGCGTGTTCGGTACGGTTCGCAAGGCGTTGGAAGTCATGGAGAATGTGTGGTTGAAGAGACGCGCGGGCGATGCGGGAGTCACGGATCTCACGACGTGTTTCACGAGTCTGGGAGATTTGGTGTTGTTGCTAGTCTAGGTAGGTGATGTCATACTTCGCGAACCAGCTTGATTGGTTCGCCAGGCCTGATCTTCCTTCTCCGCAACGAACAGTCAAACACATTCTACAAAAACTCACAAACGTTCGTCTCGTACATGCGTCACCCATTCTCAGACTATTTGATGGTAGCGACAATCAATTTGCTGACTACGGACAGTACAATGACCGATTGATAGGGCCGACGACCACTTCACCGGCATATCGCCTCGCGTTTAATTTCTGTAACTTGATCCACTCACTTGGTCTGAGTATGTTCCTTGCCTTTCGCGACATGAGTGATCCGTTCACTTGAAAGAAACATAACCCTGGCCCTTCACGAAGGTGGCCTGCCACGGCACGCCCTCAGGGTGTTGCGCCAACTCGGGATAGTACTCTCCGTGGGCAGGGCCGTCGAGCGCCATACCTTTGAACTTGCCATCGGGGTGACGTTCATCGGCGTAGAAGAATCTAAATCACGGAATTTCAGTGAGCAAGACCACATATGCGTGTATCTGAGAGGCTTACCTGTATCCCTTGGACTTGTACAGCGTGTCAGCAAGGCCAACCCAGTATGCGCTTGCGGCCTTGCCGACACCCAGGTTCATCATCATCGGCATGGGAATGATAAGTTCGTTCTGGGCATTGCCGGTGTAGATGAAGGTCTTCTTGGTGTCTTCGGGAAGTGTCTCCCAGGCAGTGAGCGCCTGCTGCGCTGCCACGTACGGGCTAACAACATTGATGTTCAAGTCCTTGGTGACAGCCTCGGCGGAGACGGATAAGACAGAGGTCGGGTCTGAAGGAGGAGTCAGGGCCGCGGCGTTGTAGATGACGACGCTTGGGGCAGAGCCAAACTCGGACTTGACAGTGGAGAAGATACCAGGAATGCTGGAGGGAGACGAAAAGTCGGCTTTGATGGAGAAATAGCCCTCATCAGTCTCGCTGTTGATGCCCCTGCGGGATGCGAGAGCGACGCTATAGCCGCTCTTCTTGAACGCTTGCGCAACAGAGGCACCGATGCGGGGACCAGAGCCGAGAATGAGGACCACAGGAGCCATTTTTGTGTCCCTTGTGTGAGTGGGGTAGGTTTGTGAAGAGGGCTTTGAGATTGTGCTTGTGTTTGACTTGGTCTTGATTTCGAAGCAGAAGAGTTTGGAGACGAAGGAAGAGATGGGCGACATGTACGGGACGACGCAGAGATCTCAGTCTCTTTGTACCACCAGAGTCTTCAGCCCGTGCCTTCTTTTCGGAAACAGAATGAAGGCATCACACTGCTTGGAAAAGGCGCTTCAGACACGCAATTCGAGAAGAGGCATGACGAATAGAGTTGGCTGTCATTCGCAGTCAACGTGCTTGTGCTTCTGTCACATTTTTTAGGGTCCAGCATAATTCTACCTTGGTGCCGTCGGGCGAGGCGAGAAAATGCTGTTGAAGTCGCTATCGCGTTCAAAGCTCCACTGTCGAAGACCTACAAGCCGCGCGGGTGAGCGAAGAAAGAGTAAGCAACAGCCAAGAGGCGGCATCCAGGCAGGGTCGATGGAACGCTCAGTGCAGGCCACGTAGGATTGAGACACGTCCTGATAGGTAAAAGTCCATAACCCGCGCGGGCCGGTTTGGCGAGTATGAGTAAGACGTGCAGCGACACAAACAGGGTGGACCGCAGCCGTGTCAGCTGCATGTGAAGGTACTTACATAAGCCGCGCGGTTGTGACGAGTTCTAGGCAGATGTTTGCCATCTAAGCCGAAACAGGAAAGAGCTTGCAGCAACCGCGCGGTTGTATTACCATTCCATACTCGGTCCTCTAGACGGAATGCATTAGATGGCTCTGGGTGAATCGGTATCAGCAGGATACACGATTCAGAATGCTGCTGTAGTCTGTAGGAACCAGCTGCGTCCACCCTTATACACCGTCGTCTTTCCGGTTATCCACCGCCATCGATGTTGGCAGCTCCTATCCATGGATGTGCCCAATCATACCCAGTCTCGGCCATGCCCCTACTCTACTTCTAGTCCGTTGCTTATTCTCAATCGTATCTGATCTACAACGTCTAATAGATCGAACATTGCTCAGCGATACATGCGCTTGGCGTCGTCGCCCATATATTTGACCATCCTCATAGCGAGTCTCTGCATCCCATCCCTCAACCAAACTGCTACCGGGATCACTGCTACCACCAAAGTGAATCCTCCCACGACTCTCAAGATGTCCGATACTACCACTACCACCCCCTCCTCACGGATGCTAGTCTACTTCCTGAGCATCGGCGGGCCCAATTTTATGGAGAACACGCAGCATCCTGCCTACGCCAAGTTAGCCGAGGTGGGCAGAGAGATCACGACCCAAGTTAAACCCAAAGCGATCGTTGTCTTCTCTGCACATTGGCAAGACAGCCCAAATCGAATTCAGATCAACGCCGCAGAGGATACCGATATCATCTACGATTTCTTCGGGTTCCCTCCCCACTACTACGAGTACAAGTTCCCGAACAAAGGCAGTCCTGAGCTCGCGAACAAGGTCATTGAGAAGCTGAACGGCGTCGGCATCGAGGTACAGAAGGTGAAGCGAGGACTTGATCATGGGGTGTGGGCGGGCTTCGTTGTCGGTATGATGACCTTCTTGTCGTGAGCACTGGGATTGATCTCAGTCTGACATGGTGGTACAGCCTTTGATCCCGTGAAGAACCCTTTGAACGTGCCGATCGTGCAAGTCTCCCTCTTCAACAACGAAGACATAGGCCGCCACTATCGAATGGGGGAGGCAATACAGAGTCTCCGCGACGAAGGCATACTGATTGTAGGTGCTGGAATGGCAGTTCACAACTTACAGGACTACCGAAAGTCTCGAGGATCGGGTAAAACTATGCCGTAAGCTATCTATTCCTATGCATCTTTGTTTGTTGAATCATGGTAGATTTGTCTAATCAATTTCAGTTACTCTTCCACCTTCGACGACGCACTCAAGGATGCCGTTACGTCTAATCCGAAAGAACGCAAAGAGAAGTTGTTGGGCCTACTGGAGCGCAGTGATGGGAGACAAGCGCATCCCACGCTCGATCATATCCTGCCTATATATGTCGCTGCTGGTGCGACGGGTGAGAGCCCGGGTAAACAGCTGTGGACAATGCCTGATGTCAGTCTAAGCTGGGCTCAATACCGATTTGGTGAGCTTCCGACCACAGCGTGACTTCGCACTCAAGACTCCGATATAGGTGGGTACTCGCATTCGATAGGGTGGATTTATTAGCTGTCATTGGATGGAGAGGTCATATCTTATACTAATGTGATCTTCTTCCAGACTCTCATCCATCGTTTGTACCATGGACGAGCTATAGCTTCACCATTCATATATCCGTGAACTACATCATATCATGTTAGCCAGTTTTCTTTGGAGTGCGCGATTTTATAAACTTACTATATGCTTCACCAACGACGCCGAACGTTTCTCCCTGTGGTCGAAGCGTTATCGGGAAATTGCAGCCCGAGATGATAAAGACTACGTCGTTGGGCCGAACATTCACTGGACCAATTCCGATATACCCTTTCTTTGTTATGAAAAGCCGACGTTGCCGCATAATGTTTCGCATCGTGGGTGCCCGCTCATCGTATGGCATTCTGCCCCCTCCAGTGAGTGCGGTGATCAGGATTGATGTGTCCTCAGAATTGTTGGAGCACTCTCTTCCAGCCAACTCCTTCCGTCGTGTCCTGCTGGATATGTACTTCGATCGGAGAACGAAATCAAATGCCTGATTGATAAACTCATCGTTGCCCATTGCGGTAATATCCGCCTCGCAGACTTCCGCAATACTGTCCAGCTTCTTGCTCAATACCGTAAGTGCCCTCAGGTCGTCACTAAACGAAGTGAACGCCTCAGAGTTGCCAGCTGCCAGGTATCCATGCCCACTCAATATTGCCATATCCATAGATCCAGCGTATGTCAGCTTCATCAAGAGTTTGCGATTGACCAGCAATATCGGCCTTCCCACAGTAGCCTCGCAGCGCCAATCAGGCACCCACGATGGCAATTCTTCATCACCGTTGATACCGCTTGCCGCAAGTAGGATGTCCATTCGACCTTCTTTGGTCATGATTTCTCGCGCAATCTCTCGATACACTTGGTCAACCGACTTGCGATAGTCTGGTACCATGCAAGAGTCTCCATCTTTAGTTTCACCAACGAGGCCCAGTACAGCAAAGACCTTGTCCCTTGGGTCCGTCGAAGCGCGATCCCAGATGTTCCAAAGCAGTGACGATAGCGTGCTACCATTGACTCTGGCCTTGGCGAGATGTATCGCCAACGTATACCGCCGCCGCAAGGTCTCCCATTGCGCCTGTCTTTCCGTGCCTTTTACATGATCTCCCATATCGTCCCATCCCTCAGAATAATCCATGGCCTTTTGGAAGTTTTTCCACTTGAGCGTGGTATGACCGCACTGGAGCACGGCATCTGAAGCACACCATATCTCCTGTACAATCCAGGTCCGCCCCCACCAGGGGCGCGCAAGCAGTTCATCCAGGGCCTGCCAGTGGGAATCCCATTTGTCCTTGAAGTAATCATCGTAAGGATTACCGAACATGTTATATAGGACGGGATAACCTGTGATGGCAAAATTGTTCTTCGTGGCTTCCATGGTAGCGTGTGCTTCTAGGTACTCATGCCACGCTTTCCAGTTTGATCGAGAGCTCTTATATGTATAATACCGCAGTTTGAGTGGTGCGTAGAATGACTTCAGGCGAGCCTTAAGCTTGTTCCATTGTGTCGAGCCTTGGTCTTGGTTCCCACCATCACACAAGGCTCTGGAAGAGTATACTGACAGCGGTCTACCGTTAGCTTCGCGATCCAACGAAGCGGCATACAAGGAGACCAGATCCTCTCCTCTGGAAGTTGCTCCATTGTTTGGTTCAAAACTCGAACACTCCCCTGGTACATCCACTTCCTCTTCACTGTCATGTGGCGTTGAAGGAAGACTCGAGGGTGATGGTTTTTGTCCAGGACCAAGCTCTGAGGTCGTATCACTAGCTACCCTGCCGCTACTTGTCCACATGTTCCGGTCGTCATTTTTCTTGGCAGTAGCCATGATCTTCAAGAAAGCCATGGCCTGTTCGCTCGATTCAGTTGCTGGCCCGATCCAGATTATGACGCGCACCGCGTTCCGGTATATCTGCCTCATCATAGCGACTTGACTATTACGCTCAGACATATTGGCCTGATCGATGCAAATGGCATCAATCCAGATCTTGCATTCGTGCGATTTAAATCTGAGATGCTCAAGCGCGACATGCAAAGTAGAGCTGACCAGGAATGATGAGCCGTTGACCGTGATGCATCGGGCACGGTCATTGTGACCCCACGCATACGAAAGACACTCGTATTTGGGTTCATAGTCCATGTCGACATGCTCGAGCTCAAGTTCCATCGCCGACTCTCGGTCATGATGAAGGAATGTGATTAGACGGATCTGGTTGGGCCCAGTCAAGCTGTGGTACTGGAAAGGCGGAAGCTCCATAGCTCCATTAGGTAAACCACGGGCTGAGCGAAATGCCTCTTCAGAACTTCAATATCGTGGCGTGTAGCGCACAATCGGTACGGAAAATGATGAGGCTGGGAATTACAGGCGTTTTTGCCACGTGCACACTTCCGCCATCGCTTGAGCTAAACCCAGCGGCGTTAGCATGCGGGGAGACTCAGGGTCAAGCATCAGTGGCCAAATTGCTCTCCACATCGAAACATCACGGTAAGCAACCGAGGCTAGAGGCTTCACCGAAGAGTGCTACCGAAAGAAGTTCGGAACATCTCATACCGATTGATACCATTCGCCTATGCTGGTGAGCAGCTTTTCGCGCGCTGCAGTCGACTTCCCACCTATCGTTAGACTGGGATGACGTGTTTGTCAGATCTTAGCCGTACTTTTGCCTACGGAGAATCCAAATCATCAAGATGTGTAGCAGATTGATGGAACTTCGGGTGCGCTAGTTACTCGGCTTCATCAAACTGACGGAGGAATTCAGGCCACGTGTGCCCTTTTGGGGAGAGAGCGCATGTATATGGATGAGATGGTTCAGGTGAAAAGGACACCCTACCTACATCGCTTGCGTGCTATCGACAAGACCTCGACATCTGATCATCATGCTGTCAAACTTGATGAACCGTTTGGCTTTGCCATTGGCTATCCTCGCATTTTGTAAGTCTGTCACATGCATCACGAATACATACAACTAATGCGCCGGAGTCTTGTCCTTTGCCAACGGTCTTCCCTACGAAGCACGCAACGCGCTCGTCGCACGGAGAACGACCAACCTCTGCATACTGCCTCTAGGCGACTCAATCACTTGGGGTTGGATCAATGGCGCCGGTACAAACGGATATCGTGAGCGACTGCTCGCTGACCTGAAGGCCTCTGGCAACACTGTCGATTTCGTCGGCACGCAACAGTCTGGGACAATGGCCGACAAAGACAACCAAGGCCATCCTGGTTTCACAATCTCGCAAATTCGTGGTGTTGCTGCCGGCGGCCTGGCCTTCAAGCCAAACGTCGTCTTGATCCATGCCGGTACCAACGATCTGAACCGCGGAAACCCCGCTTCGGAACCTGATGCTGATGCGCCGAGACGACTTGGACTTTTGATCGACGATGTTTTGAAGGCAGTTCCGAATGCGGTTGTCATCGTTGCGAAGATTATCCCGTCCACAAAGTCTGGTCTTGCAGCGACGATCAAGACTTTCAACAATGCGTTACCTGCTATCGTTGCTGCTAGAGTTAGCAAGGGGTCCAAGGTTTCCATTGTCGATATGAATGTACTAAGCTCGAGCGATTTGAGCGACGACTTGCACCCGTAAGCAATGATTCTTACCCGCGGTGCGACACTTGACAAGGAAACGATTAACTAATTATGTCGACAGGAATGCTGCGGGCTACTCGCGCATGGGCGACATCTGGAATGCCGGAATCAAGGCCGTTGCTGACTCAATCCCTGCGCCTGCTTAGTCCTACTCATCTCCGGATTCGCGAGGCTCGGATGTCAGCGTGTGATGGCTATGGTAGAGTAGGACGCAAAGTGCTGTTCAATTCATGCCTCGTTCCATGACTCCGATCTTTCCGGCAATGCCATACCCATCCCCAGCTTCCCCACGACGCCACGTCGATCCCTGTGCTCTGGCACCACCTGTTGTGCGAAACTTCGGTCAGGTTGGTCAAGCAATCTCAAGCCTTTAGCCGAATGCAGGATCAACAAATTAGTTCCGTAACTGCCGACATTGCTTTCATACCACGAGGACATACACAGTGGGTCAATTTGTGGTAACCTCAATATGTATTCTTTGGTAGAGATGGGATCGGCAGTTGTATAGCGAACTTGGAAAGTGAGATGAATGGCAACCCTTTCACATCTGGAAGGTATCAGACTCGGGTGCACGTTGCATAGAACATTTCCCGAAGTACTTTATCTGCCAGAACGTCTTCCTTGCATCGTTCCTTACTCGTTTACTCTATCTCCGCATCTCTCAGTGAACAAACCTCACAGTCGTTATGCTTCTCTCAACACTCCTCTTCGCTAGCCTTGCGCACGCCTTGCCCCAAAGCGGTGGCGGCCAGGGCTTCACCATGTTGCGTTTCGGTTGCGCCCAAAATGTCATCGACCGCATCGATCCCCTTGTAAATCCTGGCCAAGCTCCTTCACCGCATATGCACCAGGTGGTCGGAGGAAACGCGTTCAACATCACGATGCAATCGACGGATATCTCCAAGCTGGCGACATGCACTACCTGCGGGTACTCTGAGGATGTAAGTCAAGATGGGAAATTGTATGGTTCGGGATAATGGCTGACAGAATGGGTGATAGCTATCCAACTACTGGACCGCGAACGTGTACTTCAAGGCACGCAACGGAACCTATAAGCGTGTGCCTCAGGTCCCCAACAGGTAAACTCTCCAACCAATAGTCAGTCATCCTTCCTACTAACACGAAATAGGGATCTCTTCAACGACAAGTACACTGGCAAGACTACTGGAGGCTTCGTCGTGTACTACGTCTCCGGCGGCAAGGGCCAAGTTACGGCCTTCAAGCCCGTAAGCAAAGTCGATATTTATGTACTTCTAATCTCTAACACAGCATACAGGGCTTCCGCATGCTCGTGGGCGATGCCACCAACCGCAAATCCAAGAACTTGAAGACTCAGACCTGCTTTCGCTGCTACAACGCGCCTAACTTTGGTGGTGACAATGCTGCACCTTGCCAGGATGCTAGGTGAGAACACAAGTGCCATTGTATCCAAATCTATGCTAACGTATGAAGACTTGACACTGAGGGATTTCCCACGACACCTTGCCCGGGTGGTATTCGTAGCAATATCCTTTACCCAACGTAAGTGAACTACCTTGAAGCACCCTTGTAAACCACTGACCCATCGATAGATGCTGGGACGGAAAGAATCTCGACTCGCCAGACCACAAGTCTCACGTCGCATACCCCAGCAATGGCCCAGCTCTTTTCTCTGGTACCGGCACCGGTGGCGCATGTCCTTCAACACACCCAGTAAAGATCCCGCAGCTCATGCTCGAGGCAAGTTTCAAGACTTCTATCACTCGTATACCAAAGCTGACTTCATCGTAGATTGTCTGGGACACTAGCAAATTCAACAACAAAGCCGAGTGGCCCGCCGACGGCTCGCAGCCTTTCGTTCTTTCCACAGGGGACAACACCGGGTATGGACAGCACGGAGACTACGTCTTCGGTTGGAAGGATGACTCGCTTCAGAAGGCCATGGATGATGCCAAAGGCTGCATGGGTGCCAACTGTGGTAGCTTGAAGACACAACAGCCTGCTGATGGGAACAAATGTCTTGTACCCAAGCGTGTGCATGAGGAGTATGACGGCTGGTTGACTGCTCTTCCAGGCATGGAGGATATGCCCATGATCTAGAGAGGTAGAACTATATTCGGCGGTTATAGAACTGTTGATTCGGCGGGACGAACAAGAATATTTCCATGACATTCGATGTTAGATCGTAGATTCTTCCAGTGAGCCGAGCACGGCAGAGACGGCCAACAGGCGACCAGTCCGCGTGGATGTCGTATCGATTGGATGTAGGCTGAGTGGATGTTCAATGAGTTCAGTGGGAGATGCTGACATACTTGGGATGAGACCAGATCTCGTAAAATGTTGTGGCTGATAAGACACACACTAATTTACATATAAATAACAAAACCAACACCAACGCTCAATCAGAATATCGCTTCAAGGGGTATCGACTGAATCTACACAAGCACCAGCAAACCTTTGCTTCACACACATAACTCGCCCCTCCTACTTCCTGAAACTCCACCCTCTCTTCCGCGCACCAGCATCAGTCTGCGACCTCTCCAAAGTAGGCATGCCTGTCCTCTCACCCTCACGCCTAGTCAATGTCCTCGCGCGACTCCACGCCCTACCCCTCATACTCTCACCACCATCAGCCAGTTCCCTTTCCCTCTGCCTCCTCTGCTGTTCCTCAGCACTTTGTTGTTTCCATCCACCTTCGGTTCTGTCCTCTTGCTTCTCGGGCCACAATATTTGACGGATAATGACAGCGCGGACATTCATGAAGATGACAAAGAACCACATGGCGATGAGGGCGATGGTCATCGCGCAGCCTACGTATTCAATGGGCTTGTTTCCGTTGAGGGCGCGGGCGATGGCGAAGGTGGACGTCGTGAGCGCGGTGTTAGGGAAGATGAAGGAATACCATGTCATGGCGAAGTCCATCTTTCCGCGCCTGGCACATGAGTAATGCGCGCCGACACTCACGAAGAAGAACCATAGCGCTAAGCCCCACAGCCATAGGCCCATGTAGTTTGCGCATATCATGCCGACCTTGCCTGCAAGCTCGCCATTGCCCTCGCCCATGAAGTCGCTGGGTACGGTCTTTGGAAGCTCTTGGCCCATCATGACAACTCCGGCGATGGTGAAGCCAGAGGGACCGACACTGATAAACATACCCGGGCGAAGGGATTCTTTGGGAAGCTTCTGTGTCATCAGGCGGTAAATGAAAGCAGCATAGATCATGAGCGACACAAGGAAGCCAATGCCTTGGATGACATAGCCGGTAAGTATGATGGTGAGTGATATGGTTGGATCCTCGACCTTGGGTGCAAGGTTACCGGCATGAGGTCCGATGATGAGTAAAGGATATGCTGGGAAGATCCAGATGGGGGTCATCTGAGAGATGGTGAACGTTGTGGTTGACCACCTAGAATTGTCAGCATATCATTTATCAGCAAATTGATGAGAGACACGAACATGAGCAGGTAGATGCCGATGGAGAAGCAAACAGCAAGCCCACAGTCCATCCAAAACAGCACTATCATGCATTGCTCCAGCCACGGCCCCACACCAGCCATGTCAACTCCATATTGGCTGACGTTGATCAAGATGATGCCGAAGCTAACAATAGCCGCAGGGATGAACAACGACTCAGTGGGATGCAGAAACGAAGCCTTGAACGTTCGTGGGTAAAAATAAAACCGACAAGAGATCATTGCGACGTTAAACAAGAACAGGAATATGTTGAAGATGAAGAAGATGCAGCCGAGCGCGTAGAGGCCGTGGAAACGAAAAGGCACGGTATATAGAACATTAGCAATGCCTCCGGTAGCCATAGTAAGGCAGAACCAGGTCCAGGTGAAATGCCGTATACGCTCCTTGAAGCTGAGCGTCTTCCTGTCCTCCGGCACGTCGCCTGCACGGGCGCTACGTTTTGTGTTCCTGCTGGCGACAGCAGTCAGTGCGCTCGGGTTCTGGCGCGCGGGATCGTCGGTCTTCTCTGTGGAATTTGTGTCGGTCCTCTCATTCGCGTCCCCATGATACTGCTCTTCCTCCTCTTCCCGCTGGATTTGCTTCTGAACATCGTTCGCAAGGCCTTCGGGTTCATCGCGGCTCCGGGGCACGGCCAATCCGAGGTTGGGATCCTCGAACGGGTTCTGTGTTGATGGATCCGCGAACGGCGTCGCGACATTCGGGTGACTGCGCCATTGCAGCCTTTCTTCTGCACTCGACACAGAGGTGGCGGTGGAACTTGATGCAGGCCCTTGGACGTTGGAAAAAGGTGGAAAGCTGTCATTAGTAGGCAAGCGGAGGTTCTGAGTGTTGCGGCTCATGATGCCAAGGTCAGGCCGCAGCGGGCCCGCGGGACGAGCGAATGGCTTGGAAAGTGTGCTTCAGCAACGACCCAATGATGCCACTCTCCTATCGTCGCCTTTGCAGAGCTAGTTGGAGCTTTCGTTTTGGCGCAGAACAGAAAGAGAAGACAGTCGACGAACGTCAAATGAAGACGTGAAACGAAACTTCGGCGATACCCAACCCTATGTATCTGCACGCTTTCCCATTGAAGCACCGCTACATCAGTTTCTGACCAGCCCCCACCCCGTCGATCTGCCGCACTTCCAGTCGCGACAAACCAGAAGCCAGCAAAGTTGCGTAGTCATGGCCATAGCGGCCACACTATCTCGGCTATCTAGCCGGCCCCCTTGAGATACCTCAGCTGGCGGGAACTCGGAACATAATTCACCAACAGACCTCGAGTTTTAGACTGCTATCTGCAGGTTACCGCCACCTTCTTTCAACGCTTAACAAGGATCCAATTACATATCGTCCACATCGCTGGTGGGAATAGCGTCGTCGTGATAGCGAGTGGACTGCTTGTGGATTCTCGGAGAATCTGTCAGTACAATAAGACAGGGCCGACCTGGCCGAGAACCATGCCGTACCTGGATACCCAACGTCAATTCAAAACACCAATAGCTCAATACAAAAAAAACGTTTGGGCTCAACTCATTTCCATTTCTTTGTGCCCCAACATTGGTGTACGGGATACTGTCCGGGCACGGTAACCAAGCGCACGATCAGATCATTCCTAATGCTTACACAAGCTGCACTACGCCAACACCACTAGTGGGTCATATTATTCCCGTAGGCTATCACAACTATTGCAGTGAATACGGCGGAAGAGTACATCTCGACACGATCATCTAGTCATGCGCACAGCACAGATCTGGCACAAACGGCATCTTCGATCGCAAAAAAAGAACGCGGAGACCCTGGGCCCACTTATCTCTGCTCGAACCAACGCTATGACATATGGATGCATCTTCAGTACATCCAAAGTCTGTATCTCTGTCCCAATTGCATTAGAAGACTACCGTGTTGATAGCTCTAGTATTAAGAGCTATGATTAACACCTTGTGGTGATGCCGATATCTAAGCTGTTGGCCGTCTTTGACAAGTGCGATCTGAAGCACGCGATACTTTTTCTGAGCAACTTCATCCGCCGCATAAAGCATTTTTCCTGGAACACTGGGAAATCTGCGCCGCATACTCACGGATGAAATCGGTACTCCCCTCTCTTAATTGCTTCTATCAGACATTGGCGTAGAGCAGCGTTACCATACAGCTGGTGAAATACTCCTCACCGTCTGCGGTCGTTCCGCCTCGGTACTGGCAAATACGGCAAGAGAAAAGAGACTACCCTACGCGCGTCATACCTGAGATGTACCTGCTTTTCTTTTTGAAGTACACATTCTCACTACTCCATGTCCCAAATCACAATGTTTGGTGAGCTATTACCTGCATACAAACATTCGATAGCACCGGACCCAATGTTACCCATGAGGAATAATGTCATCAGTCGTCCCGATATGCAGTTGTAATCTCAGTCGAGAAATCGAGATGACATGATCAAAGCAAACAAAGGATCACAGTGAGAAATCTCCATAAGATCAAGAATACCGTCATTACAGCAGCAGGCCCACCGCCCACTACAAATCGTTTCGCTACTCGCCCCAACACCAAAAGCACCACTGCAATGCTGCTCAGTGAACTGGAAAAGTCATAGTAATACACGAAACTCGCCCACGAAAAGCACATGTCCCAAAACTCCACCATGCTAATGCTACTCGTTCACATGCACCCAGCAAAGAATCGTTCGCTGAAACCAATACAGTGTGGGAAGCAGCCTACCAGAAACTGCACCAACCAATATAATGCTGACACAGGTTCTCCAGATTCGTCGCCTCCTTGATCAGCCTGTCGACCTGCATCTCCGTCCTCAATTCCTCGCCCTTGCCAAAGTCCTTGCCTGTCAACTTCTCCTTGACACGCGACAGAACCTGCAGCGCCCTCGCGTTCTGCACTTCCTTCGCATCAACATCGTTATTCTGAGGAGGAGCAACGGAAGAGCGATGGCGGGGTCGACCGACGATGCTGGGCATCTGGTGGGGATCGTTGCCGTTGGGGTTATTGGGGTCGCCGACCATGATTGATTGGCGGCGCTCGGAGGGGTAGTTGGGTTCGACGGGAGAGGTGTCGCGGTGGTTTAGGCGCCAGGTCAAGAGGGGGTCGTGGATAAACTGTCGTGTCATGTTAGTAAAGCCAGAAATGCAGATAGAAAGAGAAGAGGAACTTACAGCTTCAAGCACAGCCATGACACTCTCCTTGTTACTCCTCAACACCCGCATGACGTGCTCGCAAGTCGTCCGGTAGCTACCCTCGATGTTACTGACTTCCATGGCATACGTCAACATACGCGTCAATCGGAACGGTACGCGTTCGGGATACTTCTCCCGATGCATGGCCACTTCGAAACAGTCTCCGAAATCAATGTGGATAATCTTGCCAGTGACACGGTCCAGCATCAAGTTACTAGGGTGGCGATCGCCGAGACCCAGAATGTAACCGACCATGGACATGACGGCAAGCGAACGTGTGTAGTTTGTGCGGCGGTCAAGCCAGGCTTCCGAGGATTTAGACTTGAGCCACAAGACACGGTAAAGATCTTGACCTGTGGTGTTGTCGAGCGCGTAGCCAAAGACCTCGACCTTTTGCATGAGTGTGAGGCAGTCGTAGTCGGGCGCCATTTGCAACATGATACGGTGCTCGATGTTGAGAAGAATCTTTCTACTATCCCGATACTCTCGGATGAGCACATGGAGCGTGTCGCTGTTAGGGACAAACCCAAGCAGACCGGACTGTGTACTAAGCGGAACCGCGGCATAGCGTTGGATATTGAGATGTCGCTTTCGTGACTCCACATCGTTGGAAAGTAAGGTATTGCAGAGACCAAAGAGTTGCATGACACGTTCATCTTGGCGAATATCTTCGTGGCCCTTGAGGATGTGGGTGTGCGCTTTGCCGTCGCTTCCACGCATCTCCAGCTTCCTGGGCCGCTGTTTGGACTGAATGACAGACGCAACCGGGTCGAACGAGATGATCCGGATAACCGGCTTGCCGACTTGGTATGTTCCGGGCACAGCGAGCTCCAAGTCATGCGCATCCTTGAGTTTTGGTGAGACATACTGCAACTCAAGCGTCATCAAGGACGGCAGTTGGCGAGCGATCTTGCGGAACACCTGGTAGTAGAGATCCCATGCCTGATTGAGGTCGCCTATTTCACCAGAAGTCCTAAACGTGTTGCACCAATCACGGGCTTCTTGGAGTTCGCGACCGAAAGACTGGATAAACGAAATCTCCCGTAGAGTCTCGGGGCCCTTGTCGAGCATCGCGTGGAGAGGCGCGAGTGTGGCAAACATACCATCGATGTTATGGTCGCCGAAGTACAGCCTACTGGCTTCTTCGAGACCCTCATGCCATTGCTCATGCCAGAGTACGGCAATACGGATGAGCTCATGACTGACAAGATCAGCTTGTTCGACCAATTTGGGCGAGTGTTCGCGCATAGCTTCCATGAGCTCCTTAGCGGATCGCTGCCGTCGTGATACATCTGACTTCATCGAGACAGTCAACGGGAACACCAAAGCCTGTGGATGTGCTTTGCCGACTTCGATGAGCAGCTGGTGAATCGATTGCCTGACGACCGCGTTGGGTTGGTTAATTCTAGCAAGCAATTGCGGAATGACCTCGAGCCATGTATCGATGGGGACCGATTTTGTGCCCTCGGTGATGGTGCGATTGACTCCTTCCCTACCACCATAACTGAACCACAAGGTAAGCAACCTAAGTGTGTCCTGCAGCGAACTAGTGGAAGATAGTGCAATTGACTTGAAGAAGCCCTGGATAGCCGGGATGACGTGGTCGTGGATGATGTTATTAGGCACTTCAGTTGCCTCTCGGTCAGACTTGGATGTAATGGAATTGATGACTTCGAAGTTCGCGAGAGCCCAGGCGTGCCAGGCTTTGTACCAGTCTTTGTTGTAGCGTGTAGCGGCTGCATAAGCCGCCAAGATTTCGTGAACGAACTCGTGTTCCCATTCGCCATCTTGAAGCTCTTGTTGCCAGTCACCCTGCTTGAGGTAGCACTTGGCGAGCAGACGGTGGCTCTCAGCCAGTTCAGTAGGTGAGACACCTAGATTTGAACCATTTAGCATGCTTGAGCCACTCATTCCATTGACTCCGTTGTGTCCATTGGTGGCAGCAAAAGGATTCATATTGGTAAACATGTGCTGACCATTGGACATACCGTTTATTCCGTTCTGCGCCATCATTGGATTAGCCGCAGCTCGAGTTCGCATTGCTAGATCCTCAGACAGTCGGCCGGTGAAATCCTTCATACTATCGAGAGCCTCTTGTTTGTAATTTTGGTCGGCCCACATGTACTTGTAGGTTGTGTATGCGACTGGGTGCGAGATCTCGTGAGCGTTGTTGCGTACGAACTCAACCACAGTGCTATCGCCAGTGCTTTCGATGTCAAGCAACTTCTGTAGCGCCTTGTTTGCAAGGTTCATCCTGTTGCTCTTGCGGCAGAGGTTGGTGTACTTGATCCACATGTCGGTGCCCTCTTTTGGTGAGATGACGAGTTGCCGCACCTTGATCATGCGTTGCCAGACCTCTGGATTTGGTTGCAGCCCCCTAAGCCGCTTCATCCAGGTCTTGCGCATGCTCTTCTGCTTCTCAAGGTTACCGTCGTTCTGCTTGTACTGCATGATCTCCTCAAGCTCGGCCAGCATCTGTACACGAATCATGGGGAGATACGCGCGCTGGTATGACTCTCCCAGGAGCGAACTCAGTTCAGTATCAAGTCCCTTCCTGGCCTTGGCGATTTCGTCGACGGCGATCTCGAAGCGATTATTGTGGATGTTGAGAATGGAGGCAAAGAAAGCACGGTCAGGCGACTGTTCCTTCATGACGCCAAGGTAGTTATCCATATCTGCGAACTTGCCAAGACCCCAGGCGGCCGTCGCAGCAAGCGGTGCTATTGCCTTTCGATACTCTTGCGTCGCATTGGCCCACTTCTCTTTCGATAAGCTTGAAAGCAGGTCCCACTCGCCCAAGGCGTGCAAGCAGCGCATCTTGCCCATGGTAACATCAAAGGAGTCGGGTTCTTCAAGCTCACGTCTCTGATAAGCAGCAAGTGCTTCATCCCACTTCTGCAACTTTTCGAACCAGGTCTCTTTCAACTCAACGTCGGCGTAGTTCTGCGCCTTACGCAGGATACCGAACGCAGCATCGGTTTGCTGCAGCTGGTTGTTGATACTGATGAGGGCTTCCACAGCGCTGGAATTCTGCTCCGCGTTGAACTCGAGCTCCTTGTAGTGCAGTGCTTTGGCAAAAGCATGGCATTTTCCGGCATACATACCCAGTATCCGCACGTCGATCGGTAGAGCTTTGTCATCGTGTTCCATGAACTCTGCCAGATTGAGCAAAACTTGCAGAATCTCAGGTGGAATGTTCGGCGATGTGAGAGCGGTTTCGATGGATCGAACAAGCTCTTCCTGGTACTGATCATACAGCTCAGTCCAACACGAGACGAACGCCGAGTTGAACAAGGTACGTGCTATCGGGTTGTACACACTGCCAAGGGGTGTGCAGGCGCGCAGAGCCTGTTGTGGTGACTCCCTAAGGAGCTCGACGCTGAATCTCCGCATCCATTCGATCCAGTCTTCCTTGGTAGTTTTGTTAGAAGCTTCCCAGGCTTGCTTAAGATGCTGTTGGTTGACGGCCAATTTCTTAGAAGAAATCTCCGCTGTGTTCAAGTCCTCGTCGTCCTCGCCGTATCGCTCATCTGGGCTCAGGTCTTGAGGCAGGGGCTCGCCTTTTTGTAGCTTCGACACAATACGTCCATAATTCTCATGGGGGACTTTGTGCGCGATGAGAATTTTGTTGACCGTTGGTACGAAATGAATGTAGTCTGGGCCAAGTTGAAAGATAAGTGCGCACAGCGTCTCGAGGGCGGTCTGCTTCAGCGAGGGCTCATTGCCAGAAAGCACTCGGCAGAGGGGATGCACGATGCGCGCAGCGAATTCGGAAACGTTGACTTGCTTTGACAACCGTCCTAATGTTTCAATCGCATGCTTTCGAATCGCTAACGGTTGGCCTGCTTTGTCGAACATGTTGACCATTACTGGGATGATTAGATGCATGTATTCTTCTGCACTTGCGCCAAAGATCAGGAATGCGTGCAGCACTCGCTCCGAGGGTAGTCGCTTGGGGGTTTGATCAGAATCGAGAACGCTTAGCATAAGTGGTAGGACGTCAGCCAGGTAAACTTTGAATTCGCCCTCCAGCGAACGGGCGATGGCCTCAATCAGAGAAAGAATGGTAGCTTGCAGCTGCGGACTGCTACTCCAGTACTCCTTGATGGTAGCGAGAATGTTGGAGAGGTAGGGCCGAATATGCTGACGTACGATCCGAACAAGCTGGCTAAGCTGGTTGAAATAACCCTCGGAGCGTCCAGCCGGCGTCGATCGGATAACGTGGAGAAAGCCAGGTACAACTTGGCTAAGGAACGGGACGCACTTCAATCCCATTGTCGCGTAGATGTTCATGACAGCCTCGACGATGGCGGTGTGGTACTGCACAAGAGACGGGTCCTTGAGTAATCCCATAAGCGTGCTGATGACGATTGTCGGGTAGTATTCTTCGTTTGAAGGAGTCGTGCCCTGCATGATGAGTGAGACGTCAGTGATAGCTTGCGCTTCCATGATGAGGTGCTTGTCTGGCGACTGCTCCATAATTTTCTGGTACTCATCCGGATCCAGGGCTCCAAGGGTACCCATGAGCCTAACAGTCTCCCTTCTGAGTTCACCTTCTGGTTCCGTCTTGACGATGCTCATCAGAATGTTCATCAACTCGGGGTAGTCCCTGTATGGTTCTATGACATATCCGGCGTTTGTCGCTAGCTGTCCCAGAGCTTTCAGGGCCGAGAAACGTTTAGCATCGGAAGTCTGATCTTGCATAAAGTCTAGGATGACTGGCATGAGATCTTTGATGTACTTGATCATACCCTCACCGCCGACTGTGGCAAGGTCACCAATAGCTTTGAGCGTGGTCGAAGCAACCTCGGGGTTAGAGTCTTTGCACTTCGGTAGAAGAACCTCGACGATGGGATCTATCAGTGGCTTGATGAGACTGTCCGCAGCGCCGACCAAACTGCTGATCAACTTGGCGCTCTCTTCTTTACTGCGGGGACTGTTGGCATAGTTGACCTCGGTCAACAATTGCAGGAGGACCTTGCGTAATGATGGAAACACGTAAGCGGGATTAACAGCTGTCAGGCGACCGATGATGGACATTGCAGCTTCTCGGATAGCAAACATCTCGTCATTGAGGGCGAGGAACAGTGTGCGGACGTTGTCTGCCTTTCCGAGATGGCGGTCGAAACGTGCGTCCAGCGCCATCAAGACGTCCCATCGAATCTCCGCATCAATATCGCCCACACCGACTGTGAGGAGCTTTTCGATAATGTCGCCAACCACCTTGGTCGCATGGGTACTAGTCTGGTGAACAATCGGGTCCTTGACGAAGAGCTGACAGCATGTTAGGGCAGCACGCTTCCGGATCTCAGAGTTGTCCGCTTCTACGTATCGGATAGCAACATCACGGACGAATTCGTTGAGGACGTGGCCTGTAAAGTCGAAACTACCGAGCGTATGCAGTGCCAGCGCGATCTCAGCCTCTCGTGCTGCGATGATTTGAGGATCCTTGTGGTCGCGTGTCCAGATCTGTGGAGGTTGTGAAACTTGGTAAGGGCTGCCAAGGGGTAGAAAGTGTCGTCCGGCGAGTATTTGGCTGAGGAGGTCTAACAGTTTGTCCTGGATCATGGGGCGTGATGGCGGTACGTAGTGAGCCATATCTACAAGGGCTTGAAAGAGCGAGTCGCTTAAGCCACAGGAGAAGATGGGGTCCAGCAACCGCTCAACAGACTTGGTGAGTGCCTGACCGACCGCTGCCGCAACCATACTAAGGCATTGGAATATCGGTGCCTCGTTGATGGCGGCCTTGTTTCGCGCCTTTGCGACGAGACCTTCCTGAATGAAGCCCAGGATACCCTCCAAATATGGCGTGATGGCCACTCCGACGGCGTTTGCGATCTGCCCAATGGCCACGAATGCCTTGTCCCTGTCGCGGTCTTTCCTGATCAGACCCTGGAGATGTAGCATGCACTGGTGCAAGTACTTGGTCGCAAACTCGGTCGGGGAATAACCAGCGAGAATGGGTATGATTAGTACCACCTCTCTCCGTACCAGCGCGTCACGGTGTTCCCGATATTTAAGCACCTGCTCAACCGTCTCCTTGTACTTTTGGTCATTCATGAACATGGCGCTCTTGTCGAGTAGCTCCTTCATGGTGAGGAGCGAGCCGTGGATCGCCTCGTTCGTGTTGATTGTAAAGCCGCGCAAGATCTCGTCGTACACTTTTCCGAACCATAGTTGTCGCATCTGCGAGTCGCGGGGGGATATGATTTCGAAACACGCGCTGATTGCCTCGGCGGCGCTCTCCCGTATGAGGACCTTGGGATCTCGCAGGGCCACCCAGATGACCTCGAAGATCTGCGCAATCCACTGGTACATGAGCGTAGGCGAGTTCTTGGCCAGCTCCCGCAGGATGAGGACAGCAGCGAAGCGTCTATTCTCCAGGCGCTCCAGCTGCAGCCACTCCAGGGCGCCCTTGACCTCTGCCTCAACCAGCTCCGCCGTGAGTGTGCCGCCGGGCTTTGCCAGTCTTCCCAGGGCCTTGGCTGCTACCACCATGGCCGTGATGTCCTGACCCCGCATGACCGCCCGGAGGTATGAGGCAAACCGCGTCGTCTTCTGGCCCGCATCGTCGCCGCGGAAGTCGATGAGGGCGTTGAGCGCGTGGATTCCGCCGATGCGTTCGTTCGAGTCGCTGCCTGTGACGATGAGGCTCGAGATCTTGGTGTAGACTTCGTTGTTGAATGTGGTGAAGAGATTGGGCGCGAGTTCTGCACGACCATCAGTTTCCCACAGCTTGGGCGGGGTGCCTCGCGTCGCTTCTCACCTCGATGCGCCATTTCGACCTGCTGTCGCAGGTCGTTGGCGGCTCGCTGTCGCGTATCGTCATGTCTTGGCTGGTCAGCTGCTCGTTGCCATTGCTGTGCTCTATGGAGCTCACTTTGAACGTAAGTTCTGGACGATGCGGTCCAAATTGGTCGAAAAGGCGTGCTGCGCCATCTTGACTGCTTCAACGGAAGCCTCTCGCAGCAAGAGTGTCTGTTCTCACTCCATCCATGAAAAGGAGAGAGGAGCCGTCACTAGAAGGGGCGCGTGGGGAGAATTGATGTTGCCAAAGTTGCTGGACGCGGGCCCGACGTATGTCACGAACGCGGACTAGCGCTTGGACCTCACGCGAGCCTCGGGAGCTAGTCCCGATCCGCACACCGGGGAAGCGCAACCCAAGACGAGACGTCTGAAATAAGCAACGGCGGTGAGAAATACAAGGTGAGTGAACGCGAGCTAATCCAACAACAAAATGTGATATTGCGATTAGAGTCATCACATGCTAGTGGTTCACATCTACTGCCGGCATAAGAAAGTGATCTATCCAATAGCACTCATGTTTCAGAAACACTTCGCGTTCACTATGATACACATCCACTCACCACACAGCACCATGTTGACAACGCCGCATAAAGGCCCAGTTGTTGAGTATTAGGTATCACATGCCATGGAGCCCGCACGCCCACCGCCCCTTCGTATCCGCAATAACCATTACATCGTTGTCACATCGTGACGTCTCTGCTCTAGCCAGCCAGTACACCTTCGACAGCGTGGCCAATCGCCCCACCAATCTGCCCAAAGAATATTGACTTCAAGATCGTCTCGCCTTCACCTACAGCCCACATGCCGGCATCGCTCAGCTTCTGTTTCCATTGATCCCTTTCCTCGTGGCTAAGCTCTTCCCACTTTCGAGCGGTAGCGTGCTTTTGCAAAACATCTTCATCTCCAGCATGAACTTCTGTGCTAAGAGTACCTTCGGACTCTGGGTCGTGATGTATAACGAGCGCCTTTTGTTGACCAGAAGGTTCCGATGGTTTGGTGTCGGAGATGACGTGAGGGAGGTGAAGATGTAGTAAGTCGGCGATGCGATGCGATGTCTTGATCACTGGTGAGTCGGCGTTGTTGAGAATGGCGCTGTGGCGTTTGTCGCGCAATGTCTCGCCGAAGCTTTTATGTCGGCTTGCCGCGTTCTGCAGACTAGCAGGTAGTATACCCTTGGTGAGATTGCCCTCTGGGTCCACAAGTGACTGTATCAGCAGAGCAATCACAGCGACTACCATGGCTCCAACAAGATAAGTAGCTGCTGTGAACAGGTTTCTCGAACGCGCTGTCTGAAGCACATAGCGAGATCCGGTATACTGTAATGGAAAAGTTTCCACGCTGATCGTGTTTCCCAAAGACGTACTTGCCAGACGCAAGTACTGAGGTGGAGCTTGACGGCCGGCAGGTACCTCTGGCTTGAAGAACGGTGAGAAGACGGCTTTCGTCATTTGCACGTCGTGAACCTGCTTCTGTTAGCAGATAGCGGAGTATATTGTTCTGTCTACAACTTACATTATCGTAGCTGTTGAATGCATGGAATGAGCTCAGGGAATCTCTTGCTGGCCCGTGGTAGTCCATCGTATACACGGTCAAGGATATATCAATGGCCGCGACCGCAATCGCAATCTGGTAGGCGCCGTCTTCGTCGACATCCAGCAGGCTCACGTCCATGTCCGTCGCGGCTTTAACGTGCTTGGGCATAGTTTTGCGCAGAACGACGCTGGCCGGACCGTCTTCATAGAGATGTACAAGGAGCAGCTCGACTCCGCTCCTATTGGGCAGATTCTTCAACAACAAAAGGTGTTTTGGCGAAAGCCACCGTACGCATCTCAGCTTGCTCTTGGCGCCTTTCTCAACATGAGGTATTGTGTAGAGCTTCCTGTGTTCGTTCTTGCCCTTGGTCTTCCTCTGCTCAAAGTCCCAATTCACGTCCTGGACAAAGACATTTGAATCCGTAACGTAAGCTATCCGGAACTGTCCTTCCTCTTGTGTAAAGATATCCAGATCATTTGCTTCCTGGCCTTGGTGTAGATCAATTCGTCCTATTACATCTTGATCGGATGGTTTGGTTGATGTTGCACTAAAGATGACAATCTCATTCTCATCTCCCGCGAGGCTGGACGCGATCGCGCCAATTCGCCTGTTCGGCGTACCCGAGATGGTCCGACGTGCTGGGGAGATTTTGGCTATTCTCTGGTAGCCTTCCTTCTTTCCGCCGTCCGACTTGGGAGTCTTGAAGAGCTGAGTCTTACTGACAAAATCGACCTTTCCATCTGTTTTCTCGGCACTCTTCGGGTATTTCAATTCGAATGCCCGCAGATGCTCATTGTTGCCCTTCAACCGTTCCTCCTCGCTACTGCCATTCCCAGCGAACAGAATCAGGCCATCCTTCGTAGAGAGGTTGTCCAGGCAAGTTATCGAATCGTCTTTGCTCGCCTCAATCTCGGCGAAAGACTGTACGGTCGGCGCTCGTGAGCTAAAGTCGTATGCTGTGATTTGGTTCTTAACCCCGCTTCTCCCTGCTCCTCCACCTCCGCCCACTACAAGGACGCCCGGTCTGTTATTAGCGAATGTTGCAGCCTGCATGCGAATGTACCACGTCAGTTTATGTCTCCTATGAAGTTCGTATCGGCACAATACTGACGAAGATTGGGTACGTGGTTTGCGCCTTGGAGACTGTTGGGCGCGACATGGTGGAAGTATTCTACCCGGGGGCTTCGCAACGCGTATCGTCAAGGTTGGATGATGGTAGGGAGCTGCGACCGTGTGCCGCAGTCGTTCGCGCTTCGGGGTCGAACTTGTACAAGGGGAATCGGGTCGGTGGTAGGGATAGAATCGAGGATTGGCAGTCGCGTAAGAATAAGGAATCGGTGCTGGGCCGCGATAGGGGGGTGAAGATGGCCGTCGAGTTGCGATGCCCAGGTGTAGTTTCTACCACGTTTCGCGCGGGATATCAACAAGCCACGATGACGCTTTGCGCCGGTGGCTTATCGATAGCGCAGTCCGCGGCTTCCCTCGCGATCGACATGGCAGCCATACCCCTTTTCCTATCAACCATCATCGTACATCCCAAATTTGACCAGACATGGGCACATTGGCATCACAACATGTCAATGTGGTGGTCTTGCAAAGTTTGCTCCTGCATTAGGTGCACTACCTACTGTCGCCTTTCGGCCGTCAACAACATCGTCCCACATACATGATCTCATTCCAAGCAAGGGTGCCTCTCGTGGATATCGTCCTCCTCTTTTTCATAACAATGATACCAACACACCAATCGAACGCCATACTACACCGTCTGACTAGCAGCCGCCGGAACAAACCTCCGGTCCAAAGCGTCTTCCCTGAAAAGAGTCAAAACGCCAGTATGCTCGCTAAAAAGAGGCCGTCTACAAGGCCCAGGCCCGACTTCGCCTTCCAACCTCCGAGTTTGGCCTTGTCAAACTGTAGCCTGAAGATATACGCCGAGCTTCTCGTAGGCTCTCGAAACAGCGAGGCCTTGCATATACCTCTGGGGCAGGTTTTATTATTGACGCGAATGATAAATCATGCTTCTACTGCGGCGGTAGTCCTGGGTGTCCATTGGCAGCAGCGGCAGCCGCCTCGGCTTGAACTTGGGCAATGATATCGGCCTGGTGGACAGCACCCTGGACTACTTGTTGCTCCTCCGCGCTTAGGTTCTTGGTAAGATTGTCGTAGAGAGCAGGTTGCTCTTGTTGAAGGCCTGGGACACTGTCAGTACAAAATTCCGACGCCGTTTGATGGACTATACTTACGTAGCAATGCGTGCTTGAACATGCCATATGGCTCGACCTTGTCAAGCGGTGTCTCGAGGAGACTTTCTTCTTCTAGCTCATCATCATCGTCATCGTCGATCGAACTGAACTTTTGCGCCTATTTCTGATCAGCATGCATATCCAATACCGGGCGTTGTGAACTTACCTCTTCATTCAAGAAGTCGAGATAAGCGGCGCTCTCGTCTTTGACATCCTCAGCCTCATCCCCCTCATTATTCCAGTCGGCTTCCTGTTCCCACTCCTCGTCTTCCTCTTCCTCGAACTCGGCAGAGTAGTCGAATGTGTCTTCCTTCTTAGCTTCCTCGCGGTCTACGCACGTGTTAGTTATGGCCAGTGGACAATTGCGAATGGAAACTTACTCTTCAAAGCTGCGGGGAGCGTCTGGAATAGACGTGTAACACCCTGCAACAAGCGTGGCCAGCCTTGCTGTACGCTCACAGGAACGTCTTGAGCTCGTAGTGTGAGGAGAGAGCAGATAGCAGAGATGCAGAGCTTCTTGTCGTGAACTCGAGTGAAGTTATCGATGCTCGAGAACCAGAGACTGAAGAACTTGTTGGTCCAGCCGTTTGTCTCCAGCACATGGAGCGCCAAAGCAGGGTTGTAGTAGATGGAGTTGATGACCACCTCCATGAGATGTATCCTCAAGGACTTGACTTTCGGTTCGTCGTTCATCAACACATGCATTGTGAGTCCGATGAACTCAGGGACGTAATCGTCGGCGTGACCACGCATGTTGAGCATAATAATTTCGGCTAGCTTGCAACCGCAAATGCGATCAACGCCACCAACCTTGTCGTCCTTGAAAATTGTTCTGACCATGTCGACAATGGCATCGAGATAAGATCGGTTCTGGATCAAAGTAGGAGTACCGTAGTTAACGAAGTTCTCAAGTGCAGGGAGCATGTCTACATATAGTCAGTGAATGTACTGGTGACAGGCGGGAGAGAATACGCATACCCTCGAGATATAGCTCGGCACCAGCCTTGAACGTCCTATGTATCAGCTCAAATGCTTGCCACATGGTTCCGGATATGCTCTTGGCAGCAAAGGTACAGCTATCGATAATCTCAAAGACCTCATTGTACAGATCTGCGAAGACGTCAGTATGAAGCTGAAGCGGTTGAAACTGTGGAGTGACATACCGTAGAGCTTGTTCTCGAGCGTAATGGTGATTACTGGCATGAGAATGGTCTCTAGGTGCAGAAGCACATCAGGTGTACTCTCCAGGGTAAGGATAAGGGTACCAATGGTCTGTAGGACACCGAGAGCCGTAATGCTCTTCTCATCAAGGAAGTCGCCGTATTCGCTTTCGTCGCCCTTTTCTTGATTTCTTGATACCAATTCTCGCACAATACGCAGGTAGGTATCACGCAGCTGTTCGCTCAGCGCCACAGCGAAAGGAGTCAATTCTGGAGCGAAGACCTCGACAAAGTCCTCCATGACGTTGGCCAGCGCATCAACGTCAACCTCGTTAGCGAGCTTCAAGAGCTGCTGCATAACCTGGGGAATGTTCGTCTTCATGTTGGTTCGGATGACATCGTGGCGGATAAGGGGCTGCAGTGACAGCGCGGCAGCAACACGGACTGGGAGCGTTGGGTCGGCCATTGACTCTAGGATATTGCGGTAGATGATGATGAGGTTGTTCGGGTCCTTGAAATCGAGTTGTTCAAACTTCTCGAGGGTATCGCATGCGCGCGCACGAAGGAACCCGTGGGGGCTTCGGAACTCGGGGAACACATGGCGGACGAAGAAGTATTCGACCTGGTCTGCGATCGGGCTCTTCTTGCCTAGGATAACACCAGAGAGCGTGCCAATCATACGCAGCGCGCCCTCCTTCTCTCTTGGGTTCTTCTCGTTGTCGGGAGCGGCCTCATATCGGTTGACGACCTCATTGACAAAGTTCAGCACAGTGAAGGTCTGCTTGCGACGGCTCTTGGTGAGCGTAACAAGGAAATTTGTCGCGGCAACGTCGGGGGCGGTCACGTCTTCGTAGAAGTTCAACTTCCTGTGTAGGTATTCTTGTGGCTCCTCCTCAAAGAGTTCGATGTCTTCGTCCGACTGACACAGGACAGGGAAGATGAGATGGGCGATGAGGTTGTCGGTGTGCGGCTTGAGCAGGGTCCACATGGTCTTGGGCTTGACGCACTCGTCGAGGAAGTTGAGAGTGTAGTACAAGCTGGCTTTTGACAACCAGACTTGCTTTCCGACCCATTTCTCGACCTGTTGGAGGTAGACCTTGAGGATCTCGGGCGCGAAGTTGGTGATGAAGGTCTTGGCCACTTCGGTGTAGTCGATCTCGTTGTTCTTGCCGAGCGCAGACGGGTTGCCGTACCTGTTGGTGGTTAGCCATGCCCTCGGGAGCCACGCATAGTCTTTCTGTGTACCTAACGAATAGTCTGTTCAAGTTTGCGTACGACCACTTCTTGGCCTTCCACCAGTGATTTACTTCCCGCTCGTCGAGATCTTCGGGGAGAGACGACTCCGGGGGTTCCTTGCCGACGACAGTCAAGAACAGTGTGCACCAGCCAACCATGACCTGCTGATCGCGGAGGGACGCGGGGAGATCAAACTAGGGTCTGGTTAGCTCCTCGTCACATGCTGTGCCCGTGGAAATCTTACGTAGATGGCATGCTTGTACACCTTCAGCACGGTCCGTAATATCTCGCCCGCCTCCAGACTCGTCTCACCAGCCAGTGAGTTTCCGATATTCAGCAGCTGGGGGAAGGACATGGCAACAATCTTGTCGAAGTCTGCGCGGTTCTCGCCCGACTTGAATCTGTAGATTTTGCATATCGCCAACAGGCACTGGACACCCGCGAAGACGGACTCGATGTTTCCGGCGTTCAGCAGTTGTATAGTAATGTCGAGAAAGTCTGGCCATTTGGCGGGGAAATCGTATGCGAGAATCTTTTGGAGGGTAGGAATGAGCTGCAGGCGCACCTGGGGCGGCGAGGCGACGAGGACGGGGACGAGGCGACTGCGGAAGGCCGCCTTTTCCTCCTCGGGTATGGGGATGGCCTGGCTGTATTCTTCGGCAGGCGACCAGCCCTTGGAGATGCGGTTCTTGAGGTACACGACGGCTGTAGGCACGCGTTAGTGATCAGGGCCAACCGGCGTGCAGCGAGCGGTGCTGGGCGGGGGCGCATCTTACTCGACAGGCGCACGGCGTTGTTCTGTTCCTGCTCGAGGATGTTGAGCAGGCCGTCGGTGAAGCCTGGCTTTTCTTCGGCCTGTATGTCTATCAGTCTGCGCTCTGCTTGCCCTTCTCCCGGCCGTGGACACGCACATGCTTGAGGTCGAGTTCGGCCTGCTGTCTGATGGCGGCGTTGGCGTCGAGCGTCGCCTGAATCCGGTCCCGCAGGCCGGCAACGTCCATGGTTGCGAGTATGGGACAGGGTCTGCGGCGAGTATGGGTGCTGGGCTAGAGAAAGCCAAGGGTGGTGGGTGCGGTGAGAAGTGGCAGTGGGCGATCGGGCGAGATTCCTGCTGTCTTTGCACCCGCAAGCAGCGTAATGGGCTAAGAATTGGCCGGAGGGACGGTGTCAGGATAAAGGCACGCGTGCTTTTTCCCTCGATTTTGCGCCTCGTCGGGCTTGTGCAGCTTGTGCGGGACGTGATGATGGAGGGGCAGTAGTTAATTTTGTGTGGACCAGAATCGCGGCTTTCCCTCCCAGCATCGTTAGCGCACGTGGCGGTCAATGCACCGTCTCTGCCTGTTGACCACCACCATGCCTCGATTTACTCATCGCCACATGCCGCCTGCCTTGTCCCTTCTTCCAGCAAACCGCCTCGCATTACCCAACACGTCAACACCCATGCAGGTACCGGTTTCTGGTAACCCGCATTCCCTCCAACCGCAGATCGCGGCCTCTAAGCCGGCATGAAGCGGTACCTGCAGGCATATACATGGCTACTCGTCATCCCATGGTTCCCACCGACTTCCTTCGTTTCCAATAGGAGACACTTGGATCAAAGCAACGGAGCGTCATTTCTCTCACATCGGGCCCTACTCACTCGACGCACTGACATCCGCACGCCTTCCACAGATGCGACTCGACCCTGTCGGCAAATAGTGTTACTGCCGAATCCATGCGACCATACTACGACACTGACCTACCATGTCCCTACACCCTCCGCGCTTTTATCCGGAAGCCTGTACTGACCCATGCAGCAACCATGTGTCCTGGCTCCGTCACGCCATAATTCAGGCATTGCCATGAGGGGACTGATTGAGACTGCCAAATCATCTCCGAAGAGACTGAGCAGCATGTCCATCATGAGCATCTCGGAAAAGGAGGAAGAGTCGCCTCAGTGACGATTTGCTGTTAACGAAAAAGCAGGGACATTTCAACATTTGTTGCATGGTCTTGACAAATATGCTCTTTTCCTGACATTTCAAGTAGACAAGTATCTCAACCTCCCCAGCCGTTTCTCCATGCATTGGATGGTTGAGAACTTCGGCCGCACAAATCTCCTATAAAAGCTTCGCTTTGTTTTTTGGAATGACACACAGTTCCGTACTTGATTGCCTCGAAAGTCTTTTTTTTTTTTTGGAAAAGGTAATGGTGGATGTGATTTTCAGAGTCAGAGACGTAATACAGACGAAGATCTGTAAAGCATTCATCCGAGTACGATTGTAGAATATAACATGTCGCGTCAGACCCGAGGACCAAAACTCGGACTCTTAGAGCAACAAGCGCCAACATGGTAATGACCAAGCAGGTTTTGGAAATGGAAAAGTAACCAAGTGATAACATCATGCGCACTCTGCCCACCGTCGATACTTTGTCTTCTACCTCCAACAGACAAGGTTATGCTGTTCCTTACATCGGATCACACCAAACACTCCATCCAACAGTATATTAACGATTTTCCGGAGAAGACGAAGAAGACAACACGTTGTATGCGTTGTTGGCGTTTGAATCGCAGTGATTCCCATGCATCGTTTCGAGATTGGATCTGGTATTTTGAAAGTAGAGTGTGGTGCAGGAGACAAGGTTCCGCAAAAGCCGAGAGGTGTTTTATACCCAACAGGCGGCAGCACTGTCATATGGATTGATGAATCCAAGTTTTCTTAAAAGACGAGCTGAACACACCACCAGTGAACATGGTTGGTCCAGGAAGACAGGATGCAGAGTGGGAGATCATATTACCTATGCCTGTTGATTTTCGAGTATTTGCAAGCTTGCAGACATGGAATGTCGGGATCGTGTTTTTGGAGGCCGGAAGACAAAGATATACCTTTGAACTGATAGATTCAGAGAGAGACCGACGTCTCCATAGCGCATCTCCGTATTTTATTTTTTTCTTTTGGAAATCGAGGCAATATTCGTGATGAACGAGTGTAAGTATCGAGAGCTTGAGCGGCTTTTATATATTGAGAAGTGGGCGGAGAAGTTGCCATACGTAATGTCGCGCCGACGTCCAGCCTGGAGTGCGAGTTCAAAAGCAAACACCGTACAGAGCATGGGGAACACAACCTTGATGGTGATAAATACCATTGCTTATAAACTACTGAAAAATGTGTAACTTAATACTATCGCGCCATGTAAATGCGGTGTTATCCAAAACAGAGAAAAAAACGCCAGATAATGCTGCGAGAACCAAACAAAAGAAAACGCCGCTTAATGCAAAAAGAGAGCTTATGCTGACCAGCAGCTGTTTTTTACCAAACCCCCATTCCATCGTCCGTCATCTCGTCGTACCATCGTTCCTCGTAGCCATTACCATACTTAACCAATTACCCAATAGACTTTCCCCTCCTTCCCTTCCCACACTCCCTCTTACTCAACGGCTCATCGGGGAAAACCCAACCCCGAACCCTCTTCGCCTCCCTTTTCTCGCCAAGCTGCGGCTTGGGGATCCAGGTATCCTTGTCCAAGAAGTTTTGCCTTGTCAACGCAGCAGGGCCACCAACGTCCATGCGCCAGGTACCCATACCCTCAAACGGGTTCTCCTTGGCGAGCATGTGCAAGTACCAAAGAGCGAGGGCAGCAGTGAGCTGGATGTCGCCAGTCTCGGGATGGGAACCGGAAGTTGAGAGACGGATGGGAGCAGAGGTCTCCAAGTACCCGTAAATGGGCACACCGGCTTGTGCGTTGACGGTTGTGGGGTCGGGTGTGGAGAAGGAAGATGGGCCGCCACAGCGGACGCAGAGGAGCTCGATCTCGGTCATGATGAAGCCGTAGCGGCAGCCGTGCTCGCGCATGACGCGGTGGAGGTGAGCGAGACCCTGGAGGTAGAGAACTTGCTTAGGGGGTGACTCGCTGCGCATGCCGGTGTTCCATTGGTCGTAGCACTTGACAAGACCGACGACGCGGCCTCGGCTGTCGCCGAAAAGAGTCTTCTCGTAGTCGGAGGGGTAGTTGGAGACGAACTCTGGTTGTTGGCGTTGACCGGCGACGGGCTTGATTGCACGCATGATCATGTGAGAGTTTCCTTGGGCAACCTTGAGCGCAGCGTTGACCTTGTTGGCGTAGTAGTTTGTGCAAATGTCTTGGAGCGCAGACTCGTTCTCTGGTTGCAGGTTCTGGCGGCAGGGCTGGGGAAGGTAGTTGGCTGGGACAGGAACCTCAAGAAGAGGAAGGACTGAAGGGATAGACTTGATGGTGGTGATGTTGAAGTCTTCCCAGCTGCGGAGGTTGCGAATGTCCCACCAGAAGTGGTTGTTGATGCCGCGTGGTGCGCTAGTGACGCGGCGAACCAGAGATGGAGAGGGGTTGGTAGAGGAGAGGTATTCAACCAGAGATGATGTAGCAGGGACTTGCTGAAAGCTGTCAAAGCTGACATCTGTGAAAGCGGGGTACTGTACAGCCGGCGCTGCCTCAAACTCTGGGACAATAAAGTCTTGAGTGCACGTGGAGGTGAAGCTGGGCATGTCTTGAACTGAAGAGTAGGAAGATGGAAGGGAAGTGACGAGGCTCAGGTTGGACTGAGGCGCAGTTGAAGCAGTGACATAGCTGGGCATGTTGCGGTAGGTGGGGAAGCCATATCGGCTGATCACCTGCTCATCGACGCTTCCAGCAGAGCCAGCGCGAGCATGGCGAGCTCGGTTGGCCGAAGTAGAGCGGGAGTGCGAGCCAACGTACGAAGACCGACGCGGAAGCTCGGGTTGTTGTGGGAATGTAATAGGGGAGTTGAGAGTAGAGAGATTGAAGTCGTATGAGGAAGCTGTCGACACGGGAGAGGTCATCGTGCTGTGGGCGTTGTGCATGTTGTGGTTGAAAGGACTGGAATCACGACGAGCCATCGAGGCTGGCCGTGAGTAAGGGCTGTAGGCATAGCCGATACTGGAGGAAGTAGACGTCGTCCTGCGATGTCTGATGGGACCACTGGCGGGCTCGGCAACTTGATCTTGCATACGGACCTTGGGGAGGAGAACAGGTCCATATTGCCGAACTGGTGACCGTGGAGGAGTAGGACCAGCGAGTTGAGGTTCTGGTGATGAGGCTTGGGAGTAGTATGTGACGTCCGAGCCGACGCTGCCCGGGACGTAGTTGAAGGGAGCAGTCGGGGGTGTTGTTTGACGGCTGTACATGAGGAATGATGTGAAGCTACCAGGCTACATTGCATCAGCACCAATGATTCGAATCGAGGGCAAAAGCAATGACTTACGCGGTGGAGACGGAGAACAGAGGCAGGAAGAGATTATCGAATAGGGATTAGTAGCAGAGTCCAGCTCCAAGTGTCTAAGACAGAAATGCAAAAGTTAGGGAAGGAAAAGGAAATGAGACACAATCGACTCGTCGGGCAGTGCTCTAGATGAAGTGCTTGAAGAAGCTGATGGAGTGGTGGATTGCGGCACAGACAGACTTCTTATCCTTCCTGTTCCCCGCGTAGAGACACGAGAACCAACGCTCACTCTGCGCTAAAACATCTGAAACACGATCCATCGAAGGGCCAGCACCCGGGGAGTTGGACCGGTAGTCGTTCTGGCGGTCTGGCGGCAGTATCAGAGCATCCTTCTACAACATGCGAGCCTCACAAGGCGTCTGAAACATAGCGCTGCTGGTGCTTGGCTTGGGCGAGTACGTGGCTAGCGAACGACTCTGGCTATGCTATTCTCGAGGCGTTGCATACTCGATGCAGTATGGTGGCATGTTCATAGAGCCTCTCAGTGGCTACAGCTATGAAGAAGGGTACGGAAGCGGTAAGCGGGCCAGCGAGGCGCCTGCACATGGGGCGGTTGGATAACATGAAACCGGCAGCCTCGGCGCCGCATAGCAGAGTTCTAGTGTGTAGTACTACACTGAGGGACTTTTCTCGACGGGCGCCGGGGCGGCAGTTTGACATTGGCAGCGCGAAGGGACGAATAGACGGTCGTGGTGTTGTCGGCTTAGCGCCTGCCGTGTCGTCCGTGCTGGGTCCCGCGATGCGTGGGGCATCTGCAGCCCGTTAAGAGTCATCGAGGGCAGAAAGCGGGATGATTGGACCACGACGCTCCAGCGTTTCGTTTCTGCGGAGCGACATGCGTCTTCCCGCATGCCCGCCATGCACGAACGAGTGACTCACAATGGGCGGAGAGAAGTGTATTCACGACTATAACACGCTTCCTAGACCGCTCACACGTCGACGCGTTCACCGCGTTGTTGTCAAGCAAGTTTCTTCCGGGTCTCGGGCCCGCCCACCTGCTGCGCTGTCTGCCATGCCATGCTATGCGACTCGACTTGATGCACAGCCCCCGGCGGCGTCTTGAGCTCGACCTACGAAGAAGCGCAAACTGACGTTCGGACGCTCCCGAAGACAGCGCGAGTGTCGTTCTCGTCCAATGTACCACGGACCGGGCAATCTGACTGGCCCCATATCCATCTGCCAATCCAAGCGCCCGTACTCCCAAACGTTGCACCCGGAAACGCTCTCGTGGAGAAAATTTCCGGCCTTACCCATCGTCTTCCTTGAGCCTCATAGTCTATTAAGCGCCCACATTTGCCCCAAGGGGAGATATTAGCCTCGAGCATAGTCACCAAATATAGCTCATACGGGACGAAACCGGCTGCGAAAAGGCCGTTAATTGCCTCAATGTGGAGTTTAATTGTCAAACGTGCCTGGGGCTAGAATTGCTTCATCGAGCGCTGACAGCGGATTGGCGCGAGGTTTGGCAGCCTTCATTTCGGTTTCATGAGCTTCGCAAGAGCCTCATCCGATGTCATGCTTCGATCTAGGCGCCCTTGTACATTGCTGTGAATTTCGGCGGCCGACAGAAACTACCTTCCGAGCTCTCCTTGCTGGCCTGAATTGTCATCATCCCTTGCACATGCCACGTTACCGCTCGTGTAATCGATACTCCACCGACTCGGTCCACCACTTCTTCCAGTCGACCACCTGGCGCTTCGTTCGAGCGTCTTCGGCCGCGAAAACCATGGCATGACTGCGGAACGCCTCGTCAAGGTCGCATCCGAGGTACTGTCGCTGAGCATCTGACGCGGGCATGGCGCCAGAGTCGACAGCGTTGACCGCCATGAGAAACTGTCGTGCAAGTCCCTCGTCACCACCGCCGTGACCGCCGCCTGCAAGATGGGGATTATGGGTTTTGGTTTGCCCTGTGGAGAAGTTGTAAACTTTGATGTTGGTGCTGTCGTACTCAATCTCGCCTTTGGTGCCGTAGATGCGACCTCGCCGTTCGCATTGCTTCTCGGTGAAAGCGATCATGTGGAACTGCGCTGTCTTTGCGCCGCGGCCGTGCAATAAAGGTAGGCCATCGTCGTCCTTTGCAATCGGATCATCGTCCCACGTGATAGTGACCATCTGGTCGTCACAAACATCGTTCTCCGACTCCCAGACACATCGCCCGAACCATGGGCGCTGTTCAACTTCGCTCGTCGGAGTGTCAACGTTGTAGTCTTCTGCCAGATTTTGGAGAAGCTGTTTTTCGGCTGCCTCTCTCCCCACGGTCTTGTAAATGTCTTCAATTTCTGGATTCACAATCTTCACTGGCCAATCCGTGTTGCCGTTGTTCAAATGTCTTTCGAGATAAATCTTCTTCGCACTGTAGTCGCATTCAGATTCGTGCGCGCAGGATAGACAGTTCGTAGCTGACCCAGCTGCTTTTGGTTTGCGCTCCCTGCGGAAGAACTTGCGAGACCCAGTGGAGGTGATGTACGAGGGAAGGTGAGGTGTCGCATTCTCCGTGTTTGGGCCAGGTGAGCAGAGCATCCACATGAGAAAATCGATGTCGTGGCATGACTTTGTAAGCAGAGATGGCGCAGTCTTTGACTCCTTCCTCCAGTTTCCCCTGTTCCTGTTAGTACCAGACTTTTGAAAGAATAGACGGGTCGATCACACCTGACATAGCTGTGGGAGAAATGCCACCAGCCGACCGGCTCGACATGTTCGATGCTCAGCACATCCCCAATAACATTCTTCTCGAGTACCAGCTGTCTCAATAGCATATTATGCGGCGAATAACGCAACACATGGCAAATGCCGAAGATCGTTTCTTTGGCTTTGCTTCCGCCGTCAGGGGCCTTGAGTGCTCTGTACATCCTCATGCAACTATCCAACCCCGTGCTCATGGGTTTTTCACACGAGATATGTACGCCCATATCAGCAATCCCACAAACGACTTCCTCATGCATCTCATCGAGTACGCAGACAAACACTGCGTTGACTCCTTTCTCTACATCGTGGCCAGCTCTTTCTTGCTCTCTTCTTTTCACCTCATACTCCTTCCAGTCTGTCCAACTGGAGAATGATTGATCACTGGTGGCCTGCTTTCCGCTGCCCCAGATGAATCTGCGACCAAACTCGCCGCGCTTGTAGTCACTGGGCTCACATACAGCCGCGATGACGGAGTTTGTTGAAGAAAGCGCGGCTTCGGCGTAGGCAGTGCCACGACTTCCTGCCCCGATGATGAGGACGCGAGGTGGGTCCTTGAAGGTTTGCTTCCCTACAGCCTGGAGGAAGACTGTCTCGTCTGCTTCGAGGCTTGGCATGTTGTTGATTGGTGATGATAGTTGAGTTGGAATGTGCAGGGCAGGAATCGCTCGTTGTGGCTAAGATCGCTCCAGCTTTTGATACAATCTACGTGGCACTAATTTCCTGCAACCAATATCTGACTTAAGTCAGCCGTATTCGTGTCTTATATGTCTGCCAAGTTCCTTCTGCCCGCCGCAGTTCGATACGTGTTGGACGATACGAAAGAATGGATGATTGGCAGATCCGTGCGGCGGTTGCTCTGTTTGGTGACCGGACAGCACAAGTGAGGGGAAGCTGAGGTTCGACTACGAGCGTAGCATCGATGTTGTTGCATTGCAGGCCAGACATCATCACGATTGGTGGTTACTGTTGGGGAAAGAACGCCACGTGCATCGTTGGCCAATGAGATGACTGCTGATAAAGCCACGCCAGCGACGTAGTACTCAGGGTGCATGGGTGCCATATGGGGCCTTAGAATGCTGAGAATGACAGTATTAGCATTTCGCCAGGTGCTTCAATTGCACCATGTCATACATCTTTCATTCGTGTGTTTCACTTTTATATCGAGTGATATCTACCCCAAGCTTGTCCACTACACCATCGCCATTGATATTCCAAACGTAAAGTCGTCTGCTCGTCGCTCCCAGTACAAAGGTCATCAATGCCCGAGTCAGGCCTTGTTCAACTCATAAAACAACAAGTACACATCCTTCTGCATGTTCAAAACTTCAGACGTCTTGCTCTCCTTGATCTTGTCGTCGCTGATGCGCCACCACCTGTTGCTTGTCTTCTTTGATTTTCGTCGCAGAGGATTTGACTCTTTGATCGATGACGCTTTCTCTGATGCACGCTCTTTCAGCGACCGGACGCTCCTTGTACGCGACAAGGAATCGCTGCCGATTCCTGTCTCGGTAGAGGATGGTATCGTCTGCAGTAAATCAGAATCAGACATCCGTGGCGCGGAAGTCGGCGCTGGTCCTCTTGACGAAGAAGGTATAGTATCTTGGGAAGATAGCGACCGTGTTGAAGGAGAGTCCAGTGTGGGTGTGGATGGGACTGGTGAGCCGCGGTCGATGGTATTGGGGAGGTTGAGTGCTGAGATTCGTGGGCTTTGCATGGCTGAGGGTACTGCGGAGGGTGCTGCGGATGGGTATGGGCTGGCCTGGCGGCTGTATGCGCCTTCAGTACCAAGGGTCGCATTTGTGGAAAACGGGAGAGGCTGCACTTGACGGCGGAAGGATTCGTAGTGGCCGCTATTGTGACTACCCTTGTGTGTAACCATTCCAAGCAGTCGGTAGTTCTTCCGATTCAATAGTCCGCCCAAGGGCAAAGCTTCAGGGAAGGCGACCTTGGCCATGTTCTTCGTGGAGGCAGCACCGATGGCGAAGGTCGATCGCGACAGATGTATCGCAAGAACCTTGGGGAATTGCGAGATGTACATATGACGTGATATGCGACGCTTGGGCGCCTGGCTCGTATCTGGAAGCTCAACACCATCAGGCGGCTGTTCAGGATCCTCCTCTAACGCTTGTCGAATCTTGGCGATATCTGACTGTAGACGCGACTGTGCATCCGAGTCGGTGGTTTGCGAGAGTTGGTGGTCTTTGCTCCTCAGCGCATGCTCTAGCCGACAGCGCTCGCACTTGAAATCGTCTATGTATTCGATCTTGAGCATTCCATCGAGACAGGCGTTGAGGGAGGTGGAGGAGGCTTGCGGTACGTTCAGGGTCAGGGTGACAAAGGTCGACACGGTGGGCTTTGGCTTGAAGTGACATGTCAGGCACTCAATCTGCGATTCGATCTTGCCTTCGAATGGGAAGCCCTCCTCGTCTGAGGGCGCGTCATCCTCTTCCGCCTCTTCCTCGATACCATCGCTACCAGAACCCTCAGGCGGTGCTGCGCCGAACTGCTGTTGGATTTCCCTCCTTTCCGATGCGCCGTCCCCAGTCGTGATCGTGGCGCCTGCCCGTGACGCCTGTCGCCTGGCCTTGCCGCCGGCGTGGTACTCATCGCATAGGCGCTCGGTGACTATCTGGAGAAATTCTTGCGCATCCTGCTGTTGCCGGCTGATCCGGGTGCCGAATGCGTGCTCGAGCGACCGAATAAAGGGCTGTGGAGAGATGGTCTTCTTGTATATGGGCCGCTCGTTAAGCTTGTCGAGGATGTCCTTGAGTCCATGGGTCAGAATGCCTCTCTGCAGGCCCTCTAACTTTGCGGTCCTTGCGGGCCCTGTCTCGGCATTTAACCTTTCAGGGTCCACGTCATAAACGTCTGGTCCATCGAGCTTGCGCCGGTGGGTTTCCCGTATGAGATATATGCGCAAGTCTGGCAAGCCAGCCAGTGCCTGCAGCACGGAATTGATGAAGCAGTCGTTGGCCACATTGCTGAGGCCCACTACGCCCTTCTTCTTGCTGCTGGCTGCATTTGCATCGTCGTCGAGAAAGTACGTCGGGCCAAAGACATAGACGAGGGTAATGGCAGCGAGGGAGGCTCCTGCAGCGTAGGTTGCGATGGTGAGGGGCTTCTCAGGCATCTTGCGGCGCCTGTCACTCCCGCTACCGCAGGATTGGATGGAGGGTCTGGGGTCGTGTACGGTGTCGCGAAGGCTGTGCTCTGTCGTTCTAGGCTTGTGCGGCGGGAATGCTATGGGTAGGGCGTAGAGTATGTCTGACTACCACATCAGCCATGGTCTGACTGCTGCCCAGCTTGGGATATCGCGCTGGCCGTCATCTGTCGTTTGCTTGTGAGGCGGGCGCAAAAGTATGCCGAGCCTAACTCGCGGCAAGTAGCACCGGCCAGTGGCACCTTCCGCCCTCCGTCGCAAGGATCTCCACATCTGAATGGACGTCTTGCACTTTTCCTGAAATCAAATCACATCCGACCACGACACGCCCAATGGCTTCACTGAGGACCTCGACGCTGCTCCCGCAGTGCACGTCGTGTATACGGAGGGTGACGCGGCAGAATTTGGGTGTTTCGGCGTCGCAGCAGACCCGCAACATCTCGAAAAAGGCGAAAGAGGCAGAGCGCAACATTGTCGTGAAGCTACTAAAGGACGTGCCAAGATTTGGTCGCGCAGGTACGATGCATCTACTGCCCAAGTTTGACATGTGCCCTTGAAGCTGTCAAAGCGGCCACAAACACGCACCAGCTCGACATGGCTAATACTACAAAGGATCCTATGTCCCGCTCAACCCTTCCCTCATGCGTAACCGATGGTTCCCTGCACGCATCGCCGACTATGTCCCCGCTACCCAGATGAAGCAGCTCAAGGCACGGGATGCGGATATGGGCCGCGACTTTTCATATGGCGTACGGCTGAACCTGGAGGAGGCCGATGAAGAGACGGACGATCTCATGGAGCGGCCAAAGCACTACGTGCGGCCGATTGAAATCGATGTGCTCAGCGTATGTCCCATGTCTGGTCGTCGTGACTACACATACTGACAACAACAGCCTGAGCGATCCATGGAGCTCCTCAATGCCTTTGTACCACCCACGATCGACTTCTACCGCCAGCGAATCGAGCAAGACAACCCGTCGAGCGGGCGCATGGGTGCGTCGGGCGCAGCAGACATTTTGACTGCAGCGGCCATGGGCAAGAAGGCATCTGCAGATGCCATCTACGGCTCTGTATCAAGCGCCGACGTCGTAGCCACTATAAGGGGAGCACTGGCGCATAACGATGAAGCGGCTCGCGTGATACTGAATGAAGCAGACGTCAAGTTCCTCTCCGGACATGAGGAGGGCGACACGTCGCGTGTCAAGCAGCTGGGCACATTCAAGGCGGAGATACGGCTACCCGGCGTAGAGGAACCTCTTGTGAGGAATATCCGGGTCAGAGCGAAGGGATCGGAATCATGAGGCCTAGAAGCTCGGCTTCCGAGGATTCCTCCGCCTCGCTGTAAAGATAGACCTGTGCCATCCATGTCGTTTGCATTTCCGCATATCGGAAAAACTCGACAAGACCTCAATTGTGATCACGATATGGCGCAAATGTCTTGTCCCGCATCATGCGAGTGACTTCATTGGTGGGACCTTGCATGTTCTGGACGGAGCTAAGTAACATGGCAGAAGTGGCTGGCTCGGTAATTCGAGGCGTAAGACAAGATAGCGTGTTGCGGCGAGACTCGGACAACATGTCACCTGTGGATTAGAATGATGCTTCACCGAGCTAATGTGAAAAGACAGTCCACTTTACTTCCGCGCTGCCGAGCGCAAGCAGCCCCGCCATGACTTCAGAGCGCGGCCGTGAAGCACTGGCCGTGTGTATCAGACCGAACGAGCACGATTGAATGCCATCACCCACGGCTGCGGGCCAAATGGCTGAGTGAGGCCAGTGTGCGATAGGAAAGAATTAGCAAGGTGGATAGTCATCGCATCATATCTCAGGCATGGAAAAATTCGTGGGGTTGCGAATTGCTTTTACCTTGCGCCGTGGGTAGGGTTGGTGAGGGAAGCTGGCGCGAAACCAGCACCTGCGTCACTGCTGCGGTCATTAGCGGGGTTGTTTTTTGTGGTCCGCGAACCCCACTACCGTGTTTGGACTTTAACTAGACAGCTCTCAACACCTCTGCAAAGTTCTCTCTTCATACCACACCTCTGCACAATCCCACACATTGAACTGTACACTCCAACCCATACCCATACCCCAACAAACACCGACTACAATTGCAAACATGGTTCAAGCTTCCGAGGTTCTCAAGGGAAAGTAGGTTACATCGACCCCGCTCGCATGATCGTGAGCTGAAGCTAACAACCATTACCTCAGGACTGGTGTCATCTATGGTGACGATGTACGCGAATTGATTCTCGTCTTTGCCTCGAGCAAGCAGTTGACATACTCCAGGTCTACAACCTCTTCAAGCACGCACAATCCGAGGGATACGCCATCCCCGCCATCAACGTGACTTCCTCCTCCACCGTCGTCGCATCCCTCGAGGCTGCCCGCGATGCCAAGTCCCCCATCATCCTCGTATGTTGAGCTGCCATCGGACCGTGGTCGCGCACAAGGCTAACCCGTCTTCCTAGCAAATGAGCCAGGGTGGTGCCGCATACTTCGCCGGAAAGGGCGTCGACAACAAGGACCAGAGCGCTTCCATCCAGGGTGCTATCGCTGGTGCCCACTACATCCGCGCCATTGCGCCCGCATACGGTATCCCAGTCGTTCTTCACACCGACCACTGCGCCAAGAAGCTTCTGCCATGGTTGGACGGCATGCTCGACGAAGATGAGAAGTTCTTCAAGGCCAATGGTAAGTTTTGGCTGTACAAAGTGCATGGTGACAAGTACTAACTTGGTGTCTCTGTAGGCGTCCCCCTCTTCAGCTCCCACATGATCGATCTCTCGGAAGAGAGCAAGGAGGAGAACATCGAGACAAGTAAGTGTTGACTTGACAAAATGTATATGAGACATACACTGACTTCTTATCTCCACCTCTGCAGCCAAGAAGTACCTCCAGCGCGCTGCTCCCATGAAGCAGTTCTTGGAGATGGAGATCGGTATCACTGGTGGTGAGGAGGATGGTGTCAACAACGAGGATGTTGACAACAACTCGCTCTACACCCAGCCCGAAGACATCTACGACATCTACAAGACTCTTAGCGAGGTCTCCCAATACTGTAGGTGCCTCTGTACGAACTGCTTGTTAGACATACACTGACTTTGTACATCCAGTCTCCATCGCTGCTGGCTTCGGTAACGTCCACGGTGTTTACAAGCCTGGTAACGTCAAGCTCCGCCCTGAATTGCTCCAGAAGCACCAGCAATTCGTCAAGGAGCAGATCAAGAGCAAGGATGACAAGCCTGTCTTCCTTGTATTCCACGGTGGCAGCGGTAGCTCTGTCGACGACTTCCGCCAGGCAATCTCATACGGTGTCGTCAAGGTCAACCTCGACACCGACATGCAGTGGGCCTACCTTTCCGGTGTTCGCGACTACGTCCTTAACAAGAAGGTGAGTTGCGGCTATACAAAATCGATGTGATAGATATACTGACCTCCTATCAAGGACTACCTCCTTACTCAGGTCGGCAACCCAGACGGCGAGGATAAGCCCAACAAGAAGTGTAAGTCTCTGTACAGACGATATGTGAGACATGTACTGATTTGCTCAAGACTACGACCCTCGAGTGTGGGTTCGCGAAGGTGAGAAGTCAATGTCAAAGAGACTGAAGGTCGCACTTGACGATTTCTACACTGCTGGCAAGGCTTAAAAAGCTTTCCAACACTCCAAAGCAGAGGCAAACTCGGTCGATGGAGAAAAGGCGTTGACGGATGGGCGTGAGAGGAGGGCGGCGACCCGGCTACGGCTTGATGTGTCGCGATCATGACTTCGACGACATGCAAATCGCAAATTAGATATAGGTGTTGATGATAATTACAACTGCCTTCTCAAGAGAACATGAACGACCGAAACAGGTGCATTGGCTATGGGTGCTTGTACTGGATGGTGTGTAGGCACTGACAGTGTCATCGGCATGCCCACGCGACGGTGAGCGTCGATGTGATATCATCGTAAAAGTGCATCTTATCGGAAAGTGCTCGACGCGTCAAAGTCCCGATGCGGCTAGCTCAACCCTGCCGGCATGATCCGCGAATCCTGCAAGCAGAGCATGACATCACATCTTCGAGCCTATGTCGCAATGCGCTTTCCCAAACTCCGCGAAAACAATGCAAATCATGGCAAAGTCGCAAGCAGGTTGTGTGGCAGTCGGTGCCAGCGTCGAGCACTTATGTACACGCCTTTCCCAACTTCTTACCCATCACTTTAATCACATTATACCCTGATATCCCAACTTGGACGCGTACCTTATACAGCTACACGAGCTTTTGGCTATTACCTACCCATACATCTAATACACATACCTCCAACATGACTCTCGGCGACTCTATCCGCAAGGGCGTGGGCATGGTCCACGTAAGTTGGCAGAAACCGTCCCTAGGCAAAACCCTTGGGACCTACCTCGAAGTCGAATCGTATTAACATTCATAGGGAACTGGCGAGGCCATCCGCGGCAATGCCATGGCCATAGTCGACGAAGCCAGCGGCGACAAGGCCAGCGCAACCAAGAACCAGGAGATTGCCAACAAGGGAGTCGACGAGTGGGATCGAGGCTACCGAGGCCACCCTACCAGCGCTGGTGTCACTCCTGCCGACACCGATGCCCACCGCGAACACATGAACACGACTGGCACCACAAGCACAAACTACGGCTCGCACAACTCAAACATTGGCAACAAGCTCGACCCCAGGTACGACTCGGACATGGACCACAGGGGAACTGCGACCAGCTCAACCAATGCTGGGCCGCACTCGACCAACGTTGGCAACAAGCTCGACCCGCGCTTCGATTCGGATGTTGACCATCGCGCCAATCCTACATCAAACGTTGGCGGTACGGGCTACGAGACACGTAGATAGACGATACACTGCACGCTTTAACATCAATATACCCTTTTCTTCGTACACATCTCTTCTCGTCGTTGCTTTTGCTAACATTTCAGCTCATCTTCGCTCTTCGCTTTCCACGACACAGACTGACGGTACAGGTGAGATTCAACATTCTGAACTACATATTCCACGAATACCTCGTGATCTTTTCCCTACAGTATGCTATTCAAAACAGGGCTGATGGAGTCTAGCCGAGAAAGACTTCGGATGGCAGCCCTCGCAAGGGTTCGGCGAGGCCTGGCACCCGCCACATGAACACCAACATGGACGACACCCTCCACATGAGCATCGAGGCTCGATTGGTGGTTCGTCTGGACTACAGGCTGCGAACAAGCTCGATCCTATATTCGTTGCTGGGCCTGACGAAGAGTCGATGAAGTATGCTGACCACTACAACATCCACCGTCTTCGTGGTTCGATCAGTGGCGCATCTGGTCTTGAGGCTGCCCAGAAGCTTGATCCTCCTGAGGAAGTGGCAGGCCGTCTCCCAGACGAAGTGTCGGCTCGTGGTCCCGGTTACAGCCAACCTGATCCATCCTACTACCAGCCGAAACCTACACATCAAAGCAGCGTCTTGAACATGCTCGAGGCGGGTGCTGACTCGGAGCACTATCCCCCGCCGAACCGCGCTATCACAGAACCCGTATCCCAGAACGACGATCGCTACGAGAATCCATCACAGTCAGAATCGGGAAGATGTTCACCCGACTCAGATGATGGGCTGCATCGCCAGTCACGCCGACGAAGCCGTAAGTTCTCTTTCCAGATATCGAAGTACCTTGAAGCTCTCGGTGATATGTCGGGGAGCAAGCGGAAGGGTGGCTGACACGTTATGGTCTATAGAAGCAAGGATCGTGAAGAGCGACCGGATGACCATACTGAATCCAAGTGTTGATCGCACCGCGGTGACCGAGTCCAAGAAGAACGGCTTTCACTGAGAGGCTACGATTTCTTCACGGTGGTGGGTGTTGGTAAAGAGCGTATGAAAAGAGGTCATGGTCGTCTAGAGCGATGAAAAGCCTTCATCCTACCTGGGAAATGCCTCAAAAATGTCATCAATCTCATCTTCTCCCTTACTACCTCTGAAAACCCGCTCGTTGTCCTTAGGATCAATATAGAATACATTCTCCGTACCACATGGGAACCAATGATCGTCTGTAAGTCCCACGCACATGATTAGACCATCCAAAGGCAATACCCAGATCTCCTTTGCATTAACAAAATCCCGGAGCTCGTCAACTTCCCATCGGTCGAAAGACTCAGACCCCACTTCACGTGCGAATCTCAGACGTTGGATGGACAGTGCGACCGGCTTGAAGTTTATAAAGCAGGACTCTCCGATGTCGATAGTATCCATGTCGAAATCAACCCAAACATACCTATTTGTTTGTATCGCAACTCAGCCATGCACCAGTCACAGTGTACTAGACAACTACTGACTGCGCTCCGTAACCCGGCATAGCTACTTTAGAGAAACCCTCTTGGTATAGTCCATGATTCCGTGCTTCCCGGCAGGTTTGTAGTACTGGCGGTACTGGCGTTGACGAGGTGAGGTAGCATTTTTGGCGACTGGGGTCTTGGTGGGTAAGTTCAACATTCACCACGCGAGGCTCGACCGTCAATTTCCAGATTTGCATCCGCAGCTCATATGGAAGACGAGGGAAATGGTGAAACATTTTCATATAATTACGAAAAAATTGCTGATGCCAATGTTGGTGAAAAATAACATCTGCTAAACTAGGTAGTTTGGATCACATGGTCAGCCTCGGCTCTACCCGCGCAGAGGAACAGCGTATCGACCTTCCTATTCTGGTTTCAGTTCGTAATCCTTGAAATTTGTTTCTCTAAACCGGCATGAAGGCCTTGTGACTAACAGTCTAAGCAAAACATGGGAGAGAAGACACATGAACTGTCCGAAAAGGTCATTTTGCCACGGCGAGCTATGCCGCACTCATGTAGGCGTTCACAAGAGTCTTGGACACTCCATCAGTTGCCTTGAATACTTTTTGGTAAATTTGCGGAAGTGGTGAGTTACACGGGAAGAGAGAAAGCGCACGAAGCCAGGATTTTATACTGTCTGTCGCAGCCTAGCTTCATAACCAGGAACAGAGATGAGCTGTATGCAAGAAAAGGTACACACTGCACACTCATGAAGTATATGTCCGCAGTTTGAATCGACATGATATAGTTATCTATGTCTTTTTCGTATACCCATGAGACGTGAAGGTGGCACACAGCAGCCCTGGCACATGTTTCTTCTCCATAACGCTACTGCCAGCATTCATGTTTGGTTTTCCGTCTTGCAGATTCCGCTCCGAGTAAACGTCACTTTTCCCAAAGATGTGCAGTTTATTCCTAGAAGCTTTGCAGTCCGCCCACACCCATGTACCTAGGTATGTACCAGACTCCACCATTTAAACAGCAGGATCATGGTCTGGATGAGCGATCATCTCTGGAAATTTTGATAGCGTTGAGATAGATATGCTGCTCACAAGCGGCCGTCTTGGCCAACAAAGCACATCGTTTTTTTTTTTGGTTCCTCTTTTGGGTTTTGAGTAAGGCAGAACATCGTTTCAAAAATATGCTCTGTTTTTAGTTGAAGGGAAAAATGGAAGAGGCAGACACCATGATCTCTGATAATGTCTGCTTCTCGTCCCCCAGAATTTGTTATTTAGGTGAGTAAGAATACGGAGGAGCAACCATAAAACTATTGTGGGTCGCTTTTCTGGCCAGGAGGTCGCTGTTCTGTTGTTGTGTAGGTATACTTTGGAGACGTTTAGCGAGAACTAGGACTGAGTAACACCATGGTGAAGTCACAAATTGCTTTCTAGTAGAGAAGAGGACGTCAGAAGACCGGAATATAATGGCAGACGTTTTTGTCTTGCTCCTGTGAAGGTAGCATAGGAGAACGGAGACAGAACAGCCATCTGGTGTTTTTTTCCCCACTTTTTTTCGGTCGATGAAACACATAAGGTGAGTGGTGTATTATTCGTCAGTGTTGTGCTTGCGTCTTTTGCCGGCACGTTTGTCATTGAATAAGGTGAGTGGTGTGGATTTTGAGGTACGCAATGATGGCGGAAGGAAAACCCATGATGTCTCAATAGGATATCTTTTGAGAAAAGAAGAAGTGGATAAAACTTTATAATCATCCGGTCGAGCTTAAGATTTTCGACAAGAGCGAGCAGCCATGGGGGGTGGTTAGGAAACCTTGTTCAGACCATATCCATAACAAACCCCGTATTTTGAAGAATATCAAAATGTGTAATGTATTAGAGAAGCATAGGACCAGCCTAGTCAGGACATTTAAACATACGCAGTCAGACCAGCGTTAGTATCGCACGTGGTCTGTCAAATCCGGATACGCCCCGTATCTTTACCGAAACCGTTTGAGATATCTTCCAGCACATGGCACACATCACAGCAATTGTTTCGATACACTTTATTGCATCATGAACATGTCGTCTTATTCCCATCCCTATCATATCACATTACCAAACTAAGCCTAGAAACGCCACATATGCATCGGAAACCGCCCATTCATATCCAAGAGAGAAAAAGATCCATCCACCAGTAAGTGTTGAACCCACGGTGATGTAGTGTAGACGCCGGAACACCCACGCTGGGGCGCTTGTTGAAGAAGGCTCATGAAATAGCCCCACACCCTGATGCAAAAGAAGAATCTGAGAGACAAAAAAAGTACCCCGCCATTGTTTTCCGTGTTGGTGTGAGTGCTTAGGTCGGGGTGGGCGCTGCGGCACCGGTAATGTCGCTGTCCTCGCCCTCAACCGGCGCACATGTGCAGAAGAGGTTTGTGTCGCCATACGCTGTGATACCGTTAGTTCATGGATCCAAATATGAGAACCACAGAGTTAGACTTACCATCATCCAGCCTCGTAACACTAGGCCAGAACTTCTTCGCCCTCAAGTAGCTCAGGGGATACGCCGCCTTCTCACGGCTATAGCTCCTGTCCCACTCTCCAGTGATAAGATCTTGCTGTGTATGTGGGCTCATCTTAAGCACATTGCCGACCTTGGGCTGTTGACCCTCCTCGACCTCCTTGATCTCCTTCCTGATGCTGATCAACGCGTCACAGAAACGGTCTAGCTCAGCCTTGCTCTCCGATTCGGTAGGTTCAATCATGAGGGTGTTGGCGACGGGCCAGCTCATGGTGGGGGCGTGGAAACCGTAGTCCTGAAGACGCTTGGCGATGTCAATAGCTTCGATACCGGCGGTTTCCTTGAAGCCACGAACATCGAGGATAAATTCGTGGGCGCAGCGGCCTTCGTCGTTGGTGTAGAGGATGGGGTAGTAGGGCTTGAGGCGGGAGAGGATGTAGTTGGCGTTTAGGAGGGTGATCTTGGTGGCTTGGGTGAGGCCGACAGCACCCATCATCTTAATGTAAGCCCAGCTGATGGGGAGGATGCTGGCACTTCCCCAGGGTGCACCACTGACGGGGTGGATGGCTTGAGCGCCACCAGTCTCGCCGCGGAGATGGCCGGGAAGGAAGGGCGAGAGATGCTCCTTGACACCGATGGGACCTACACCTGGTCCACCGCCACCGTGGGGGATACAGAAGGTCTTGTGAAGGTTGAGATGGCATACGTCAGCCCCAATCTCGCCTGGTGAGCAGAGACCAATCTGTGCGTTCATATTGGCACCGTCCATGTAGACTTGACCGCCGTGCTGGTGGATCAGGTCACAAGCAGCCTTGACACTGGGCTCAAAGACACCGAAAGTACTGGGGTAGGTGACCATGAAGGCACCAAGCTCTTCGCTATGCTTCTCGCACTTGGCCTTCAAGTCTGCCATATCCAGGTTGCCGGTCGCTTGGTCGCACTTGATGGGCACAACACGCATACCACACATGGCAGCACTAGCAGGGTTGGTTCCGTGCGCCGAGACAGGAATCAAGCAGATGTCGCGCTTTTTGCCAGGCTGCTGCTCGAGGTACTTGCGAATGACACGAAGACCGGTAAACTCGCCCTGGGCACCAGAGTTGGGCTGTAGCGAAACCGAGTGGAAACCCGTGATGTCAGCCAGGTCGTCTTCCAGCTGCTTGATCATATCGGTGTATCCCTGGGCGCGGTCTAGAGGCAGGAAGGGATGTAAGTTGGAGACGGTATCGAATGACACAGGCGCCATCTCCGCGGTGGAGTTGAGCTTCATTGTGCAGGATCCAAGAGGAATCATCGAGTGTACTAGAGATAGATCCTTGGAAGACAGATGGTTGATGTAACGAAGAAGCTCGGTCTCAGAGTGGTGCGAGTTGAATACTGGGTGGGTCATGAACTCGCTAGTTCTCTTGAACGGCTCCGGAAGCTCAATGTCGACAGATTCAGCAAAGGACCACTCAGTTTGATTCCCCTGGGACCTGAACATGTTGAGTACGCTGGCGATAGTGCTTGCATCCGTAGTTTCGTCGACAGAAATGCCGACGTGCTGGTCGTCAATCTTTCGTAAAAGTACACCCTTGTGCTCGAGTTGAGAGATGATCATTTCAGTCTTATCGCCAGTCTCCACAACGAATGTATCGAACAGAACGGGTGCGTTGTCCATCTTTCCGCGCTGGCCAGTCTTGAAACCATTGGCGATGATTGCTTGTTGAATCATGCGAGCCTTTGCAACTACCTGCTTGGCGATGGCAGTCAAGCCCCTCGGCCCATGATACACAGCATACATGGCGCTCATATTGGCCAACAGTGCCTGTGCTGTGCAGATGTTGCTAGTGGCCTTTTCACGGCGAATGTGTTGCTCACGGGTTTGCAGCGCAAGTCGTGCTGCAGGGTTGCCGAGCCTGTCCTTTGAGAGACCGATCAGACGACCAGGAATCTTGCGCTTGTACTTCTCGTCGCAAGCGAAGAAAGCCGCGTGTGGTCCACCAAAGCCCAGAGGGACGCCGAATCGTTGTGCGTTTCCGAAAGCGATATCGGCACCGAACTCTCCCGGCGGAGTGAGCAGTGTGAGGGCGAGGAGGTCGGTCGCAACACTGAACAGGGCACCAGTCTTGTGCACCTTGTCGGCGAGTCCGCGGAAGTCGTTGACACCTCCATCCGTGTCCGGGTACTGAGCGAGCACACCGACAAGGTCCTGGCCTAGCTCCTCGACCCTCTTGCTGTTGTCCTTGAGCACGTCTGCAACCTCGATGTTGATGCCAAAGCCTTCAGCGCGAGAGTAGAGAACAGCAAGAGTCTGGGGATGACACCGCTCGGACACGAGGAAAGTCTTGTTCTTGCTCTTCTGCTTGGACAGTGGCATCATGCCCATGGACATTGTCATGGCCTCGGCCGCCGCAGTGGGCTCGTCCAGCACTGACGCATTCGCAATGCTCAGGCCAGTCAGGTCCGAGACCATGGTCTGGAAGTTGAGCAGCGACTCGAGGCGTCCCTGGCTGATCTCTGGCTGGTATGGGGTGTAGCTGGTGTACCAGGCGGGGTTCTCGAGCACATTCCTCTTGATGACCTCGGGCACCTTTGTGCCATAATAGCCCTGGCCAATCAGGCTCTTGCCCGGCTTGTTCTGGGCCAGGATGTCCTTTGCGCTGTTGAGGAAGGCCGACTCGGGCACGCCGTTGCTCTGCCATGCGTCGTGGTGGTGGTCTGACAGCTTCCCAATCTTCAACTCGCGCGCCGACAAGATGTCGGCGGGAATCACCTGGCGCACAAACTCGTCTAGGCTGCTCGCAGGCGGGTCCAGCGCCTTGAGCATAGCCTCTGCGGATTCGGCAGACGGTCCAATGTGACGGCGGGGAAACGTGTCGAGCGCATCGAGCGGTTTGGCCGAATCGGTCTGCTGGGGCGGGGTGTCGAGGACATCGTCTGCGGCTTCGACGGCTGCGGCTGCGGCCGCCTGTTGCGCATTTGAAGCCTTTTGCTGGAACCCGCGCTTTTGGAAAGTTTGCAGGGTTTGGGATGCGATTGCGCGTGGAGAGCTGCCCGCGAGCTGCGGACGCGACAGCTGGGCTACACACGTCGATCGTGAGAGCCTGCTAGCAGTGCTAGCTGCTCGGAGACATGCCGTACGCATTCTGGCTGTGTGGTTGTAGTACCAAGGCTGTGGGGAGACGCCCCGGGAAGCAATTAATTTTGAACAAACGGATCTGTATTCTGTTGGGCAGATCCTGTGCGAGCAATTGGCCCAGCTGTTCAAAAGTTTGGGAGGCTCGCCACCGTAATGATGGTGACGTTGGCGGGGAAGACGCGTGCAGTACACTCACACCCAAGAAAGGGTACGAGTGAGGATTTACAAGGGAAAAAAAGAAACAGGACCACAAAGTCGCGAGACGCTCAATTCACAGCCTTGACAGCCCTCCTTCATCGCTATCTACACTCTCTGACCCGTCATTATCCGCGACTGTGGTGATAAGCTGACCGTTGCCGAGCTAACGGACGCGTGCCACTAAACCCCAAGCCGACCGACCTTGCATCCACACGCATTCCTAGCACCCATTGGGCAAAAGTACACCGACCACCGCTGCATTCTGTTACTTGATATCCACATAACCCGCACCGTCGTCTCCTCCGCCTGTTCTGGGCACGGTTCAACTCGACTAAATGCTTGCCCGTCGTGGTGCCATTGTCCGTCGGAGATTCTTCTCCTTCTCCGTCTCTTCGGTGACGGGCAGCACGCCTTGTTCGCGAAGTTGCGCTAGATATTCTTTGCCTGTGCAGTGCATTGCGTTAGCAAATCTTTTTCACATGCCATACCCAAGCCTGCATCTTCGCTTACCATATTTGTACCCAACTTCGTAGATCTCTTCAAACTTTGCAAAGTCAAGCGTGCCGTACGCATCGATTGGCGGGCGCATGTACCTGCATCCCGGTGTGTTCTTCGCACGTTCCAGCGCATCGATGCTAGACACGTACGCGAGACGCGACTGAATCTCCGATAGAGTCGGAGGGTTGGGGTAGCTAGAAAATGGATTCCACCGATTGAACGTCGCCCAGAAGCCACTTAATGAGTCGCCAAAAGATTGCGGTGCATTATCATCAAGACTGCCCACGTCGACTGCGAAGATGACATCTGCACCCAGACTCTTCATGTGCGTGACGGTCAAGTTGTCAATGTAACCACCGTCCAAAAGCATACTGCCGTTGTCACAGAGCGGAGGAAGTAACCCAGCAAGTGACATTGATGCGCGCACATAGCGCCACACGTATCCGCTTGTGTGGATTTCCGAACGCGACTTGCTGATGTTGGTGGTATTGCAGTAGAACTCGAGCCAGAAGTCTTCCATCTGGGAGTTGCCAAATGTCTTGAAGATACCGCGATTGAACTCGTGGCCAGTCGTGTATGAAGCAGAAGGATAGGTCAGATCGAGTGCGAATCTCCACATGCTACCCATGCGGCCTGCAAACTTCTTTGCTCGACCATACATGGGAACGACATCAGCGTCCCAAGCGTAGAGCGCACCTATGAAGCTGCCAATGGATGTACCACCCACAATGTCGATCGGGATGCCAGCCTCCTCGAGCGCGCGGATGATGCCAATCTGGGATATACCACGAGCGCCGCCGCCGCCCAACACAAGACCTACTGACCGACCACACAAACGTCGCGCAAGGCGATGGAAGTCACCCTTGAAAGGTGTGTCTGCTGAGTAGAGCGGCGTCTGTCGGACTTTCCTTGACGTGTACTTTTGGATCTCGGCCTGGATGACCTGTACGCGTTGCTTCAGCGCGTTTCCAAAGCGCCGTCCAGCATGGTGGACTGGTTCCGAGGTTGCGCGGAAGGACATCTGAATATGATGGTGACTGCCGTTAATCCATGGGCGGTTGCGCAACCACTTCCTCGTTAATCCTGAAGGACAGTATCTTTCCGAATGCAGAAGCACCAACTCTTTGCGTGCAGTCGTCTTCGTTGTCAACAGGAACCGCTCATACTCGCCAATATTTGGTGACGACTCAGCTAGACCTACGAGCAGAATGCAATCCGCCTGGTTGATACACGTTTGAGTCCAGGGCGACTTGACTGGCGTATCGGCGACGTAGATGACCATACCATATCTTTCCTCTAAATCGGCAAGGTATTGCGAAAGTTTAAGTTTACCCATGCGGCTGAAGGCATGTCGTCCGAGATGATTGAGAATGGCAGCCTGATTGAGTGAGACCACACCTTGTGGCATACCAATTTGCGTGAGGGCGTTCACTAGGCGACTTCCAAAGTCTACCACTGGAATGCCAGCAGTCACCGGGAGAACAGCGACAGTGCGGAGATTGACTGTAGACGACACATTCGCCCGGGTGGCTTTTGTGCTACGCTCTTTGCTTTGTTCATGCAGTGGGTCATCAACCAAAGCTCGCATTCGGGACGCGATAATCTTTGAGATCTTGATGGTGATGCCGGGATGTTCCAGAGCAAGGCTGTTGAAGAGCGTTTTCGGAAACTTTGCAAGTTCTGTATCTCGGATAGCATGTAATGACCCTGGTCGAGAGGACTCTGTGAGCACTTCAAGCTCACCCACGCTGTCACCTTGGCCGTACTCCCCAATAACTTTTACGGCGCTACTTTCCGCATCGCGGATAGCTCGCAATCGTCCATTCAAGACGATGTAGATAGCATCACTCTCGTCGTCCTGGTTGTAGATCACTTGGCCGGCATTCACTTGGACCCATTCCAAAGCGAAGTCGATATGCTGAATCAAGCGTGGAAGGAGCGTCGTGAGGCGCTTTGCTATCGTGAGTAGTACGACAGGGTACCTTTCGACGATTCTCTCGATCGCTGAGCGGGGCAAGAAACCTACGTAAACGTCCGTCTTGGCTGTGACATCGACAAAGGATCGGTTCGACGATACAGCTCCGAGGTAGCCAGCGAGCCCACCAGGCTTGGTCATGAACAGACTGCGCCTTGTCCGCTTCTTCTTACTACCATCTGCAGCAGTTCGCGAAGGAGTAGTTGATCCTGGTGGGCGTTGTGACGAACCAAACAGGTCATCTTCAGTCACACCAGGTCCATTCGGAAGTGTCCCTAGCACGTTGGTCTCGGGTCCGTCATCTTCCACGGGTACGCTCACGTCCAGGAATCCATCGATTACGTAGTATAGGCCAGGATTCCTTTCTCCCTGCTCTACAAGCACAGAGTCTTTGGGAAAGAAAACAATCTCCACATCGTTGACGACTTCTTCCAATATGTTTTGTGACCCTGTAGTGCTCATACTTGACATGCCTGATGCTGATGCTACAGACTCAGTGTCTCCGTCCCGTGAGCCCCCGGCATAAGGATCAATGAAGCCAAATGCGTTGGTGAAGACGGCCTTTTGTCTCTTGGCGTCGAAGGAGACAAGCTGAGGTGACTGTTCCACCGAGGCAGTTGGCCTGGGCATAGGATTCTCCGGATTAGTGAGTCCGATGGCCTTGAACATGCACCTCAGGATGGACTCCCGGAATACTGTAGCTTCATCGATAGACTCTTGGCGGTGGAGGGTTTTGGGACGTAACGAGGGAGATGCGAAAGGGTTGAAATTGCTGGCGTCCAATGGTGTGCGAATGTCTCGACGGTCCTGTTGATGTTGGTATGGCTGAGAAAAACTGCTACGGCCGCTGCGACTGGTTCCTCGCGCCATCTGCGAGTTGGTCAACAGATCGCCTGCGCTGATTCGGTCGTTGCGCGGTCCCTGGTCCGGTGATGCGACCTTGGGTAATACGTGGTTGCTTGTGTTAGTCTCTGCTCCGCGCGCAGCTGCAAGTCGGGCCTGTGCAGCTGTTCCTCTTCTCAAGGAGACACTGGATCTCGTTCGGCGACCAGCCCCGGGGTTATGCAATGCTATTCCCTTCATGCCTTCGTCTGAGCCGATACGTTCTGTTTCCTTTGCAAACTTCTCCTTGAGTCGTTCGAGAGGAGCATCACGTAGGAACCCTGGAAGATCGTAGGTAGTGTACTTGTTCATGAGCTTTTCCGTGCGAAGGACCTCGTTCGTCAGACTGAGATAAGCATGGCTGGTCGCAAGAGTGACTCTCTGGAGCCGTGTGAGGATGACTTGGACAATGTGCGCCGTCGCTTTGGGGTATATGCGCGTTAGTCGACGAAATGCAGTAGCCGGAATGATGGCGATGGTGGTGTCCACGGTTGCGCGTGCGACGATATCCGGATGGGCAGACTTGGGTTTTGCAGGGCGCGATGGCGATGCCCGGGTTTTGCTGTGTTTGAGACGCTCGTCACCGAACCCATTCAGATCTAACGACAGAGGCGGTACGCTTTGAAGCCGGCCGCCTGCTGTTGGACTGTTCAGAGTCGATGTTCTCCGATGCCGTAATTTGACCTCAGGAACTTCGTGCGGAGTGTGTGGTCTAGATTCGTCGAAATGAAAGCTACTGTTCCGCGACATGGATGGTCTTGCCTCTCGTTGAGGTGTTCCCGGCGCACTTAGTCGTGGGTCATCGTCTTCGTCATGACGCAGCTTGACATCTTCTGTAAACAAGGCGAGAATGGAGAACAGCGAAGACATTGGTGCTCCATTTTTGACTTCAGTAAGAAGCTGATAGCCCTGCTGGCGACGGTCGCCGGATGATCCCTCGCCCATGTCATCCTCATCAGAGTCTGAATCATTCCGGTTCGACTTGACAAAGATCTGAACTAAGCCATCTACTACGAGGCAGAAGCCTTTCTCTTCTTCCAAGAGAATAGTCTCGCCAGCTACCAATCGACGAGTCTGCATGGTGCGAGTCAGCTCGTGAAAGACTGGGCGCTCCAAGTAACCGAACACTTTGATCGCGCTCAAGAATTCATCAAGGTAGTTGGACAAGCCCCTCTTGGAATCGCTTTCGGCACTGTCTGGAAAGACCTCGACCTGTGGCTCCTCACGCTGCGGCTCGGGCGGTAGTCGCGCGTACATTGTCATGTATCTATACCTCACAAAGTAGCTGACGGTAGATACAATGAAGACGATAACGAGCATCCTATCAATGTTTAGCTAAGCACCTTTCAGAAGGCCGGCGACGTACAGAGTTGTGAAATTCATCGTAAAGGTCAGGCTCATGGAAAAGAGCGTAAACAGCCATGTCGGCAGGGTATATGTGACCCAGTACAGAACGGTGGGCAGTACACTGAAAATGGACAGAATGACACGCCCCAAGAGACCAAAGCTGGTCGACGGGGTGGTATCCGCGGGTTTCATGCCGAGCACCGAGTTGGAGATGGCCTCTGCCGTGTTATATACAGCTGCTTTGGAGACATCCGCGAGTGACCGAGACGTAGCAGTTCCTGGGACTGCCATGGAGGCCATGGTGGGCAAAGGTGAGCTCCGTACCGAATTCGGACCGTCACGAGCCAGTGTTTCCAGAAATTTCTAGAGTTGCCAGTCCAGGGCGGGCAGGGCCAGGACTCGCATGATGTGCCGTGCTGTGGGCACGTTGAAATGCGCGGGCATGGACTGGGTAGCACTTGGTGCTTGCATGTGGGGGGCCAGCTTGTGACAGTGCGCCCGTGCATCGACTAGCGCGGAAGTCGCGAAACTACACCGCGGTGCGTCTGGAGCTCTCACTCGCGCGCCGGAGCTTGTCAGCCAGTATACCTCAGCGATTGCGCCACGATGCCGCCTTTTAAAGATGACCAGATCATCGTGAGTCTCACGTGCCATTCACACGTCCAGTCCAAGCGCTAACCCCATTAGATCATTGCGCCCGGCTCGGAGACGACGGTCGCGCAGCTGGGCCTGCCAGAGTCCTTCACCCCAGCGCGTCTGCGCGTAAGATCGCGCATGTTCCCCGCAGAGAAGGAAGGCGAATTCGAGCCCTACAAGATTCGGAGAAAGCAGGAGCAGCACATCGCGACCAACGGCGAACCCAACGACGAATCGCAGCAGGAAAAGAAGCCCACCGAAGGCGACGACGAAGTCGTCTGGGAAGAAGACCGTGTGTCAGAGGAAGGCGCGATATGGCCCATCCAGAAGGGCAGAATCGTCGACTGGCCATGCTTCTTTGCCCTCATCACCCACACGTACAATTCCCTGAACCCGCCCTTCCACACGCCCATCCTACTCATCACGCAACCGGCATGGACCCCACGTGAGCACGAGAAGCTCACCCAGTTCTTCTTCGAGAAGTTCAAGGTGCCAGCGTTCGGCCTGATGGACGCGGCACTGGCGACGACCTGGGCATATGGCGTACACACAGCGACAGTAATCGACGTAGGCAAAGACAAGGCAGACATCACTGCCGTGAGCGAGTTCATCCCGCACACACAGGGCAGGGTCATCTCCTTGGAGGGATGTGGAGGCGAAGCCTTCACCCAAGGACTTTTGTCCAAGCTAAAGTCCAAGGGGCTGAACCGCGACATGTGTGAGCAACTCAAGAGGTCGCCGATTTGCGAGTTGTTACCCCCGGGAACACCTCTGCCGGGACCGGGGGATGCCGCCTCAAAAGACGCCCCTACAAACCCCGCGGCACTTGCATCGACTGGTGCGACTGGACCTGGCGCAGCTGCTGCAGCCTCGATCGGGAACGTGCCACGAGGCCCGGGCATAGATACAGAAGTCGGCGAAGACACCAGTCTCGAAGAGAGTGAAGGTGTCTTGGACGTTGCAAGCATCGTGGCTGGCGGCAAGATGTCGGAATATCTCGCCAAGAAGGAGAAGGAGAAGCAGGAAAAGGCCAATGCAAAGAAGAAGGGTGGTCCCGCCCCGGCAGCCAACAAGCCGGTCAGGTTACCCAACTCCCGGCTGGAAAAAGCCACATTCTTGTACGAGGACCACGCGCTCCTGGATACCCTGAAGAACATGAACCTCAATACCCAGGAGATGGCAGATGCAAAGGGCGCACTGGACGAAGGCCCCAATAGGAAAGGACAAGAGAACGGCGAGAACGGCGATCCTGCCTCTGCAACTGAGGCAACCGGTACTGGCGAATCTGGTGCCACTGGTAAACGAACCGGATCGATAAGACGCGAGATTGAGGTCGGTACTGAGCGATTCATGGCTGATGGCGATGGCACATTGGAGAAGATTGCAGATGCCGTCCATAGGGCTATATCGTCCATCGACGAAGTGGGAAAAAGAAGCGACCTATGGGAACAGCTCATCGTTTGTGGTAACGGGTCAAAGCTGCGAGGTAAGCTCCAACCTTGTTCTAATCGTTATAATGCGTGCTAACGTCTACGTAGGCTTCAAAGAGTCGCTACTCCAGACGATCCAGACCAAGTACCTGGTCTCGCCCTCTTCGGCCACCATCTTCACATCTGAGATCCCATCCAACGTCTCGACGCCACTTGGAACCGGAGCGAACACACCGCAGCCCCAGCTCGGCCCCCACGGCGGCTCGCAAGTCAACCCGCTCCTACTCGCAGCAACAACTGCGCAGACACAACACATGATGCCCCATGGAGGCATTCCTGGCATGTCGGGCAACACTCACTCATCGCACGGCCAAACGCCCACAACAATCAAATTCGTCAAGCCACCGGAGTACTTCCCTGAGTTCAAGGACGTCGGCTTCGACGAGTCTGCCTTCCTTGGTGCTCAGGTCGCAGCAAAGGTCATCTTTGTAGTCGACCAGGGCCAAAGTAAGGGTTACATGACACGTCCTGACTACAACGACCAGGGTCCACAAGGCATCCACGACTACAGCCTGTAATTCAGGCGATGAATCAGCAATGTGTTACTTTTCCAACCAGCCATTTTGGAGTTTAGGCACGGTTATGGATATCCCGGCGTTGCCAAAAAGGAAAGCCTGGGGTAAAGTTTGGTCAAACAGGCGATTGCACATGTGTACCGATAGGCGAGCGACGCATCGCGAGATGCAACCCTCCAAATTCATTTTCATGACCACTTACAAGCCACCTCTTTCTTTTTCGCCTGGGTCAAGATTGTGAGAGCGAAACGCCCATTTGTTGCTTCTGCTAACTAGCATCGGAGTCCGCCGATCGCCCTGGCGGCTTCGCTCCGCTCCACACGTGCGAGACATTAGCGAGCGGCTAACCGGATCTGGCGGTCCTTACTTGGGGCAACTGATACAGATAAGTACTGCTTGTGCCACCCGCTTCCTGTTGCTCTTGTCTTGATTGTCTTCTTGCTTCTTGCTTCTTGTGCCAAACTTTCGACGGTTTCTGTTTGTGTGAATCCAACATCCGTTACGCCTACGCCCCTTATCACGAAGTTTTCCACTTGGAGCCGCGTCTCGGCATCTGCTCCGAACAATTGCCGCGGCTAGAACACGTCTTTACTTTTCCACGAGCTGGAAAGCCGAAACTTGTTACTTGAAGAGAAGGAACTCCCAGACAGTAGAAGGATATAAAAAATTCACCATGGCAGCATCTGCACCGATATCGAAAACCATTTACACCGGCCCCTTTGTTCACAGCAAATCACTCTCTGAACTTGAGATCCAAGAACATGGCGCAATCGGCGTAGACGAAGACGGCATAATTCGTTTCGTCGAACGGAATGTACAAGATGGTAGCCTTTCCAGTCTTATCCAGCAAAAGGGAGACGACTGGGCTGACGCGCAGATTGTCGAGATCAATGGATCTGGTTTCTTCTTCCCCGGCTTCATAGATACACACGTCCACGCACCTCAACATCCCAATACCGGCCTTTTTGGGAAGACCACACTACTGGATTGGTTACAGAAGTACACATTTCCCATGGAATCTTCATTCAAGAACGTGTCTCTTGCACACCGCGTGTACCAAAACTTCGTTTCGCGGACACTATCACACGGCACAACGACAGCCGCATACTTTGCCACTATCCATGTGCCAGCCACCAACGCCCTTGCCGACATTTGTCTGAAGCGAGGTCAGAGAGCGCTTGTAGGCAGAGTCTGTATGAACAGTGACCTCAGCCCCGAATACTACAGAGACGAAAGCGCAGAAAGCAGTTATGCAGACTCAAAAGCTAGCATCGACTACATACGCTCCATCGACCCAAAAGGCGAGATTGTGAAACCCATCATCACACCCCGTTTCGCGCCTAGCTGTACAAGAGATTGTCTGTCTGCTATGGGTAAGCTAGCGAAAGAGACAGATGCACATGTCCAAACGCACATCTCGGAGAATAAAGGCGAGATTGAGCTTGTCAAGGAGTTGTTCCCGGAGAGCAAGAGTTACACGGATGTGTACGAGACGTATGGATTGTTGACAGACAAGACAATCTTGGCGCATGCAGTTCATCTCTCGGACGAGGAGAGAAAGGTGATTTTAGAGCGCAAGAGCAAGATCTCGCACTGCCCAGCGTCAAATACCGCAATCACGTCAGGATGTGCACCAATTCGATCACTGCTGGAAGAAGGACACACGATTGGTCTGGGAACGGATGTCTCAGGTGGTAACTCGCCCTCGATATTAGAGAACGTACGGCAAGCGATATGGGTGTCGCGGCATCTCTGCATCCAGACTTCAAACGACACAGTGAAGCTTTCGACGGAAGAAGCTTTGTATCTCGCCACAAGAGGCGGTGCAGCGGTTGTAGGGATGGAAGATAAGATTGGTGGATTCGAGGTTGGGAAGGAGTGGGATGCACAGATGATTTGCCTCGGTACTGTCAGCGAGCAAGGTTGCCAGGATGGTGCGTTCGAAGAAGGCCCGGTCGATGTGTTCGGCTGGGAGAGTTGGTCTGACAAGGTGGAGAAGTGGGTGTATAGTGGTGATGACCGAAACACGGTTGCCGTGTGGGTGAAGGGCCGGCTTGTCCATGAGACGAGAAGATATCCTGGCATGAAGAGAGCTGCGACTCCTTGATCAGATGTAGTATTTTGTATACATACCATTACAACGAAGCACAGTGTTTACAACAGATGAGCGTAGAGTGAAATGTTTCGTCTCGTATCGACGGTCTACAGGTTAAGACTTGTTCTTGGGGTTCCTTCAGCGCCCTGTGTAACCTAGAACTGACGGACATGAGGACGCAAGATCGTATATTTTTCCTCTTTTCTACCCTTCTGTGGAAACGTGATGAATCGAAATGATAAGCAGACAATCTGGAGAAAAATCACAACCGATGGTAAAGTCACTTGCGTCCAGAGGGTGCATCTGGTGGTTTCGAAGAGTGAGGTCCTGTGTCCGGAATAATCGCGTCAACCTGGCGTCATTATGTGGCGGCGCGCCTCGTTAAGGACGTGTGTAGTATGGGAAGCATAGAGCTTTCAAATAAAGTAAAGTGCAGGCATAGGCTGAACAGACAGGCGTGAGGATGGGAAGGGATGAAATTGTGGAGAATATAACTGGTGTAGCCATATCCACTTTTGACGATGTGGCAGAATGATCAAGCAGTGAGAGGCGCTCGTCCAGACATGGGGCGCAGCTTGGAACCTCCCCGCGGAGTCTCATCGTCTTAGCTGGACTCATCGCCGCAATTGCTACAACGGGATTACCTCACATGCACGAAGCGCACGGCTAGGCATCATGAGCGAGCGACTAAAAAAACATGCGATTCGTGTCTTCTGCATCGTGCACCTCACGGAGAAATTTCCTTCGGCACCTGCCGTCGGATCAGCACGCGCCGCTCTCTGTTCATAACATGGGAAGCCGTGAGCAACTGAAACGCCCAGCCTCATGTGGATGATATCCGCGAAACAAACGTAGCAATTCTCTCCCCGAGCACGAATCTCGCATTACGAAATGAGGACTTAGAACGATCCTGTTCCGGTTTGTAATATCCGACTCGACCCATCACCCCAGGGCGCATCAGAGCCACCATCGTACATGAATTAATACGAACTACCGGTCCGATGTACAATATACTTAGTATAATAAAGTGTGCTTACAGGTTCTTGGTAACAGAACATACCAACCACTTACATTCGTTTCGTTTCTGCTTTTCACATTCTCTTCATTGTCATTCGTTTACAGTTTCACCATGGTGAACTTCAATTCCATCGTCGCATTTTCGACATTCGGTCTGGGTGCGCTGGCACACCCAACCATCAAGCACATTGACAGGCGCTTCTGTTCCCTCGAAGAGCGCAGCGTCTTTGCCCGCGCCGAAGACCTTACTTCCCGCGCGACTATCCCCAAGGCGACAACATGGAACCCGCCCGCTAGCATGACCACTGGTTTGGACCAGGTCTGGAAGCAAACCATGAAGGAAAACCCGCAAGGTCTCCAGGACAAGAACTGGATCATCGACCAAATGATGGCCAACAACGGCAGTATTAACTACTGCGTTCGCTGGAACCACTCTGGCAAAAGCACCGCGACTGCGCGGGCCTCTACTGTCAAAGCCCTGCAGCGCTCGATGCAGAAGTGGTTCGATGTGCTCGTTGGGTTCGAAGGTTTTCCGCTCACCAAACTCAATGTCGACGTTGTTGGTTATGCGGTCAAGAACAAGAACCTCGTCGAAGGCGACACTACCGGTCTCGACATCTACACCACAGCTGATGCCGACGGCGTGCCTGAATGCGATGTCCGCTGCTACCGTGGCGCTCATCTCGATGGCGATATGAGCCAATGCCCTGGCGGCGAGACCAGCCGTTATGATATCAGCCTCTGGCTCGACGAGAGTCTTGAGGGTCAAGTAGGCGGCTATGGATACAACTGGGGCCAGGAAATTGGTCAGGACTACTTCTTCGACAACATCAATGAGGATAACATTCACATTCTGCTTCACGAGATGGGCCATGGCTTGGGTCTTCTAGGTATGTCGTGTCCTTTTCTTGATGATTGGTGCTAACGATAATTCAGACTTCTACGACTGGGTACCTCAGGGTCAGACTAACTTCATTATGATGGCTGGCAGCGCAATGGAGATCACTGAATTTGATGCTTGGATGGTGAGGGACTGGTGGAGAAAATTGAAGGCGGAGCGCCAGTGGTAGGCTACCACGCTTGTGGCAGCATTGTTACCTTGCGCATAGACACAGGCTTCGACCTATGCGCCGTTGCGACAGTTGTGAGATTTGGTCCCGCTGGGTGAGAGTCAATTCGTTCCCCTGTATATATATTCTTAGCTCGAGACATTAGAAACATTTGGAGCATTAAGTTAGGGTCAACCTTGGGGAACGTGGTGAGTTGGATGATCAAATTAGGTTAAGCTTGCCAATCTGCGCGAACGGTTTTGCGAAAGCCTCGCCGTCCATCAACCCATAGACAAAACAGTCACCTACTAACTGAGAACAATTATTCAAACTGGAGTTACCAGGGGCGGAAGAATTTCTACCACCATCTGCGACAGCTAGTCCACCTCCTCGGGTTATAAAAGGGATGTCGCTGCCCTTGAAAACATATACGCTGTCACCTACGACGGTCGTTCTTGGGCCGATGCCCATATACCCTGACCTCGTGAGGAAGAAGCGCCGGGAGGCTGTTGCAGTTTTGAGAGCGTAATGGATACCGGATATGCCTTCTTTGAGGTGGCGCTGTGAGAATGACGCCGTTCGAGAGAACGTATCTCGCGAGATACACCGAGACCACATACTCCACGCCCGAAAAGCGTCATAGTCATCCTTTGTAGCTCGACGGTAGGAACTCTTGATCCCGCGAGATTTTAGAGCAGTACCCGTATGTATCAGATCTCCAATCAGTATCCGCCAAAAGACATCCTCGTAAAACTCTCCAGTGGGGTATCTTCTATCATCTTCTTCAACGGATTTGGTGAGTAGTTTCCAAGCTCGAATCACAGCACGTGTATCGTTGATTTGCGTGTGTCGGCTGACCTCGCCAACAGTAGACACATGGTCGATGTAAACAGCTTCAACCTCGAGAGCCTGATTTGCGGGGTGGTATTGAACCGAGCCTGCAAGGTTCCCGCTCGCGTTGTACATATGCAACGAGCCCACTCTTTCTATCTCCGTGGGTAGGCATGGCAGCGACCAGTCCATCACCCACGACGGTAAACCTTCGAGGCGCTTGCGATTAAGGACAGCTTCGAGGTCACCTGCGAGGACTGAAAGTGAGCCTGCTCTTCGTAAATTACTCCACGTAGTTTGAATGAAAGTTGTCGCGGCATCATTGCTGTAATTAGGAATTAGTGCTGGTAGCTTTAGCCAATTCGTGGTGAGCCCAATAAGAGCAAAGACTTTGTCTCGTTTGTCGGTTGCCTCTAGGGGCCGGAACTTCCACAGTAGATCCAGTAGCGACACGTTGTCAAGGAGACTTTGATGACATAGTCTTGTCTCCTCAATCCGAAGCACGAAGTCACTGAACTGGTCCAAAGTGCCTTGTCCATACAGCGTCCCGGCTAGGTCCAGGCACATGGTGTGACGCTGCTGAACATATTTGACAGCAGCCCTGGCGAACATCGACCAGGGCGATGAAAGCATGCCGTAATGTACTGTGGCGACTTTTGATAGTACGGTCTCTTGAATGACCCAAATTCGCTGCCACTGCCAACTTTGTTATTAATTTGTCCCAAAAGAAGATATCAGGGAGAAGCACCCAAGCTTTACTCATCAACTTCGTGAGACCATCCCATACATTGACAGATCTAGACTCGTGCCATCGCGAGTTTGTGGCGACTAGGGCATGTCTTTTGGGATACTCGATTCGTTCCGATATGGTGGCTTTGCTGCGATCCAGTAGATTGAGTAGAGGGTGGCCCTGGTCCTCGGCAAAGTCCTGGATCAAACAAAACGCACCAAAGATGTCGGGCCCTGCGTATGTGACCGAGGAGTCGGCAAATGCGACCAATGGTCCTGTCGCGCACGAATGCTCGAAATCGCGTATGAATGCATCCCGTAGGTCGTTGTCACTGGAATCACCTTTCCATGCGATTTGAGAAGCATGATCTTTCAGAAAGCGGAAGCCAACATCCTCACCAGGCGCTGGTTCGCCAAGCCAGATGACCGTCTCTCGACTGTTGCTGTATATCTCGCCCATCATGCCAACTTGTTGAGTCCGCTCCGAATCGTCTGCTTGGTTGATGCATAATGCATCAGCCCAGAGCAGGATTACACGGTCAGGCAGCCGAAGCTTACGCAAAGCTGTGAAAAGATTTTCTGAGATAGAAACGATTTTTCCGTTACATCTTATCACTACTGGACGACCGACTCCTTCCTCACCCCATGTGTACGAGATGGTGACGTAGTGGCCTCGAGCCTGTGCAATGGAGGTTTCCTGAAGCTCTGTCCGAATGACATCCCCCAGGCACCCGGCTCAAGGTGCAGCAGACGAATCGTACGTAACCCGGCATCGAGCGGTGCGTAGATGCTGTTGGTAGTCTTCCTCGCGCGTCTTTTGATCTTTGAGACGATGCGGGAGGCCATGTTGGTGGGTTGGACATGGACGGTGGTCATTCAGCTGGGAGTGTCACGTTCTGTCCACGGGTGGTTTGTCATCGCTTGGCTCAGCCGCCGAAAGAGCGGGGAGGTGAAGATTGCGACTGCATCAACTTTGACACCTGAAGCTGATGTCAGTCGCAGAAATTCACGATAGTAATAAACCTCAACTCCTCGGAGCCTTGCTGGTGCGATGCGATCGCACGACTCAACGAGGTAACAAGTCTAGCGTTTATTGGAAAGTCAGCCATGACGTCATGCGCGCAGGATCCCGAATGTTCCACGTCTTATCGCCTGGAGCGTTCGAGACTGACGCGTCCTCAACATGCGCCAGACGGCGCTTCCAACGGCTGACTTGTTGAACCGCATTGTTCAACACTCTCTTCTACTTGGTACAGACCGATAAAGTCTGCACCACAAAGATGGCGGGCGAGGGGACTAGCGTCCACGAAGCAAGCTCATGACGAGCGATCGGAAGAGCTAGCTCGTGCCTAGCGGTGTAGAAAAAGGTAAGAAAGACGAACGGGTGGCGCCCCGTGGCCGTCTCCAGTGCCAGCCATGTGAATGATCGACATGCCCTTGTACCTGCTTTAAAGCGGGCGTGCCTGGACGCGTCGGGATTTGGTCCGTCGTCAGGACTCTATTCTTCTCTCGATAGTGGGATATGCTATCGATGAAATTTCATCAGGCTGCCGTCGCGCTTTTAGCTTCAACACGCCTGGCTGTGAGCTCCACTAGCAGCGAGCATGACCAGTTCAGGAACGTAACTTGGGATGACCAGAACTGGGTTATAGCGACGCATGCTCTGGACCAAGGCCATTATCAATCGCGCTTGACGCTTGCAAACGGATACTTTGGCATCAATGTGGCCTCTGCGGGACCTTTTTTCGAAGTCGACGAGCCGGTGGATGGCGATGTCATAAGCGGGTGGCCATTGTTCAGCAGACGACAGACTTTCTCAACAATTGCAGGCTTCTGGAACAGCCAACCACGAACAAACGGATCAAACTACCCTTGGCTGTATCAATATGGGTGGGAGAGCTTTACTGCGGGCATACCACACGCGAGTGGCCTGGTCGTTGAAGCGAACGGCGAATTCTTGAATGCGTCGGTCAATCCCGACCACATTTCAGATTTCGTGTCGAGTCTGGATGTAAAGGCTGGAATAGCGAGCTGGCGATACAACTGGAAGCCGGGGGGCGCTGGAGACGGGACCGTCGATGTGGACTATCAAATGTTCGTGCACAAGCTTTACGTCAACAAAGCAGCAGTCAGGCTAAGACTTACGGCGACGCGCGATCTGAATATAACCGTCTACGATGTTTTAGACGGTGATTGCGCTGTTCGCTCAGACTTTGTCGATAAGAAGTTCGAGGAAGACACCCCCACGATTTGGTCTGCTGTCAGTCCTGGAAACATTACCGACGTCAAGGCCTACGTATATTCGACTCTGGGTGGCAGCGATTGGGTCAACCTGACTTCTCGTAGCAAAGTAGCAGAAGGAGTCTTTAGTGGCGGCAATGGCTCAAGCATTGCCCAATCGCTGCCCGTTGAGTTGGTCGCTTTCCGTCCCACCGAGATCACGAAGTTCATTGGAGTCGCGTCAACGGATGCCTTCCCGGATCCACAGAGTACAGCGCGCAACGCTTCACTATCCGGCGCTGAAGAGGGCTATTACAAGCTCGTGCGCTCTCACATAAAGGAATGGGAGTCTATTCTAACACCAGACTCCGTCGATGATTACCACCTGCCGAATGGATCTTTGCCTGAGGATGCAGACGTACGGGAGCTGCATATCATGGCACGAACCAACCCTTTCTACTTATTGTCAAACATGGTCGGACCGAATGCTGTAGCCGCGGCTGACAACAACACAAAGCTCGACGTCTACAGTATACCAGTCTGCGGGTTAGGCTCAGATTGTTACGGCGGTATGATCTTCTGGGATGCGGATGTGTGGATGGCACCGGGAGTGCAAGTATCACATCCGCAGCATGCCCAGAACGTGATCAAATATCGTGTGGAGCACTTTGACCAGGCGCAGCGTAATGTCGAATCTGCGTATCAATCGAGCAAAAACCAAACAGGCAGATTCACGCCTGGAGGGGCTGTGTATCCATGGACGAGCGGCCGATTCGGAAACTGTACCGGAACTGGCGCTTGCTTTGACTACGAATATCATCTCAACGGAGACATCAGCCTCGCCTTGAACAACCACTTGATCATCACTGGAGACAAAGAGTACTTCAACGACACCCTGCTACCAATCTCAAACGCGATTGCACATTTCTTTGGTCAGCTGCTGGACTTCAACGAAACTTCTAACGCGTACGAGCTGTGGAATGCTACCGATCCGGATGAGTATGCCAACCAGGTCAACAACATTGGGTTCACTACAGCACTCATACAACGCCATTTTCTAGAGACAAACGAGTTCAATAGCTGGTTTGGACGCAGCACCAACGCCAGCTGGGCGGATAAGGCTTCCAAGATGCGACTTCCAGTCAACGAGAACGCCGGAATCATTGTTGAGTATACTGGCATGAACGGATCAGTAGCCGTCAAGCAGGCCGATGTTGTTTTGGTGGACGACCTGCTACATTACCCCAATCCCTACAGCCTGTCGAATCTCGACTATTACGCGGCAAAGCAGTCGCTTGACGGTCCCGCGATGACCTACTCTTCGTTTGCCGTTGTCGCAAATGAAGTGTCGCCATCCGGATGCTCAAGCTTTACCTACGACGTGTACTCCTCTTCGCCGTACGTGCGCGCACCTTGGTATCAGTATTCCGAACAACTGATCGATAACGTCGAGGAGAATGGAGGAACGCACCCTGCATTTCCTTTCCTGACTGGTATGGGTGGAACCAACCGCGTCGCCATTTTCGGGTACCTAGGCCTGGGCCTATACTACGATAGACTAGACATCGACCCCACGCTGCCGCCACAGATACCATATCTGAACTACCGCACCTTTTACTGGATGGGTCACGGTATCAACGCTACCTCTAACTCAACGCATACGACGTTAGCTCGTCTGCCACGGGAGAACTACACTCTGCCTTCAGCAAACGCGACGTACTTCGATAAGCCCATCCCCGTCACGATCGGTACCCGCAGCGGCCGCGATAACACAACATATGAGCTTGGAGACGAACCACTTGTGATCCGTAACCGACCAATGGGCGAGGTCCTTACTGTCGGCGGTAACATACTTCAGTGCAAAGCTCTGCTGCCACCTCCGCAGGGAAACAAGCCTGGCCAGTTCCCTATTGCAGCCATCGACGGTGCCGCAAGCACAAAATGGCAACCTGAGCTCGCCAATACCACGAGCTACCTCACCGTGGATCTTGGTACCTCATCCTTCTACCCTGTCAACAAGATTGTGATGGACTGGGGTAACCAACCGCCCTCGCACTTCTCAATCTACTTCTCGAACACTACTCTGCCGCCATTCGAGAGCCAGCCAGGATCAGATTTTGGCGAAGACGTGAGGAACGTGACGGCAGGAGATGTGGAGATCAGTGCGCCCTGGGATCCGGTTACTGCTTATGAGATCAAGACGTATGTTGGCAATCAGACGAATGTTACCCTGGAGCAGAGTGTTTGGAGCGGACGGTATGCGCACTTGGGTATCTGGGGTAATCTGTTCGCTGAGAATGCTACTGATGGCGGGACGGTTGCGGAGTGGAGTTTGGTTAAAGAGGGGTACTGAGTGATAGAGTTCAAGATTTGATGAAACACCACGTTAGATGCGCAGGATAGATTAGATTTTCAATTTTCGTAGATTCGCTATGTACTTTGATAATGCAAACATTGTTGATCATATTGCACGCTCTGGAATTTTTGGGGGAATTCATGTGATTCATTGTCTACTGACCACGAAACTCGTACAGAATCCAGCTCCAATCATCTCAATCTCGCCTGGTATACTGATGTTATTCCAGAAACCGCTGACCATATCGTTCTTTATCCTAGTCGCGATATTAGAGAGATCGCCGCAGTTTCCGTGCTTTCCCCAGCCCCATGATATCAAATTGCCCTCTCTCGTTATAGCAAGTATATGGTCCGATCCAACAGCGATTTTATCTAGAAGCGGCAAGTTGGATGGTATAAGTTGCCACATATTCTCCTTACCCCACCCAGTGAGGGTTCCGTCTTGGAATAGTACAAAGATTGCGTGCCATGTCGCACCAACGTCTTTCCAGTTCTTGATATGACCTGGCATATTCGAGATGATGTTGAATTTGTCTTTCCCGAGTAAATGATGCTGACCTTCGATTGGGTCACCGACTAAGTACGTAAAGTCTTTTCCACATACAACCTTGCTCGGCTTGAACGGTATGCCCTCAATCTTGGTAGCCCTTGTGACCTTGGCAGGAAGCGTGTCCCCAAGTTGACCAAGACGCGCTTTTCCCCAACCGTAGACTGAACCATCGGCCATGACGGCGACATAATGCCAGACTCCCGCTGCGAAATCTACTACTTTGCCTGGGAGATGGAATCGGGTGGAACTTCCATCGTCTGAGCCCAACTCACCCCAGTTGTTGGAACCGTAGGTTTTGACCAAGTCGTCCGATGATCCAGATCCGGGCTCATCGCTTCCGCTCACGATGAATGCAGAAGATTCGCATGTAGCGGCTGCAAAGCTGCAACTGAAGTTTAAACTCTGAAAACGATCGAGCCGAGATTCTGGTTTCTCCTGAGCCAGCTGACCTTTGCGATTATCTCCAACCCCGTAGACAGTGCCGTGTTTAGTGACGAGCAGCGTATGGTTGTCGCCACCTTTGATCGTTTTCAGCTCATCAGCAGATTCGCTGAAGTCTAAAGGAGTAGGGCTGGGAACTCGAGTTGGTGTGCTGACTATTTCTGCTGCCGGTATGCCTAGTTGGCCTTCTCCGTTACTTCCAAAGACGTATAGATGGATGGGCGACTCCCGGAGACCTGCATCTGCGAGTGACATGCCTGGGATTCAGTTGTGGTCTTTCGGAAACAAAGGTCAACGAAACGTATTGGCCAGGGTGCCGATGTCCGTTCACGATGGGGTATAACTCTTGTGTCAAGCGTATTTCTGATGCTGGAGTGCTGGATGGCTTAGTTCAGCAGGCTGCGCTGACTCGCGCCTCCAACAACAAGAAGAAAATATTGCACCAAATCCAGGATGTGTTGTTTGTCGAAGGCACCGAGAAACTACTCTACCTGAGCGCCTGGAGATGCTCGGCGTGGCAAATCTCCACCAACTCAATAATGCACGCATGGATCGGTAGCGTGGGACTCTGGAACACTATTGACACTAGAGAGTGCTCTCAAGGCAAACCAATGTCGACTACAACGAGAAAATTATCATGCTTAGACATGCTCAGCTTTTTCCCTGTGTGAGCCCTCGAGGTGCAAGTGTCCTCGACGGCGCTAGCCCGACAGGACGCTAATCGCTTACAGGGATCGCGGACGCACGGACACCCACATTCAATTCTAGCCGGCGTTGACGAACTTGACCTCCACGACGACAGCAAAACCGACACGCCCTCCCGTACTAACCGCACGCACATCCCACAGTCGCCCAACATGGCCTCCCAGAGCGTGCAATGCTTCGGCAAGAAGAAGACCGCGACTGGTACGGATAGCCCACCGCCAAACACCCACGCAAGAGAATGACAAAGGCTAACAAATATCGCCAACAGCTGTCGCCCACTGCAAGGTACACACGCAATGCCACGAACCGAGCGCGCATCCGAATATTATACTTACGAGAAATCTATAGGCCGGAAAGGGTCTCGTCAAGGTTAACGGAAAGCCTCTTTCCCAGGTCCAGCCCGAGATTCTGCGATTCAAGGTTTACGAGCCCATCCTGATCCTCGGTGTTGACAAGTTCGGTACGCATACGACGCTCTGCGCCAAGTAAGCACGGGGAAGAGGAATGCTGACAACATGGGCAGCTGATGTCGACATCCGCGTCCGCGTCTCCGGTGGTGGTCACACCTCGCAAGTCTACGCCATCCGCCAAGCCATTGCCAAATCCATCATCGCCTACTACCAAAAGTACGTCGACGAGCACTCGAAGAACCAGCTCAAGCAGGCTCTGATCCAGTACGACCGCACACTGCTCGTTGCCGACAACAGGCGGTGCGAGCCCAAGAAGTTCGGCGGTCCAGGTGCGCGCGCCAGGTACCAGAAGTCTTACCGTTAAGCGGTATACTGGCTTGCTGGTGGAGGAGAAGAAAGACGGCGCGTGTATGGGGGAGCATGGAGCGGTGTTCATCCTGGGCTTTTTCATGGGGTCTTCTACTGTCTACTATCTACTCCTCAAGGACGAGGTTACGTGACATGGCGCGCAACGGCTGCCTGATACGATCCCGCGGCTTGTGACGATAAAAATGAATACATTGGTTGCAAGAACACGGACAAGGGCATACGGAGTGTAGATGACCATGAACCCCAGTGAGGACATAGGACAAGCCAATGCCAATTCAATCTGTTCAGGGCAGATAGCAACATGTCCAAAGTGATGCAGGCAAAGCGAACCAGGCAACCATCTCTTGCATGCATAACCGCACTTAAGAAACAGAATCCAAGTCACACAGTCGTTCAATGAAGAAGGCAATAGACTCTATTAACGGTCTAACATTTCCATCTCCAACACCAGCGCTTCCATGCATTAACTCAAAGATGTCTCCAGTTTGACTTTGCCAACTAAGAGAGGTCAAGGCTGTTGTTGGTATAGCCGTAGATTTTGAGAGGCGAGGGCTGCTAACCATCGCTACCGCTGCTCCTGAACGCTGCGCACAATGCCGCATACTGGTGTGTGAGATCGAGGACGTGTTGTGGTAGGGAGGTGCCTTGGATGATGCTGCGGATCTTGACAGCACCCTCTTCCTCGATGAGTTTGCGGATTGTGTAGAGGAGGGATGGTGAAAACTGTCTTCTGTCAGTACTTGCACTTTCAATAGTATGGACAATGGAACTCACCTCAGAGTACCATCGATACTGCCAGGTGACCAATCTGATCAACGCGGCTGTAACATCTCTGACCTGTTTCCTCTCCTCGCCCAATTTCAGCACACCCTTCATGGCCTTTGGCGAGAACTTGATTTGCAGACAGTTCTCGTACGCTTCGACAGCCTCTTCTGTGTGATGCAGTCTTTCAGCGAGTTCACCCAAAATCTCCCACTCTTCACTGCTCTTCTTGTATAGGAGTTGCTGCTGCCTGTACTGTGCCATCTCTGTTCGCCATATCGTATATACGCGGAGATCCTCATACAGGACCATGAAGAGGTTGTCGAGCCAGCGCTCGCAAAGACGCTTGTTCTGAAAGTGTGTGTAATTTGGTTGCGAGGGGTTGCCGTTGTTGGCAGAATCGTGAGCGTGAGGGTCTTCGCTGCCAGCCTTTACGACTTCAGAGGCAACAGTGTGGCCGGGCTTCTCGAGGTCATGAACGGCTTCAGCGGCCGCGGAGGATGATCCGCCGTTCGTGTTTGATTCATCTACAGAGGATCGCTCCTCGACTTCGCCATGTTCGCCGTTTGTTTGTTGAGCATGGATATTCGGAGAAGGGGAGCGGAGTGCTGTTGTGCTGGCGCTGCGAGAATGCGGTTGCTGTGCAGTCTTCTCGTGACGATATTCTTCTTCCATGACGAAAACCTGGCTTCTTATCTTGAGTAATTGGTCCCATCCGATTTTCTTTGTGATCTCGGTGAGCAGAATATAGGCTTTGAGGAATGTGCCCTTGAAGCCTGCTGCATGCAGTTTTCTCAGCGTCGGGTGCACAAGCTCCATATCGTCCATGTTGGAATCCTCAATCTCGTCGCACATGGCTTCCGGCATAACTGGCAGGAAGACTCTCTGCGGTTCTGGCATGCGTGGCGCGTCCTTGTCCTGGTAGGTAAACATCGGACATGAGTTCAGAGTCAAGAGCGCCATATCCCACTGTTCGAGGCTGACGTATATTTCCGCTAAGCGTGCCCATGTGCCAAATTCACTAGGCGCAGAGACGACGCTCCTCTTAGCGATCTCAAGTGCCAGATCACCACGGCCCTTTTTGTTGCAGAACTCGGCTTGACAATCCAGGAGTGAGTAGTCCATGGGAAGTTCCTGGATTGCCTCGTGCAGCAGCTGGACCGCCTGGACCTCTTCATCTGCTTCAATGTATACCCGTGCTAGTAAGGACGAGATCTCCGGGTCGCGAGTTCGTAGTTTCTCGAACAAGTTGATGCCCGAGGTATATCGGCCGGTGGTATGAATGTAGTCAAGTAGACCCGTGGTCAAGTGATTTGAGACAAGGTTGGGGACCTGGATCTCAGGGTCGGATCCGAGTTGCCAGCCTGGAGTGCGTTAGCGGACATGCTATCATGTTGACAGTTGGCCGTACCATTGAAGAACAGGCGCTCAGCCGCATCTAGAAACTTGTGTTCGCTCTCGGTACTTGTGATGGGGTTGAATCTCCGCACGCCAACAATCTTCTTGATGGTGTCGCCCGAGCCATCGTCGGCATAGGAATATGCGCGCAGCACACTGCACAGGTAGGTTTCCAGCCAGAGTTCGTCGGTGGCTACTCGCTTGTCGCCGCGCTCGTCGATGCAGTAGCTTTCTACTGTGCCGGGAATGTAGACCTGCACGCGCATGTCCAGGCGTGAGAAGGCATTGTAGCAGCTGCTCGGTCAGCGGTTGCCTGCGCTATAAGTAGACGTTGCCCTACCAGTACAGGCCCGAGACGACCTTGTTTTGCTTGTCATGCGCCGAGTATGTGAGGGTGTTGATATAGGCAGCCAAGCTGGCGGACGAGGAAGCGTCTACGCCGGATACGTGGTGGTAAACGCCAATCTAATCACATGTCAGACCGGGCTCGCGGGCTACTGTACGGTCGGAGGTCTCACGGACCTGTTTTGTCGCATTCTTGATGGGCTGCTTTATGAGGTGGACCAGATCTGGCGGGCCCAGCTCGCGTAGCGTCTGCAGAGACTCTGAGCGCGCTTCGATTGCCGAGTGCAGCTCGTCCTCGTAGATTCTGGAGTGGTGTCAGAGAGAGTTTACAGAGATTATGCGCCATGGCAGAACGGGGCGATATGGGGACATGGAGAGCGAGGGGCGGGTGTGCGCATATATAAGACATGGATAGATTGAAAGCTAGTAGGATGCGCGTACTCAGGAACAGCTGGCGAAGTGACCATGGTTGCAATTGGCGCCGCAGAAGCGGGGGGGACGATCGCGGTGCAAAGGATGCTATGGCGGGGTGGGTGCTGACCGAGGGGCCCCGTGTACAAGGTCACAGTCGGGCGGAGGTTTGTCAGGGTTTCGGTGTCCTCGTCGAAGCATCGAGGGCAGGCACGGCACCTTCCATCGCGGAGGACCGCAACTGCCAAGACGGGCCATCCCTGCGCTCCATCATTCACCGTCGCGTCGCGTCACACCGACGTCGGAAGACGTATCACGGCACCCCGACAGCCACATAGCCACTTCCTTGCCCACCGCACTGCCGCGCGACCCATGGTTGTCTGCTGCTCGGCGTGTGCGCTACCAATGCTTTGAATCGTGTCTCGTCCGCCTCGAGGCATTCCACAACTTTCCCACACCCAACATGGCAAGTACAACCTCCCCAGCATATTCGACCACTCTCGCTAACAGGCGGCAGTCGAAAGCTTCCACATGGCATCCCTACAATGTCGAACTCCCCGAGGAGACTGCCGAAGAAGAGGTCGATGATACCCAGGAGATCCAGATCGAAGAGGCGCTGAAGCTGTACCAAACCGCCCTCAAATACCATTCCGAAGGCCCTCCATCCTTCGACAAGACCGCCGCCGCCTACAAAGCCCTCTTTGAATCAGACATCTTCAAATACTCCGAATCCCTCTCCGAATACCAGCGCCATCAAGTCTTTGGCGAGGACCTGGTGTTTGACACCATTTTGGAGGATGACTACGAGGCAGGGCCCGTTCAGTCTACAGGCGCAGCAGACAGCGCCCCCAACACACTTCAGCAAATACTACACCTGTCCTACAAGAACCATGGCCAGTTTTTGCTCGAGGCGATGCAGCATTGGATCACTGCAAGTGGTGCGGCACTTCCGAGAGAAGCATGGAACAACACCCGAGGTGCTCTGAACTACTTCGCAGAGGCGCTGGATAAAGAAGACACCGATCTCGATCTCTGGCTACGTGCTGCATCCGTCGCGGCTATGCTAGGCAGTAAGCGCCTTACTCGCTACTGTCTCGAGGCAGTCTTGGATGGGAATGACGAGCAATGGGAGAATCTGATGCGTCTTCCTGGTCTCGAGGAAGGCTTTGCCGGCCAACAACTGCGTGAGCTTGTGGAGCGTTTGGAGGATAACGTCTCCCTGAGCCAGGCGCCAATATCCTCGATCAAACGCAAAAAGCTGTCCGAGACACTGAAGAAGCGTTTAAACCCTTTTCCATTTGCGCCTCTCCCAGCCGATGTCGCCCTCGCGGAAAGTCTCCACAACGTCAAGACAGACTCGGAGAGTGTGACCCTGACTCCTACTAAATGGGACTGGGCAGGCGTAGGTGAAATCATTGTACGGCAGTTCCAGGCAGAGCAACAGGGCATGACACCCAACGTACCTGCTGGGTCGAACATAATCTTTAGTATCCCCCCTGACAGCGAGACCCCCGAGCGCATCGAGCCCGACCCCATACAGGAAGCCATGTTGCCTGCATCGGAACCAACACCACCACCCCAGATCGAGGAGTCTGTAGCTAGGGCTATAGACGCGGAAACTGCGACAGACAAGGATGGCGAAGATACCATAATGGAAGAGCAGAATGTCAAGAGTGAGGTCAAAAGCGAACAAGTAGCGGTTGCTGGTGCTTCTCATGTCGCACCAGTTCCGTCTCGCAAGCGATCCACGGACTCTGCCGGTCTACCTGAAACTGCAGAAGGGGGAAGGTCGCGCAGTAAACGTATTAGAGGCCGAGAGAGCTTGATCGAGCCAACCTCTGGCGGTGCAGCCCAAGAGGCGAGCAAGCAGCTGGATGCACAACTCGAAACATATACGTACACAGACCAATGTCGCTACGAGATCCTCAAAGATATCTACGCGCGGCTCGGTGTTGAAGGCATCAGAGACCCCGAGGAACTACGAAAGCTCGTCACAGCGCTCCCGGATGCAACCGCTACAGATCCCATTGACAAAGCGGCATGCGATTTCGTTACAGGACTTCGAAGTGGCCATATCAAAGTTGCCCAAATACTTCTCAGCTCTGAGTCGTTTGATCTCCTTGGAGCAACTAGAGAACATGGGCTGAATGCGTTCCTCGGTTTCTCTAAATCAACCTCAAGTCAAGCCTCTAGCAAACCTCTGTTAAGTGGTGAGGGGCTGAATGCATTCGCCAAGTCTGTCAACAGTCATTGGCTCCCAATCCAAGAAGTCGCTTTCGGCTGGATAGAATCTCTATTTACACCGGGATTTTGCTCGCAGTCGAGAGATCAGTCAAGCTACGCGCAGTTCAGATGGGCTGAGGACCTCAAGCGCAACGTTGTCCAAGTCATTGTTCATATCGATGAGTATATCTACGAACGCATGGTTGAGCGCGTCGACAGCCTTAACCGACGCATGTTGAACGCTACACATCAGTCTCAGGTGTACGAGCTCTCTGACTTTGACAACTCGCAGATAGAAATTGTGGAGACGTTGTTCGAGCTGCATCTTGATATCTACTCTCTGATCAAGCATCCGCAAAGCGTAATAGATGCCAGGACCCAGGTCCTCCAAAGTGACCGTCTGGAGCGGTGGTCTTTGCTCGCGCGAGAGGCTCTACAGCTGCGGTCTGACTGTCGACCAGGTCAGGGCACTGACGATCTAACTCTTCGCCATATCTGGGCAACGGTCTTCCAACTGAGTGTTAATAATGAGGTATTGCCAGAACATGTATTGTCTGCGATGGCGGAGTTGAAGGATATGTTCGAGCCTTTGGGTGATCATACGATTCAATTACAGAACAATGCTGTCATGCCGGAATTATCGGTCGCTGCTATTGAGCAAGAACTCGTGCGAATCAGCATGAAAGACTTCTTCCTGAAGGTTTTCGATCAGGAGGAGCAGGATCCAGTAACAGTTATAGAAAGCCTGGAGCCGATCTTGGAGCTTGCAAACGGTATTGAGCCCAGTACATCTCCGACGCCAGATGAAACTGGGCATGCCGGTGCTGTTAGATCCAGCTCGCCTACCGCAACCGCCAACTCCGAGCAACAGCTTGACCACTCTTCGCCCGTTTTGGAGATGCGCAAGTTTCTCGATTCTGCAAACGTCAACGTCCGGCTCTCCCTTTGGAACAGATTACGTGTCGCTTATGAGGCTATCGATTATCCTTCCAAAGTCTTGTCATGCTTCCTCCGGAGTATTGAGGCCCTTGTGACGGATCTGAGGTCTTCGACTTTCCAAGAACTTCCAGCACTAGACCGGCAACACAAGCTCTTGACCCGATACCGGGTCATCGACGACATGGTTGTGAAAATCATTCAGATCATTCGAGATGACGATTCGCCATTCGCATGTCTTTCATACGAGCATGTCCAATCGTCCATGTCCGCTATCGTCGAGCTGTTGCATATCATGTCAGCGGCAGACATGCTCCGCGACCTGATCCGCGTTAACCACATCCCCATTCCTAGAATCGAATCCCAGCCAAACTCAGCGTTTGTCAACATGATGGCCCGGCTCGACGACATTCACCTAAGACTCTGGATATTGCAGTACCACCTACTCAAAGACGGAATGTCTCAAGAATCGGATGCCTTCCCCAACCCGTCCGATGATTTGTTCGAATACATCCGCCATGTGCACCATGCCACGGGTGTTCGTAGCTTCTGTCATCTTTCGAACCGTCAATTCTTAAGGCTTGCGAAAGACGAGTTGCTGCGCATGGACGATGTTACCGATGGTCCTAGTCATGCCACCGAGCTCTGCCAGATACTCAACGATGTGTACGGACTGAAGTTGTTTGTTGATCCTCTGGAGTGTCAGAACTTCCAGACCACAACAGACGTGCTTGACAAGAAAACTGCCTTTAGTATATTGTCTTTCACGATGTCACAAGCTGCAAAGGTCGATCTCAAGGACCTACCCAAGCACGAATTGAAAGGCACCATAGAGAAAGTTCATGCTGCTCTTGGCCGTCCTAAACAGAACGAGGACATCACCTTCAACCGCAAAGTCATATCTAGCTACTTCAAATCGCCTGTCAATCCTGTGGCACTCTTTGGATGTCTGAAAGGTGTTGGTTCGCTTGCCACGAAGCACATTCCCCCCGAGGAAGCGGTGGCTGCATCGAAGGGTTGGTACTACATGATGGGAAACATGGCGCTGAGCAAGTTCCGTTCACAGAAACGTGTAACTCAAGGGCCAACGGAAGACCTCAACTACGCCCAAGCGTTCTTTGTACAGGATCTCGAGCATTCCATTGAACGTTGGGAAACCTGGTATCGTCTTGCCCAAGCCAACGACACGCAGCTTGAAGAAGCTGTGTCTTGGAACGCGGACAAGATGAATAGTAACAGCGCTGAAGTGGTCAATTTCCAACGTGCTGCGATCAACTGTTACATCATGGCTGTGGCATGCGCTACTCGCGACGCTGATCTGGCGCCGGGAACTCAGAGTAAAATCGCACAGATGTACACAGAGTTCGGGAATCGTATGTACGCATCATCCAGGGAGCCGTTTGGCATGGAAGCGTTCCAGATTCGTGAGGGCGAGAAACGATTCTGCAATCTACAAACGAACGCGACCTTGTACAAGGAGGTTGTGTTCGTTCCTTTGCATGCCTACACTGCTTGGAAGTTTGCAAGCACTCTATACAAAAGAGCTATCAAAGGAAACCCGAACAAGTGGTGGAATCACTTCATGCTTGGAAAGTGTGGGTGGAAGATGTGGTCGGCCAATGATAACGCCATGCAATATGCAAAGTCGATAGGTGCACCACTTGTCCCCCAGCAAGGGCCCACTTGGGAGTCAGTCGTAGACGCCTTCGTAAGCGCCATTGAGACACTGCCAGGAAAGAAGGGCCGCAGCGGCGAGCCTGTCCTCGAGCCGCATTACAAGCTCGTATCCATCACGCACAAGTTGTACCAGCGTGGAGCCATCAACTACGAGAAGGGACCTGAGATCCTTGCGAACACTTCCTATGCGCAGAATGTCAAAGCCCCGGAGAACGAAGGCGATTGGCAGCGATACATACTCGCAGTCTTAAAGTCACTGCGCGCGGCCGACAAGTCAAGCTGGCACCATCGCATCATATCCCGCGTTGCTCATACCATTTACGATAACGGCAGAGATCCGGCATCTGCTAATGAGGCTAAACATGAACTCACCCAGCAGATGTTTACCAAGACCATGGCTATTCAGGTCTGGAAACCTGAGAACGAGCGGCCTGGTCGGCATTTCGTCTACACGACTCGGTACACCAAGTTTTTCATTGAACTCCTGGATCTCACTGGAGACAAGACCAACTTCGAGGCTCTTGCCAAGCGTGTACGACGGAAGCAGACTGACTTTTTCGAGCACCAAAAGCTGTGGCACGACTTGTGTCTACGATACATTAGAATGCTGCGAAAGATGGGTAGTGTACCGGAGGGTCAAGAAGACTCTGCCTTCAAATCTGTCAACCACGACGAGTTCAACACATTGGCTCTCCGCTTGGAAGCATGGTGCCAGAATTCAGAGACGCAGCATCCCGTGTTGGACATCCTTCGTGATGCGATTGAGCTCAAGCGTCTGAACAACGGCATGATGAAACCCCTTCTAATCGATGATCTGATCGGTGATGCATACGCAATGCTATACACCTCGATCGGACCCGCACTATCGCCCTTGCCGTCAGAGCAACAACCACAGCAGCCTGTGCAGCCTATCCAACCTCACCCGTCTCCTTTTGCCCCCAATCCAGCCTCTGCAGGTGCTGTACCTATATCCTCGTTGATGCAGGTTCAGGTCGATGGAGCCGCTGATGGAAGCTCTGGCACGCCGTTCAGCATGTATCATCCCAACCAGCTCCAGCCACAGCATCCACCTTCCATGCCGCAGATGCCGTCGCAACCCGAACAGGTTCCGAAACCAAGAGCAAAGGCTGTGGGCCGCAGGGAGATTGCTCGTCGTGCTGAAGCATGTGTTCAAAAGATCGCCAGCACAGCTGCTCAGCCAACTTCGATGCCCATTCGATCACCTGCGCCCGGTGATACGACAATACCATTTATTGTTGGACGAGCAGCATCATCTGAAACCGCCGCTCAACCCGCACCTGGACAGAGCACATCTACGGAACACCTTCAGCCCACGTTTGACAAGAGTGGTACGGCCACTGCAGCTGCCAGTGTAAACAACGACGAGCCCGAACGCAGCGCGCCAGCCTCAATCCACGACGATGCCGACGACGAGAGCGAGCTCAGCGAACTCGACGAGGACGAAGTCGAAGAGATCCATCAGGAAGTCCAGAACGACAATCTGCGTCGATCTGTACCCATCGCTGGCAAACCTCTCTTTCCGAACCTGGTGGCTGATCGAGCTAGCCCTGCAGAGAAGAGGATTGAGATGGTCTCAGGAGAGGGTAGTGCTGGGTCACGGAATGTACCTGCAGATGACGACGCAGATACCATCCACGTCAATGTACGTGGTGCTAGGAGGAAAGACGATGATGAAATGGACGTTGACACTGGGAAGAAGTAGGATTCTCATGGCTATTGGTCCCTTGACACGTTGGAAGATTTCATATTCTGTTTAAATACTTTGTACTACTAGTAATCCGGCGCAGAACGCGTTAACGTTCCGTCGTCATGGAAGGCGCAGTATGGGGAACCCAGAGCATGTTCTTTCTAGATACCCACCATATAGGGCTGTATGCGTAACTGTCCTCCTTTTTCATGCGCTTTCTCTTGTTATGTCGGGCGCTCCATGGTGTCACAGTGACGACTGATAGTCCTTGACAAAGATGGATGTCAAATAGGATATGCAATCTGTCTTAGTTTCTAAATCTTTGTGCAAGAATTTGTGGCATCCATGAAAAGATTGTGTAGGATTTAGAATTCTGAACTAGTAGTCTCTCTACACAATAGACTACTATACTGTCCGCCTTGTTTTCTGATGGTACTATCACATTATACTGTCACTGTACAACACAAGTGCCTTAACAATTACGCGGAATTCTATACCCACTTGCGACAATCGGTAGGACATGGCTCTACAGGCGAGGCATCTCTTCCTTGTCCTGTTTGAGTCTTACTGAGCAAAACTGTAGGTTCTCACTTCGATCGCACAAGTACCGAGTGTTCTGCTGCGACAAGGGCTGTATCCATGCGAAATTCGCATGAAGACGCAACGATTGCTCAAACGCAAGCTAACTGACACTCGTGGTTATGAGTGCCCAAAGTGTGACAGACTTTAGAAAAATGGTGCAACGATCTAGGAGATCTGCTTACCTTCATTATAGTTGTCTTATTACATGCTCTTTCAAAGGTGCCGACGAGACTAGAATCAGATACACTGCTCATCTAATTACTGTGCTCCCACACGAATAGCGCCTACGTCGGCAAAAAGAGAGTGCACAAGGTCGACGTCTTGTCGCGCAAGTGACGCATCAAGTGCAAAAAAAGAATGTCGCAATTTATTGGCGGTACTGGGAACTGTAGACATGTTAGAAATGTCTCAGCACCGTCAATATGTGAAGGAACGTACTCGAACCCAGGCTGGCGCGGATCTGGATCGGGACACTAGGTGTCCGCCAGCCACAACGCGACGTCATACCACTAGACCATACCACGATAGGGCTGTTAGCTGGTGTGTATTGACAGGGCAGGTGTATTGAAGCTTACCCGTAGTGATTTGTTTTGATGGAGAAATCTAAAATCTTGAGATTTATATCGTCGGGAAAAACAGGGAGAAAGCAATCGCTCGCCATCTTGTCAAGCTTCTCCACTCCCTTCCGATATGAGTACGTGAATTGCAGAGTTTTGGACGTGGTGCGGGGTCCAGAGGGTCTGTGCTTTCCACTGATGGTGGGGCTGCTTTTCTGGTCGCGTCGGACGCGCTCTTTCTTTACCCGATCCGTAGCCACAAAGCAGCACGCCTGGTAGCTCGAAACACCCATGGGTATGTACTGAGATTTCTGCTTGCAAGACTCCGTGTCGTGTCACTAGAGCTTCTCCGGTATGCTCGTGGTTCTCTCAGCATGCCGAGCTTGCTGGACATTTGCATGAAGAAACACGCTCGGAGCTAGTGCTGCATTTGGCGACCTTGCCTGCATCTTCGACGTGACTGGACAGCACTGACACTCGCATCAGACCATTCGTCACCACGACAGTCGCGAGGCAAACAACGCAAGTCTTATCGGGTCGGAGAGGAGTACTCGTTCCTTGATGAGGATGAGGATGGCTCTGTGCCTTCTGGCACGCAAACACCAGCCTTCCAGGACGATGACGACGACGATGACGATGGCGACGCCTTCATGCCAGATGCCCAGGATGGTGAACTCGAGTATGACGAAGATGAAGTGATAGCAGAAGAGGATGAAGATGTATCGGAAGAAGAGGAAGACGACGGTTCCGACTCCGATGATTCCACAGGGCCTCCAAGACGCAATGTGCGTGGACTGAAGGCTGTTCGCGCTGCGCCAACCACCCCGGCAGTCCGACGCGCTAAGAAACTTACAGACAACATACCGTCACCCGTAACGTTTGCCAAAGGTAGCGGCGTCAAAGTACGTCCCGTCGATGCCGATGCTCAGTTGCGGACGCGTGGTATCCCCGATTTCGATAAGATTGGTGGTCATGAGCCACGGCTGAAAAACTTGTTCGGTCCTGATGCAGCACATCTTAAGCCTGTGCTGGCCTCACGGGACTACTGGTTTCCCCAGGAAACATTTCCCATTCGAAGTTTCGCCAAGGTCAGTTCAGACGACGCTGAGGTCGGTAGCTTAAGAAGAAGCTTCTTCGAAGTCAGTGGTGCTAGAGAAAGGGAGAGTGAAGCATTGAGGACATGGTACACTGATGCTGGAAAATCCGCTTTTGCAACAGCCCAGAGGACAAAAATGCTGACCAAGGATGAGGCCGAAGAGCACATGAAAACTCCAGGACCAGAGTCTGTGAACGTGTTAGCTGGACCCGTGAACACGCCGCAAGTCAATACGTTGGTGAAAGGTTCATACATGAACATTGCAAAACCTTTCCCAGCAAGTCAGGATAGACGCGGTTGGCTCTTCAACCTCGGCTCCTGGATACAAGATGCTCAGTGGGCGAGCAACGAAGACAGCAATATCCAGTATCTCGCTGTTGCCGTTGAGCAGAGACCGACCAGTGGGGACCAGCCCAAGCCAATGGAGCAGCCAAAAGCACCCGCCTTCAATCCTACTGAACCGTTTCCCGCATGTGTTCAGGTATGGGCGTTTCAAGCTGAAGCTGACGGCTTGTTAAATGCAAAGACAGAGCCTAGACTTGAGCTTGTCATCTGCACTGACTGGGGCGCGCCGAAACAACTAAGATGGTGCCCAATCGCTGCGACAGACAACAATCAAAATGCGGACGGCCGGAAAAACACGCACATAGGCATGCTCGCCTGCCTTTGGTCGGATGGACGAGTGCGTGTACTAGATGTTTCCGCCCCGGTTTCTGAGCCTGACCAACACGTCACTACCTATCTTCATGTTACGCGCGCGTCATTTGAAGTCTCATTCCCTCAAACAGTACCTTCATGCTTACACTGGTTGTCGGGAACCACGCTTGCAGTCGCGACAGCGGCAGGCACCGTTGGTGTTTGGACCTTAAGCCGTCCGGGAACGCTCACAGCGCCAGATGCCCACAATTACAGCCCAAGACCCTGGTTTTATCAGCAAGTAGCCGACACGTACATTCTCACGATATCCTCTGGATGGCCATCCAACCCTCAGTTCCTGTCTATAAGCACCGCGGATGGATTTGCACGCCTCATTGACATTAGAAGCCCGACTGCTGATACCGTCGTTTCGATACGTGGTCGCACACTTTGTCTAGCGCAAGCCTGGCATGAGCATACGCAGTCTTTTGTCATGCCGGACGAACACTACATCCTAAGGCACACACCGCTACGTCGCTACTACCACAACTTATACAGCATGCGACTAGAAAATAGTATCACTCGTGTCGCGACCAGCCCGGTACACCCCGGTGTACTCGTCGGTGGCACCGATGGAGATGTCCAAACAAGCAACCCGATCATGCGCATCACGAACTACAAAATCATGCCGTGGCAGCAGAAATGGTTTGTTCACGAATGGAGGGGACCGATGGAGCGGATGCTCGTCAAGCCGACCGACGGACATGCTGCTACGGCCGAAGAGGGACCAGTTGAACAGTCGATTAATAATGCTACACCGGAATCACAAGCCGGGGCGTCTGCTCACGTGCCCGAAAAGGTACCTCAAGAAATACTTTCCCAACCTCTTGTCCGCATCACCGAGGGTTACAAAGCTGGTCAAACAGGCATTGCGCACACCAGCGCAGCAACAAAGAGAGGGAACCCAGAGGTTGGAAGGTCCATCAGTATCTTTGAAGAGCAAACCGCCATCACAGCACTCGCTTGGAACCCGAATCTGAAGTTCGGTACATGGGCTGTTGCGGGCATGGGATCTGGGCTCATGCGCGTCGAGGATGTTGGTATTTGAGAAGCAGGAAGAAGATGACGTGGTTTGAGAAACCTGAAGGATAGGAGAGCGTATGTTGGTCATAATTTCATTCATCTTGCGCCATGTTCATACTACGATTTCTCCTACTTGACTGCTTTGAGCTTGCACATCAAAGGCTTCTTCTCCCAGAGGATATATGTCGCCTGGTCTTCCCAGTTGTTGCTCTCGGGGCAGAGTTCGATATCAAAGTTGTACAAGGTTTTGGCGATGATAAGACGCATTTCGTGATATGCCATGCTTCACCAATGGTCAGCGTCTGATCCACAAGGCTTGCACACCAATGAACACAAGGTTTCAACTTACTTTTTTCCGAGGCAATCTCTGGACCCAACAGAAAATGGCTGGACGCACTGCCTCTCGTCGCCATCAAACTCAGGATCGCCTAACCATCTCTGTGGAAGAAACTCAAACGGCCTCTTGAAGTTCTTCTCGTGTGTATACATTGGGTGTTGAGGGATGCTAAGAACCGTGCCGGGGGGTATGAATTGGCCCACGACAGTGCTGCCATCCTGAGGTGTGATGCGCGGAAGTCCTAGTGGGACTGGCGGGTAAAGACGGAAAGCTTCCTTGATGCAGGCTGCCAGATAAGGCAGTGCAGCGAGCTGCTCCATGGTCATATCCGCATCACTGGCAAAGGCGCCACGTATTTCGTCGTTGAGTTTCGTCATGCACTCGGGATTGCGCAGAAGCAGGTATGTCAGCCCTGATACCAGTGTGGCAGTCGTCTCCGTCCCGGCGATCATGAAGATGGAAGAGTTTGCATCCATCTCTTCTCTGGTCAAGCCTCGTCCCTCCTTTTGGCCCAAGACAAGATCCCAGAGGTCGACGCCCTCGGTATCTCGACCCTTCTCGAGGCGCTTTGTAACGCGTGTGACGGAGTGGTTGAAGTGATCCATCCTCTTCTTGTTCATAGACTCAGGCACATGTCTCTTGAACGCCCTCCACAACCAGGGATACGCCATCATGACACTTAAGTAAGATCCAACCTTGATACTTGCAAATATGGTGCTGACCCAGGGATCGTAGTCGCCCTTGTCGAGCATGTGCAGCGGTTCTCCAAAAGTCAAATCGCCCATGACATCGAAGGTGCAGAAGTTGTAGAGACGAACCATGTCCAGCTTCTCATTGGGGTTGTTTTCGACCGTTTGTTTCAAGCGAGTGATGAGCTTGTCTACATATTTGACGAAGAGCGGTTCCTGTTGCTTGAGCGCGCGGTCCGAGAACGCGGGGGTAAAGATCTTGCGTTGGCGACTATGGTCTTGATCGCGCGCGAGGATGATACTGACTGCACCGTTGGGCGAGGTGCCATACTTGAACCAGTCTTTATGAGGGACAGACCCGGCGGTGCCTTTGGTGCCATGGCCGTAGATCTGGGATGTTGTTAGCCTGGACTGTATCCATTTTGAAATGTGACACTTGCATCTTTCCAAGAATTCGGATCCGTGAAACTCAGCTCGTCGTGGTTGATCCGGACGACGTGGCCATACTTTCGGTGCAGGTCTTGAAGGAGCTTGTCTCTCGAACCGCTCCAGGTCGCAAAGTGGTAAGGGATGCGCGTCGCAGCGTTCAGCTTGGGCCCTGGGAAGTGTCTAAGGGGATGGAAGTATATGCGGTAGATGGCTCTAGCAACGAAACGAACAACCAGCTGCTGCACATCAGCATATGTCCTTGTCGTAAGTCTCGATGATGCAAGACGGTACTTACAAAGCCAAGTAGAGCGATAAGGATTTGCGATGCTGAGGTGATATGGAAGAACTTGGTGAGTCCTGTAGGACCGTGTGCTGATGTAGAAGCCATGACGCCTAGACTCCAGCCACCATGAGATGATGTGAATGCAGGGCACAGGCAAGCCTTAAGTAGCAACGAGGTACAGGCTCATCGACACCTCGCACTAAAAGAAGCGGAGTAGGTTGACGCGTTTGATACGTCGACGGGTGGCTTGCCAGCTCGCCTAGTACCGTTGACGTCGGGGTAGCCAAGGTCAAATGATCGGCTCGAGTAGCTCAACGTCGCACCTAATGGGGCATTGGCAGCGACCTGTGCATTCGCACATGGTTCCACGCACTAAATTCGCCCGGTCCAAGAGTCACCAAGCTTGTGCAAAGTCCACTCTGTCGGAGGGTCGGAATTGAAGCACAGCAGCTGTGTATACTGGACAGGACACATTCGTCCGTTGCAGGCTCACGGTCCGATGCCTCGGAGGATTGAGTTTATACGGTGCATACGGTAGCAATGCCCAGTCAACTGTTGTAAAACTGGGGTGATCTGCATAGTTATTCCTATGTCTCGACACGCACACGCGTGCGCATCTAGGCAGACACAAGAGACAGGGGCATGTCTGGAGACCAAACTCGATGTGGAAAACTGGGAGTGGACTTGTGGGAGCAGACCGCGGATGGGGGGCTTGTTGCATCGGAAGAGCTGTCATCGAGCAAAAGGAAATAATAAACCAAGCTGGAGCGTCAAGGCCAGACGAAGATGCAGCAACAAGTGTAACGCGAATGCGAGCCGATGCGATTGGCCAACGGAGGCGATCGTTGTTACATAGTGGGCTCGGATGGGGATGCGTGGCCCGTGCACGTATCAGATCGTGACTTCGCGTTGGGGTCATCGAGGTCCGTTTCGCGAGCAACAAATCGAATCCCGCACACCCTTGCACCTGTATCATGGCAGCCACACACGCCCGCAAAGGCCTTTCGGCTGTCTTCTCTGCCTCGTCCTCCAGAGCGTCTCCAATTGCCAGCCGGACACAACAACGCAGCTTCTCTTCATCCCGCATTTTCGCCGCATACGCGACTGCACCCAAATCAGCCGCGGCCAGCACAACTAGCACTTCTACATCTGCGAAACCTGCGACTTATACGTCAACCGCGTCAAAGCCCACAACCACAGCAACCCCACAGCGGACAGTGACCCCCTCATTCCCTGCGAAAGAGCCCCCCGTGCCTACCTCGCGCAACAGCACCGCAGAAACTGCGGCATCAGCAGCCCAAAAACAGCGCTCGCTTACCGACGGACTGTCCGATGCACCCCCCGAGCTGGAAGGCGTGCCAGCCATAGACTGGACTCGCTCCTACCATGGTCTCGGCAGCATATCCTTCACACCAGAGCAGTCGGACATGCTGCTCGCGCCCGTCACACAGGACGATGTCGAGGTGAAGCCAGACGGCATCATATACTTGCCTGAGATCAAGTACAGGCGGATATTAAACAAGGCCTTTGGGCCTGGAGGTTGGGGCCTGGCACCAAGAGGCGAGAGCATCGTTACTGGAAAGCTGGTAACGAGGGAATATGGTCTCATTGTCCAAGGACGGTACGTTTGTCTCTTCGCCCTGTTGCAACTATGCTAATGAAGAACCAGGCTCGTTTCGATTGCCCGTGGCGAGCAACAGTACTTCGACGCCGACGGTATCCCCACTGCGACCGAAGGCTGCAAATCCAACGCGTTGATGCGATGCTGCAAAGACCTGGGTATTGCTTCCGAGCTCTGGGACCCACGCTTCATCAGGGAGTTTACAAACAAGATGACAAAGGAGGTATGGGTGGAGCACGTGAGCACCAAGAAGAAGAGGAAGATAGTGCTGAGAAAGGACGACAGCGCCAGATACCCATACAAAGAAGTCAAATTGTAGTCTGCCTTGGAACTGTCTTGGGACACATGAGAGGGCAGATGCATTTGCAGGCGTAGGGCACGCATACAACCCAAGTATTCATATACGCAGAGGTTGTAACACTACCATGATGACCCGTCCCAACTCGTGCTGAAGAATTGTGATACCAAATACATACCGCTTCACCATAGTCGTGAAGCCTAGGAAAATGCCATCTAATGTCTTACCCAAACGCCGCATGATACTCTGGTCATGTCACAGATTTTGTCCTCCAGGGATTCTGCTAGCGATCGCCTAGGTCAAAACCGGACGCCCTTGATCTGTTCCTGATATCGCTCGGCTCCCTGCCGTATGCAAGCGGATCATCCTGAGGCTGTTCCTGGCGCTGCCAGTTCCACGGCATCCACCCACTGCTCGTCCTTCGGCCGAGTGCCGGCGGTGTGAGGGGGTACGGTGGTCGGTCGGAGCCTGAGCTCAATTCGTCGCGCTCGATCCTGTCGAATTCGGCTTCGCTCCTGTTGCGGGAGAGGCTACCAGAGAGACTTCCAGTACTCCTATTAACTTCGTGATATCTGTTGCCACCCGTTTGCTGTGAGCGGATGTTGTCTTGCTCGCGGTCGAATGCTTGCAGGAGCGTCTCGAGACGCTGACGTTGAGAAGCTACGTAGTTTAGTCGGTCGTCGTTGTTGCGGATAGAGTCGGGGACGAGGTTCCCTGCACCGCGGCTTAGGTCGGAGGCTTGCGCATCTCGTGTACCTGCGGTACCCGCGGCGCCATAAAGCGCACTGGCTCCGCTGAGCGCCTGGTTGACAAGCCCGTATAGATCGTTGCTGCCTCTTGCTGACGGCATCTGGAACCTGCTCATGAGGTTTTGCGCATACGTCTGTCCATCGGGTCTCGGTGCGTCGGGCTTCCTGGGTGCAAAGCCCAAGACGTTGACCTTTACCCACTCAATACCCATCTCGACGTATGCAATGCCTGCTGACTTGGCACGGTCATGGCTCTTAGTAATAAACTCGTCGATTTCGCGCTCATGGTGGTAGAGGAAAGGCTCCATATACTCCTGGTACAGGTAACTTGCGCCCTGCGAACCGGGCAGGATCAGGTATAAGTGTGTGAAGAAGCGAATCCATGAGTAGAAAGGTACCCAGCTCAGGATGAAGTCGAAGGTATTTTCTACGGCGGTGAAGGCTGAGAGGACGACGAAGTAGATCAGCCAGGGTGCGAGGAGCGCTGGATCTGAGGTGTGGAGAGCTTTGTAGGACGCGAAGATGGGAAAGAAGACCGTGGTTGCGACGCTGTTGCCTGGTTAGCTAGGTCGTCTTCCAACACACTGTAGCAAAAAAGAAACACTGCATATCGGAGTCATGCGAGCTTCAAGAACGCGAGCAGTGGAGCTCATGATACCGTACTAGGCTTCAAAGCTTGCTCGCGAATTGATACCTGACTGCGGGGGCGGGGTGCGCTTACGTTAAACCGTCCGCGACAAAGCCGAACATGGTCGCAGTTGTTGGTGTGTCTTCTTGAGATGTCGGTGTTTAGGTATAGACGCAGGTCCAAGACTTGCAGGCAGCGAGAGCTCAAGCCTCACGGATACGCGGGCGGAGGTGTGGAGTGGCTTCGCCCGATGCTCCATGGAATCTACGTCAGTCGGTCAAGAACGGCGCGCTATCCGCTTTCGGTCCTTTGTGTGTGATTTGAGCCTCCAGACGTCAGCTGCTGAAGGAACACACTAGTCACCTCTAGGGAACATGTCTGAAGACACTGGACTCGTGCCAGGTCCAAGCCTTGGTGGATGTGCAATATCATACAGGTCATGCTCACCGTCGCGACTTCCTCGAACCCGCGTTGCGAACGCGTACCAATCATGGCACCTGGGCAGCACCAACCATCATTACCACCAATACATCAACTCCCCAGATAGCTCAGTTTCCTCAGCTACTTCTGCAACCACACACGCTTCAGTCTAGTTAGGTCAACAGGTCCCTCCCTCACTTGGGCGTGCTCAATCGAGCCAGACCTTGAAAATGTCCTTTTCCATAGGAGTCGTCCCGAACCGTCCAAACGGCATCCTCACGACCTCTTCAGATACTGCATTGCGCTCTCATGAATTTTGTATCGCAGTCTACGGCACAAACATACAATCAGCGAGTGTTTACCTCGTCTCGTTGTAACGTCGCATTTAGGACCCCATGGCGTTTGTCCGATCTCCGTGGCGCCCATGTCCGATGCTTCTACCGCGTCTACGACACCCACCCTGGAACTACCCGAAATGATACGATGCAGAGGACCCCAAGACGCTTCTTATGCTGCCATGGCTGCCAAGAGACCGCTTATCATCATCACGGGCTCCACAACAGCTAACCACCCCGCGTTTGCAGCCGTTGTCGCTGTTGACATCATCCCGCTTTGATTCGTATGGTGGGGGAAAGCAACTATAGTGAGCATAAAACTCCGGCACCGGTTACGTAAATGAGCTATCTTCTGTCCGAGTACCATAACAGCTGTCTTGGCGGGCAACGAGTTGCTTGGCTTATGCTTATAGTTCGTCGATCTACACTGACAGTCCAGTCGACCAGTCTCGAATGCAACTTACAGAGGTAGCTCTTCTTGGCTCCAACTGAAAACGGTGTTTTACCAACCGAGAAGCGATGTATCCAAATGCCGAACGACGTATGCCAACCTATAAGGATAAAACCTCGCATTGACCCTTGTCATTCGCAATAGCAAGCCAATGCAGGTCTTCGTTAGAGCGGAATACCCGAGCATAGCTTAGAGATAAGCCTTGAGTTTGAAGGGCTGCGCTCAGAATATAAAGATGGATGTCTCCCCTCAACCTTGCATGACGCAGCGTCAGGTTAAAAGCGTCAGCATCCAGAAGAAGTACCAACATGGTCTCTATAAAGTCCCTCTTAGCTCTAGCATCCCTAAGAGCAGTCGCTGCAGCACCCCAAGCTTCAGTGTCGCCATCAGCTGTAAGCTCTGCTAGTCCGTCGGCATCAAGCTCAGTGACCCTTACCACCGAGGAAACGGACGAGTTATTCAGCCTTCATGAGGAACTAGTAAACATTCCGTCCATATCTGGAGATGAGGTGGAAGCCGCAGAGTTTGTATCGAGATATCTATCGGATTTGGGGTACTACGTCGAAGAGATTCCTGTTGGGGACACCGGTACTTTCAACGTCTTCGCCTATCCACAAGAGCTGAAAGACGAGGGTGTCTGGCCAGAGGTTTTGATCACTAGCCATATAGATACAGTGAGTATATATGGCATTTTGTGTGGTATATAGCGAATTCTGACTCTGAATCAGGTGCCGCCATTCTACCCTTTCGAGCGTAGAGAAGAGAATGGCACAGTCTATCACTTCGGTCGTGGAACCGTCGACGCAAAAGGCCCTGTAGCAACTATGATCGTCGCATCGCACAAGTTCTTCCAGTCCCGGACCGACACCCCAAGTCTGGGTATGCTGTTTGTTGTCTCCGAAGAGACTGGTGGTGCGGGAATGAAAGCGTTTGCACAGGTAAGCCTCGCCGTACGAAATGCATGTGAGGCACATACTGACTTTGGTCCTTCACCGCTACAGTATGCTTCGAATACAACTTTCCGTGCAGGCATCTTTGGCGAGCCAACAGAAGGAAAACTGGCTAGTGGACACAAAGGCAGCTTGAGCGTGACCCTGGACGTTGTGGGCAAATCCTCACACTCCGCCTACCCTTGGCTTGGTGTAAGCGCTATCAACTTTCTGACCGAAGCCATTGTTGCACTCAACATGCTCGAACCGGCTCTTCCCAGAAGCGAGCTACTCGGCGCAACTACTCTCAATGCTGGCCTTATTGCTGGAGGTGTTGCGGGTAATGTCGTGCCTGAACGCGCAAACGCCAGTATCGTTGTACGTATCGCTCGCAGCGAAGACGACGCAGTTGAAGTTGTCCAAGATATGATGGCAGGAATGCTTTCACCCATTGTTGCCCGCGCAGAGGCAGCAAACGCTACATTCAATGTCCGTTTCTCGAATACTACATACCCAGCACCTATTCTCGATACCGATGTCGAGGGTCTGGAGGTAGCGCCTGTTTTCTATGGTACAGATATTCCCAGTCTGCCGCAGGTGGAGAAGAGATATCTTTTTGGTACCGGAACGATTGAAGTTGCACATACGCCCAATGAGATGTTGAGCCAAGATGAGCTTGTGCAGGCGGCGGAGGCATATGGTATGATACTCGAAAGTCTTTTCTCAGAGTAGGAACATGTAAATGAGGTGATTACATCTAGTTGAGGGACAGCGAGCACGTGTTGAGTGAGTAAAATAGAAATGGTACCATCGGGACTCATGCCTGTAGTTTCAACAAGACACCCTTCGTTCGATTGCTTATTCCGTGTCGCCAAATCGTGACCGCCTCTTCTTTTCTTCTCGTCCGCGGTCGTTCACCGCGGACACCTCGAGTGTGGCAATGTTTCTGTTTGCTATATAAGAAGATGCTCGTGACTTTAATCGAATGGTGATCTCATGCATAGCGGTATCGGGACGGCGAGATTAGTGACCTTGCTTCAGAGATTTATGTGAACATGACATTAGGGAAACCGCTTGCCCGCATCATACGTACTCTGGGAGCAAGCGCAAAGATGTGTATATGTCAACGACACCAAAGACTTGCCTGACTAACCAGCTTGCATTTCATGGTCCATCTCTTTAATCAAGGTCACTGCGGATGTGTCAGAGGCGCACCTCCACCGCCTCTTTCTCCGAAATTCCGGCGCTCCTGCACCGCTTTATCGTTCGCAATGTACCGTCACCCATAATCGCTCCTTCCCTGCATGGAGACCGTTTGCGGAACTCGCTCATTCTGCCTGTCGGTCAGACTCTACGCTCTATCTGGAGGTGAGCGACGAAAACAATGGCGTATGCCTACATCTGACGCCTGAGCAAACACCCTTTGGCGCCTCTCCTCGCTCTCTGTATCATCATATAAACTGCCTCCTGCCTTCCTTGACTCTTTCTTGGACAGCAATCAATCGACTATCTCCGGTACTCTTAATATCTTTATGCATCTTGAACACCTACCTTATATATCCTCAATATACCCACACACTGACATGGCCGAGTACGGACCAACTGACTTACCTCCCGGTGCCAACGACGGCGGCGACGGTTCGAGTATGGAAAGAGCGACATGGGTGGTTGGCAGTGACAAAACCGCACGAAGTTTCATCGTGAAGCAAGGTTCCACCTTTGTACGCTGCAACCTGACCAATGCCCTCGACTTCAACGACACAGGCTACCATGTCTTCGACCCGCCCACGGGTCGCCGAGTCAAGTTTGTGTGGAAGGGCCCTGGCCGTCCCCAGTTTCAGGCCTTTTCGCACCAGTACTGGGAGATCCAACAGGAGGAGGAGGACTCCCTAGCTAGGGGTGATCGCTTGCCTGGTGAGGATCTCAGTGAAGGTGAATACAGTATCAGCCGGGAATCGCGAACATTGTTGACATGAAACAGATGCTGAAGAGGAGTATGATATTGCTGGAGATTCGGTCTTTGACCGCGTCGAAAGACTATCAACTCAGTCATCTCATCAAATGCCTTTGCCTCCAATCCCTTCGAGCCGTAAGGAACACCTTTATTATATATTCCTTCAAATCAAGCTAACTTCTTAAGCTCCCCACAACTACTCTCCACCTCCTCCTTCCGGTGGTCATGGTCGAGGAAATCCCACAACTCCCCGAGGTCGCCGCTCTAGCAGCCAGCCTGGATCTGGTCGAGGTTCAAGTGGTCGCGGCTCTGGTACTCCCCGGGGTCGTGGCTCAGATAGCTCCAGACGAGATCAAGGATCTCCAAAGTTATCGATATCGCCTTCATTTTACAAGGGCAAGAGTCCAGCTGGTGGCTCTCGTTGAGCTGGAGCGACTCGAGACGTGAGAGGGGTTTCGGAGGTGGACGTTGTATATGCTCTCTATAACAAGAAGTCTTTCTTTTGGGCCAGGTTCAGCATAGCGTCAAGGATGGTAATGGATATACCCAAAGTTTTTGAGATCAAATCCTGGAATAATAAATTTAGTCTTGATCTTCGCCTGACATATGACGCGATGGAGGCTCCAGTGAAATTGACTTCGAACCTTGACCGTGATACTGATGGTGTGCTGAACCCCTCTCACGCGTCATCTCTGTTCAACCTTCGTGGTCCAAGAAGTATCGGCCGACCTCCAGACATACGTGTACATGTCCACTGCGGTAATCTCAGAAGCAATTTGGCGATTACGTGTATGCACTAACAAATGTCTGGAGGACTACAGACGTCATCACACAACTACACCAAGTCCTTCTAGAACGCGAAACGATGAACACATGATACCCCGGATTGAAGATATACTTGATCGAGAGGAAGCCTCATGTACTTTGACGCGCTGTACGTATGCTGGGAACGCGTTGTGATGGAAGAGTCCAAGGAAGAGGTGGCTAACAGAAGTGAGGTCGGAAGCCGGCCAAGGTGCGTCCCGACGAGGCCATGTCTTGGAACCCAAGGACCCCATGAACTGCAACCAATAATTTGTAGTCTATCCGACACTGCATGCTGATCACATGTGAGCCTGTCAAGATGTTACCGAAACTACGCGATGCAGTCCCAGGAATGCGCCTGTCTGCCGCCTCGTGCAGCGCGCCTGCCACGCGAGCAATGACGCACGACGATCTCTGACGAGCGCGTGCGTGACCACCTCGACATCGCTAAACTTCGCAGTATACATGATTCCTCTGGTCTCCGCGACCTTCGCTCGGTCCCATATTAAACCCCTCTGCTGCGATCAGCCACAGCTACTCATGTCCTATGACGCGCCTGTGGCTGTTGTCCATTGGTCGTAAGCTATCGGTCTCCGCTGGATCCGCTAAATGCTGCTCACGCCTCGCACCTACTCCCTTGCTCACATTGCCGACGACGGCCGCAAACACGCTGAACCGTCATACTTTGTGTGCATACAGTCGCGGAAGGAACGGGAAGCCGAGAAGAAGCGCGCGCTGAAGATGTTGTTGCTGCACCAAAAGGGGAGCGTCAAGGTGGGAGAGGTTGTGAGGTAAGTTCTCAGGGTCGGCCGGCCGAAGTGCATGGACGTCGTATGCATTGGCTACAGAGGACGGACAGGGCGCGCCAAAGTTTACGGCCGTCTGCAAAGGGATGCTAAGACGCCATGCAGATACACACTCACCTACACCCCCTCCGAAGATCGCATATTACCGCCACCCTCGAGCCTCCATGTTCGCATACGAAACTCCTCCGCGATACCACTACGCGCCGCCTACCTCCACGGCCCGTATACAATCCACGTATCCGCGTACCCCTCCACCTTTAACCCGAACAAGAAGGCGGAATCAAGGATTTACGGGGACCCTGACTTTGAGCCTAATGTCAAAGCCGGTGGATACTGGAACACCAGGCTAACAGTTCCCGAGGAATACAGAAGTGATCTCAGGGAACATGACGGCACAACCAAGAGCCTCACATGGATCATTGAGATTGCCTCGCAGATCATCTTCTCCAATTCTGCGTCCGTAAACTACGAATTGCTAGTGGCGCGCGACGAACGATCGCTGGATCTTGGCTTCACTGCTGTCACCGGAAACAGTCATGGGACACCAGGAAAGGTGCAAGATCACCAGCAGGGTAGCCAGAAACATGTTTCCAACCACGCTGCACAGCCCAAGGGGGTATACTCAAAGGCTGTGAAGCTCGTGGTTGACGACACGACAAGCTTGTGGAATACACCCGAACTACCAGAGTGGAAAGAAGAAGACCAGAATGGTCCCAGAAAGTCCAAAGATCATGACGTTCCGGCGGAAACCCAGCGGAAAAGGAAGAACATACACCTTGTGATAGTGACACATGGTTTACACAGCAACCTTGGGGCGGATATGTTGTACCTGAAAGAAAGCATTGACGCGACGGCAAAGCAAGCCAGAGAAGATCGGCGGCGGCGGCGCAAAGAGGCGAAAGGTGCTAAAAGCACTGAACAGAATCAAGACACATCAACAGCACCATTGTCGGGCGGCCAAGAGGATATACCAGACGAGGAAGAGGAAGACGACGAGGAAGACGTTATTGTGCGCGGTTTCGACGGGAATGTAATCCGTACCGAGCGCGGTATTCAATATCTGGGCAAGCGACTCGCCAAGTACGTGTTGAGCCTGACTTACCCCGACCAACCCTACCTGCCCATCAAGAGGTCCATGGGACAGAAGATATCCAATACGTTCTCCCCAACCAAAGATAAGCACGACGAGGGCATACCGTCCCATCACGGTAGCAGTGTGCTTCACACAACTTCAGGGCACGATAAACGCGCATACAAGTTCACTAGCATCAGCTTCATCGGCCACTCGCTTGGAGGGCTGGTACAAACGTACGCTATTGCATATATCCACAAGCACTCACCTCAATTTTTCGATACGATCAAGCCCATCAACTTCATCGCTATGGCGACACCTTTCCTGGGACTAAGTAACGAGAACCCCACCTACGTCAAGTTTGCACTCGACTTCGGCTTAGTTGGGAGGACAGGACAAGACCTCGGTCTGACTTGGAGAGCGCCGACATTAGCAAAGAGTGGTTGGACCGCCATGGGCAGCGTGTTTGGCAACCAGAACCAGGACCAACATCAAGAAGACCCTGGTGCAAAGCCTCTGCTGCGGATACTTCCTACTGGTCCAGCTCATCAAGTCCTGCGAAGATTCCGGAATCGCACTGTGTACTCCAATGTTGTCAACGATGGCATAGTACCATTGCGTACGAGCTGCCTGCTGTTCCTGGACTGGAGGGGCCTGGGCCGCGTTGAAAAGGCACGCCGCGAAAACGGGCTGATTGGCACAGTAGCTGTATGGGGCTACGGCCAATTGACTGGACAGAATTCATCCCCCAACCCCTCCAGAATCGGGTTTTCGGATGACGATGGTTCGGGAGTCGATTCGCCCACAGGAAATGGCGACGACACTGCCGTACCTCTTCCGGGCGCTGATGTTACAAATCAGGAAGATGAAGCACAGGCATCTTCTGCCGAGCCCGCAGCTCATCAGTTCCTAGAGGGGCAAAAGAAGAGTCCAGAGGGAAAGGAGCCCAACGACCAATACTTCCAGCCGCAGAACACGTTGATGCAACTATGGAGCTACATAAGGCCAACTGGAAAGCATACTTCGCGTGACAAGAAGATGTTCAGCCGCAGTCAAACCATCTACAAGGACGAAGAAGAAGAGCAGGCCCCTGCGGAAGCAGAGAACTCGACGTCATCACATACCACACAACCAAGGAAGCGGCCCCAAGCAACCCGTGGCGATTCCATCGTCGACAACCCTAAAAACCACTCAGCACCACCCAAAACTACGATTTTTGAATCCGCTGGCGATCTGATCAACCCTCCTGTCCCTCCAATGTCCTGGATTACTGATCCATCGACCCGAGCACGCACCATTTTCCACGACAGGATCTACCACCCTGAAGACATTCCGCCGCCGCCTACTAAAAAACCAGCACGCAATTTCTCTGGTGCCAGCGCCTCTTCTCAGGCGTCAACAGCAACCGTTGACGACAGTGTGATGCGCGTGGAAGAGAAGATTGCTCGCGCTTATCACAAGGACCTTTCGTGGCGTAAAGTTCTTGTCAGTCTTGAGCCAGACGCGCACAACAACATGATTGTACGCCGCATGTTTGCTAATGCATATGGCTGGCCCGTGGTCAAGCACCTCTGCGATACGCACTTTGCAGATACTTACTCGGCCAACACACGGGACGAAGAAGAACCTGCCGTTGATCGTGCACAAGCTGTCAATAAACCCATCAACGAAGATGGCGAGCATGTCAAGGGACAGGAAAAGCTGCAGCCACCTATCGAGCGTACCAATAGCGAGATGAGGGAAGTGGCCGACGAACTAGCCCCACTCAAGCTGCCCAGTCTGAGGATACCCAAGCGATCGAACACCACCGACTCGACCCGTAGTATAGGATCGGGCGATTGGGATAGTATCTACTTCAACGAGACTAGCGACGAGGAAGACGAAGTGGATGACCGGAATGCCGTGCAGAAATTCTTCCAGCCCAACATGCCTAGAAGCCCGCGAAGTCCTGGACTTGTACCGAAGACACCTGACGGGAAGGGTACAAGCGAGGCAGACATCTCTAGTTTCCTCCATGGATCCAGTTCAGTTGAAGTTCACCGGGGTCTTGGCGCAAGCCCCAGCAAAAAGCCAGCTAAATTGATCCACGAGCCAGACTCGATAGAGCCTATTGACGAGCCACCGAAAGTTCTTGATGAAGCAAGACAAGTATCTAGCCCGAGCGAGACGCCGGTAGGCAGGATCAGTGGAGTAGGGTTGAGAAGTTCCATCGATATCCCAGCGTCGCCAGAGAGTAGCAGAGCGAAGAGCGGAAGTGGTGTTGCTGAACAGGTTGCTATACTTAGCAGCCCCAAGAGCAAGGAGGACTCAACAGGCTCATAGTATAGAGCCTGTCAACTGTTAAGGCGAGCGGTTGCAGACCGCAGAGCCAGGAAATCGAGAAAGAGACCTTGAGTAGCGAATTCCTCGACACGCAGTACTGGTTTGTAATCCTTTGCTCGTTCATTTTTCCACATCCCACAGAGGCCTTGGAAGCGTTTTTGGTCGCAGGTGCAGTGCGTGTTACGTGACGTTGGGTTTGAGATCAGTGTACAGAGGCGGATGCCACACGGGCGATGGCATGGGCCGTAGCACGGTTGCGTACACGAAGATACCCAAGATCTCATTCCGTGGTTTGCAGGAGTATGGGCCTTCGTTCTCTCATAGTTTTGTTTAATAATGTTCCCTTCATGTTCTTCTTCACTGAGGTCGTTCTTTCCTACATTGTACGCCGGTACTCCCTCGCACAGAGCTCACTTCTTCGTAATAGACCTTGTCGGGGTCACTTGGTCTCCTCGTTCTCCATTCACCTGCTAGTCCCACATTGTTCTTTCACCAACGTCATCTTTATGCCGCGGCTTCCTCATTCACTGCCGCTTTCGCGTGGCAAAGCTGTCCGTTTGTTGGTGACTCGAGCACAACAAACCGAGCTTGGCGCTCTGTCCACTCCTCGAGCGAGCCCCCGCATTACACGACCACGATCTGATTGTAATGCGCTGACAACGACCGCACTTCAACGTCGGTCTGGGTCGCTGGCTTGGTGCTGGCCTGATTGCCTCACTACCATCGAATCACAAATCGGTACAATCGTCAACCATCAAACCCCCACTCCCCACGACAAAGGGCCTCGATCAGGGCAATGGTCAAGTATACTGACATGGTGAACCCTCCGCCTGCGGCCGCGCGGAACATGGGCCCTGCTGTGACGGTTGGCGGTCGTAGACGCCGCAACACGCGCCGTTCCAACACAAAGCGCTCCACCACTACGCCTAATCTCGGCCTTGACTCACCCGCCGCAACGGAGAATGCAAGTGGTGTCACCGCAGGACTGAGTACGGAGCATGTAGAATACTTGCCTGTTTCACCTTCTTTCCAGCCCTCAAATCCCATGGTCAACCACTACGCACCAAACAGTGGCCCCTCAGGATACCGCGGTCGCTCTCCTACCTCGTGCCCATCCGATGGCCTTTCGAGTATGCCAGTCGCTCAATCGCCTACGCCCACTACAGAGATCGCTTCAACAACGGCAACAGAGGGCAAGAAGAAGCATGGCAAATTCAGCTTCAAGTCAAAGAATCAGGACCGTCCCGCAAGCTCACACGAGCCTACTCACCAAGCATCGCCTCTACCACCGCTTACCCCTGTCAAGGCCGCAAAATTTCTAGGTGTCGACGCTGGCCCTATTAGGGTCCGGAGCAATTCTGAAGGCCGTCAGCCACAGCACAATGGTAGTGGTGGCGGCCCACCGGTGTTGCCCCCATCGACATGGCAAGCGTCTCCGCTGGTACCTTCATCTTCCAAGGGTGCGCCGAGTAGACAGACCAAGTTCAAGGAAGAAGGCCTTGATCCTGATCCGTCTAAAGTCAAGAGCTTCTGGGCGAACAGCAACAGGAAAGCTCAGAAAATGTTAGGCTTACTCCCATCTGTTGCATCTAGTTCTAAACGTGAAATCGATATGGAGCGCACCGCAGTTGTTTCTCTAGAAAGGCGTACAGAGGACGATACTGATACATATTACAGTGGCGATTCTGAGCTTCATGAGCATCCCCGCTTGCTCCATCCGGCTGCGCGCAAAGCTCCCGAAACTCCTCCGAAAAGGCGAACGCGGAAGAAGGTTTCCAAATCGCTCGATAGGATGGCGCCCATCACTGAGACGTCTCACGATGAGTTGCGCTCATCCTACCAGGTCAGCGAACAGAACCCTGAGCTAGGTGTTATCTCCGAGTACGAACACTTCTGCCCTTCATCCAAGCCAGTACTGCCTCGGTTGTATACTGAGTCATTGCTCACATCTGATGTCAGGTACGAATTAGAAGAGGACGATCTCTCACCGTCAGACCAAGTCATACGAGAGAATGACGGAGATGAAGAAGAGCATTTTACAGCCCACCCTGGACAACAAGTTGACGCCAATCATGTTGGAGACCACCAGGCCACAGTATTCCGTCTCCGAGGCCCATTACAAACAGTCGAAGATCGTTTGCTCGATGAGGCGGAAGCTCAACTAGCCATCAGCAGGGCAAGACAAAACGAAAACGACGCGACAAGACTCAGGCTCGACACCCAATATGCTACTCTCAAGGCGTCAAACGAAATCATGAAGACTCAGTTCGCAGCCGCAAAGCAAAGCGTTGCCTCCGAGGAGCGCGAGCGCTTTGACGGCGCCGATAGCGAGGACGACGAAGACTTGGTCTCAATCTCCAGCAGTATCGATATAGACGAAGAGCCTACTGTGCATGTCGCCGAGGTCATGACGTTCACGCGGATTACTCCCGGTATGGTCAAGCTTGTCGACATTCCCCCCAGGAAGAAGCCAGCTGTTCCAGCTGCGCCACTGCCTATGCTAGCCTCGTCTACCCAGATGGAGGCGCCTTCCAAGCCGGCCGGAACTTTCTTCTTCCAACACGACGAGAGGATCAGTCCATTCAACGAACGCAGTGAGCATGTGGAGGTGCGTAAGTATATCCTACCGGGTTTAAACGTAGCTAACAAGACCCAGCCGACAGCCATGACTGGTCACCTTACCGCTAGGGGCTACAGCCGCCTCGACAAGGACAAGAAACCGAAGATGCCCCATGACGATTCACGTCTACTCGTCCAAGATTGGATGTCCACCTACGATCACGCGAAACAACTCCCTGTCTCCGAACGTATCGATCCTGATGTTCTGGCTGATCAACAAATCCCGCCTGCTCCCTTGCCCAAAGACGATTGCTCAGTACCCCTACATCCTCCCTCGCGCCGATCACCACACCCACCCAGGTCGTCATCAAAAGAGCACTACTGTCTGAAGAACGGTCACATCTTCCACCCCATAAATCTCAAGACTGTCCCTGATGAAGTTGCCATCAACAGCCTAGAAGTCCGACCTTACCTGCACACTGCCGTTGGCTACAAGCAGCACGTCTCTGTTCCTGTTTTCTGCGACCGGTGTGGTGAAGATGTCAAGGAGGAGCTCTGGGAGTGCGACATTGCTATCTGTCGTATGGGAGTCTGCAAGAAGTGTGCGGAAGATATGGAGCACGAGTGGCAGGAACGTGTGACTGATGCTTGGACTCGCTGATGGTTGTTGTCGCGCAGCGCCTACTAGAGCTCAAGGGGTAGGGGTACGTGCATGAAGGGGGCCGATGCTGTAATACTTTCATGGGATGTATAGTAGTAATGAGTTCACGATATACATACTCGACGATCAGCGTACTTCAGATAAGACGAAGTTCATTTTCTCTATTACTGCGCCAACTTTTCCTGATCCGAGACCAAAGTAGTCCTGCAGTGTCAGGCTTTCCCGTACATCCACCCTTGATTTTCAGGCCCTCGGATTGTCTCAAAAGCCTCGAGAAAAGACGTGTGTTGAAGTGGACCGTCAAGCCATCTCAGCCGCGGCTCTCGTTCTTGCCTGCCAGAACATCCGTCTCGCCGTTTTGCTCCTCCTTGACAGCCACTTCCTTCTTCACCTGTCCACTACCATGACCATGCTCCTTTCCGAACTCGCTTGCCGCCACTCCGCCCTGCGCCATACCGCTCTGTCCAGTCGGCTTAGGGGTTGCAAAGTAGGCATTGACAGGCATCAACTGCACACCACCCTGCAGTCCGTGGATGAACTCGCTCCTCAACTCTGTATGTTCATCAAAGAGCCTATCCCACGCAACTTTGAGCGGTACCGAAAAGTTTGGTGGTACTGATAAGGATCGAGCGATAATGGCGTTGGGATTAGAGGGGTGGTAGCGAGACCAGTTCATGACGAGGACGTCTAGGAGGAGTTTGCGGAGAGGCGAAGGGGTGAGGACTGTCGTTGACGAAGTCGTTGGTGATGGTGAGGTTTCCTTCCATACATAGTCCATGAGTGAGGGCGTGAGAGCAAAGTAGACGCCAATGCCTGTGTAGATGTGAGATATGGCGTGGTTCATGAAGGAAATGGCACCGAGACGTTGGGCGAGGAGCCAGGCGTGTATAGAGGGTGGGATGAACTCCGTCTGGTTCATGACTTGCGGAGGCGGAGGTGGTGGCATGAGGGTAGGCATGTGGCTTGGTAGAGGAGTGGTCTGGATATGTCCGTTGCTGCTTGTGCGTGGGATATTGGAAGATGGTTGGCGGGGTGTTGCAGTAGTATTTGAGCCGGGAGTGATCGATTTTGGGACAGCTGTCAACGGGCGATAATGGGGGTGGATTGTCGGTGCCCATGCGTCGACATTAGCTGGATATGAGTCCTTGTAGATGAATTTTAGGAAGAGACCAAAGATAACCGGGTCCACTTCTGGCAGCCTGATGACACTTTCTTCGTTGCCCATATCTTCTTTTGCACCCTCTTTCTCGGTAGGCTCCTCGTCTTTGTCTTTGTCCTTGGCCTCTACCACAAGCTTGACTTCGGCCTCCTCGCCCTCATCGGAAAGACACAATTTACGCTTCTTGCTAGTCGTGCTGAGGTTCGCGATTTTGTGGCGGAGATAGAGAGAGTGAACGCAGAGTAGAGAGACAGGGAGGGTATAAGTGCAGTACAAAGAGTGTTGGCCGACAACTACAGTGACTGATTTGCCCTGGATCCTAGATTCTAGGATTAGACAAGTCACCGGAGGCTACAACATGAGCTACTTACATGTCTAAGAACATGTCTGAATGAGACGTTGGTGGTGGAGAAGTCGTGCCATGCCCTGCTGGCAGTGGGGCAGGCGGTTGTTGCGTAGTGTTACCCATGTTGGTATTTGCGGTTGGCAAATTTGATGAGAAGTAACAAGAGTCACTGTCGACAAAGACGCTTTTGAAGATGGTAGGTGTGCAATAAGGTACCCGACTAACGCGGCGCTAGTCCGCGAGAGGTGAGAGTGAGAGATACCTTTACTTCGAACGCACTTCAGGGTGCCAGAAGAACGAATGGCAAACCAGCACAGACATGAATATAAGCATTTACTACTAAGACGCATGTTTTAGTGAGCTCTACTATCGGTCATGATCCATGTAAGATCTTTCGAGCTATATCATAGATTCTCACGACATTTCCACATCCAGCTCGTTGTGGGTTGTCTTCTCGGCCTCTTCTAAGTAACTCTCGATCTTCAAATTTGCATTTCCAGTACCTAGACGGAATAGCAGACCACGTTCGAGTTCTGAGGCCTTCCCAAATAACTCAATCCATGTCGACTGTGCATGCCATCTGCAGTGGTTCTTCCAGTTCAAGGATACGAAGTCTAGTACCCAACGACGGAGCGCAGACTTTTCGGTAGTGTTCTGCCAGATGTATCCAATTTCTCGAGGATAGACGAGCAATTCGTTGACTGAATAGATGCTGTAGATATCCCGCATAGCAGCATTCTTGAAGTCCGTAGCAAGGAGTCGATCACCAAGCACCCAGAAATGAAAGCTGTCGCATATTCCATCGTCCATCGGTGTATGAACCCGCAAGGTCGCGAAATATAGCCAATGTAAGAATGCTTCGAAGACTCCTGGGTGAAAATCACGTAGTGTAATCTTGTTCTCGGTTTCTTCTTTGTATGGTCCGTTGCAGGCGGCTTGAAAGAACTCCGAGTGGTGGCTTAGAAGGGCTTTGGGGATAACCCAATTCTTTGTACGTACTCCATCGCTAACGACGACTTCCATTCCGGGTCCTTGGATGCTATGCGTTATTAGTCGGTCGTCGTCGAGTTTGTGAACGCGTCTCACAGTGACATAAGTGTCTTCAGGCGCTGATCTTCTGCCATCTTATCGCTTGTCGAGGCCATGCCTTCTCAGTCAGTGTGCATCTTATCAGTTAGAGTGAAGGACTCACTTACTAATTACGTAGCAAAGTTGCGCTCCACAACTGTATATGCTTACTGATAGCGTCTCGGGGTGTAGCAGGTCAGTAATGCTACAAGCTATCGTCAAGGTAAGGCGCTAGGAGAGAAGCGAAGGTAGCATTATGGGAAGAATTTTATCGGTTAGCGGTGATCTGGAGCCCGTGGAAAACCCGATGAAAGAGTGACGGTGATGAAACAATTGCGCGATGAGAGTGCAAGCAAGCAGGCATACACAACTGGAGGGATGAGTAAATCGGTGGAAGTATTATTGGACTATGCTACATGGCTGCCCGTGTAAGATGTTGTGATGTCAATCAAGGGTATTCAGGAACCACGAAGTCAACCATGATCGTAGTTCTGCGATTGCGAACAATCCTTTCATGTAAATCGTGAAGCGCCCATCTAGTTCCTAAAATCTAGACAAGAACAGCAAAAACATCCCGATCGTCGTCAGAAAAGACTCGTGTCTAGAGACAATCGCTTAAACTTTAGGCTCCACGTTGACATCCTCTACACCATGGCGGGCAACCTTGACGTTGCCGGCCTCAATATCGCGAGTAACACGGTCAAGACGAGACTCAATCTTGCCAGCCTTCCAGGCAGGGAGACCGGAGTCAAAGACGTCGTCCATTTCCTCGAGAGTCTTGCCCTTGGTCTCCGGAGCGGTCAAGAACATGTGAATGAAGGCAACGGCGTTGAAGGTACCAAAGATCATGTACATCTTCCAGTTGATCGACCATAGGAGAGGAGGAACGGCAAATGCGAGAATACAGTTCCAGGTCCAGTTGGAGGCAGTAGCGAGAGATACAGCCTTCGCACGGACCTTGGCAGGGAAGATCTCAGACGGGTAAGTCCAGGAAGTGGGACCCCAGGTAGTCGCAAAGGTGGCGACGAAGAGGTATGAGCAAGCGACAATGGCCTTGGAGACGGCGCTGTGCTCGCGGGGAACGACCCAGGAGATATCACGATCAGTAGAGTCTGGGTTAGGGTTGCCGTAAGATGCTTGCAGTGCACCGGTGGTGTAGAGCCAGACAGCCATCAAGAACGATCCACACAGCAGAGCTGGGCGACGACCAAATTTATCGAGGTAGAGGATAGCTGGCAGGGTCATGGCGACGTTGATGATGTACTGGATCGAGGCGGTGAGAAGCTCATCAGCAATACCAGCTCCACGCATAATGAAGACGATGTAGTACCTTAGAGTTTGTCAGTACGTACGACATGAACAGTTGGTGCAAAGGGCTGACCTACATCATAATGTTCATACCACAAAGCTGAGACCACATCTGGATGGACATGCCGAGAATGACGCGCTTGACAATGCGGGGCTTGACCAGGGCAGCGAAGCTGGTCTCGGCAACCTCACGCTCGAAAGCGAGGGCCTCTTCGATTTCCTTGTACTCTGCGAGAACCTTGGGGTGGTTGACGTCGCCGCCGCCGTGGAGATTGGCGAGAACCTGAAGGGCCTCTTCCCATCGGTCCTTGGAGGCGAGCCATCGAGGAGAGCGAGGGAAGAAGAAGAAGCCGACTAAGAGGATAGCGCCTGGAACAGCTTGAACGCCCCATGGGATTCTGAAAGCTGCAGTGCTCTGGTTCGGGTTGTTGACACCACCATCGACGAAAGAGCAGCCATACTGGATGAAGTACTGAATAAGGATACCCCAAGTGATTGCCTTCCCTGGAGTTAGTGCACATCTCATAGGAGTCTCAAGAACTTGCGTACCCATTGTTGCAGTGAAACCACACGACCTCGAATTTCCTTGGGAGCAATCTCGGCCTGGTAAACAGGAACGATGGCAGAGCAAATACCAATGGCGTAACCGCCAACAGCACGGCCGACACAGAGAAGGGCGACGCCGTTGGCGGCGGCCTGCAGGATAGCGCCAATGATCCAGATGAGGGCGGCGATCTGAACAGCGTTCCTACGCGACAGGCGATCGGCGAGGAAGGACGAGGACAGGGCACCGACAAGAGAACCCGCTGGCATCGACGCGGTAATACCACCTTGGCGAGTACCGCTGGGGTTCCCGAAGTAGTTCTTGTAAGCTGGGGTACCCAACGCGCCAGACATCGACGAGATGTCGAAACCGAAGAGGATACCACCAAGAGCGGCAAAGCCGCAAATGGCGTAGACGTTGTAGATCTGTGGGAACTATAGAGACATTGTTAGGGGGGTACTTAGAAGCCGTTGCGACTCGCAAACTTACCTTCATCTTGCCAAGTGGTCGTGACCAGTGTGGACGGACAAAGTGATGGGCCGGATTAGAGGAGAGGAGAGAGAATGGAGTCAGGGTGTTTGTTTTATAATTTCAAGAGCGCAACAGGGCGCGTGATCCAGATCGAGTCTAGGCTGTGCAGGATGGCGAGGTCTTGATATTCACTCTTGCGCTCTCTGCCGCCCGCTGGTAGCCTTAGCGAACACAGACCGGGGTCTCTGCATATGAAAGCACTGTGATCCCGCAAACGAACGTTGTTCAGGGCGTGTGCAGATCCTACAGAAAACCGGTAAGATGTCCTGGGGTAGTGCTTGGTTGGCCCGCCCCCAGGGTGGTGTGCATAGCGGCGTCCAATAGGAATAGATATCGAGACGACGTTGCTGTCCAACACACTGGCACCGTGTACTCCGGTCTTATAGGGTTGCAACAGCGAAGCTTCGAGGGTGTGGAAGACAGTCATGCTGTGAAACACCCCCCGCTCTGATAGGTGTACCACGCCGCGGATGCAGAGACAAGGACACGAGAATCGGTATGGCTAATTTGATTGTCACTTACCAGATCAGGCTTTGGAAAATCTCGCAGACCATGAGCTCTGGCATCGAGCCGCCCCCAGAACCAAGTCCTCGGTTAGGCTGCGTGCAGAGGATCGAATTTACACGCGCCCCAAGCAGTTTTCGCGATTTCCATGACATCGAACGGAAAGATAGTCCGAAGCACGCATCCTGCGGTCTGGGCGAAGGCGCGGCATTGCATGATCATCTCACGATCCAAATGAGAGTGGCATCCTGGAGACGTCCACGGTAGCAGCCCAGTCATCGTCGGGTGTCCATTAATCTGGTGAGCTATCCTTGTGTTTGTTTCCCATAATTCTGACGATGATTGTGACCACAGGACGTGTCTGGGATGCTGAGACCTTGGAGCTGAGATGGTGTGAGGAAGGAGGGTCGCGATCGACCAGGAGGCGGGAGGCGCCAAGCGTGCAGCGGCAGCGCCAACCCGTTGCAACCCCAGCCCTCGGCTGCCTTTGTTCCGCACTAGAAGAACCAACAACAGCTAACACTCTGACAAGAGCATGCAGCATGGCTCAGGCGCGTTCCGGTAGCGGCTGTCCACAGGAACAGAGCGCGTCAAGTACCGCTTCCAGCGATACAGCCGACAAGGCCTTCCGCAGACCAGCCACGAATACGAAGACCTTGTCGCTGACTGGCACGCGTGGCAGCTCCGTTCCATACGCAGATGGTGGCCAAATCGACATCGACTCAAGAGAGCTTGTCGTCCAATGTGCGGGGTTCGGTAAGGATTGGTGAAGGGTTACCTGCATCTCCAGGGTTCCTAGGCGTCTCCAAAATCATCGCGCGAATGAGCATAAACAACTTCAGATTGCGAGACCGAAACCGAGCGTTGTGTCCGGCGAGCGGCCTTTTCTCCATCAGGTGGTGAGATCCGGTAATTAAAATCTGTTTTCCTCACGTCTTAGCCTTTGCAAGACGTACGACACGCCATCGCCGCACGAGCATGCTTTTTTCGGAATCAGTTTGCGTTGGTGAGATCTCAGCACCTCTTGCATATGTCCGGGCGTTCTCTTAATGTTACCATTCTGCCTTCAATCTGACAGGTTATAAGACCAGCTAGCTGGAGTCGTAGTCTGTACTGTTTGATTCTAAAAGGCTGTTCACTTCCTAGCCTGCGCTGCAAGGCCCTACGACGCAGGTAAGGGATGGGATGTTACGGAACCAGAGACGACTAGGCGAGTCGTGCACAGAGGTCGTGGAGTGCAACTAGCAGTCGGCGGTTCAATGGTGTCTTGAAAGGGTCGTAGAGGTTTGCTACCAACTGCACAGCCTGTGCTCCTCTTTAGTACGTTAGCGCGGTACGATGATAAGCTCACCTTCACCGGTCGTCCCTAACGTGGGTTGCGAATGCATTTGCCAGTATCTGAGAGGTTCAGATCTAGGAGAGGAGAGAGGAGAGGAAGACGAACCGGACTTTGATTATCTATTCGGGAGTCTCGGAAGATACATCGCAACGGCGGATAGCACAGTGCACGGCCAACGTTTACTGACAGGAACACAACTTCACCCTGGAATCCCGAGCGCAGACTCTTATTATAATTTGAGTATAAGACGTCACAGGCTGGTGGTGCGTCACATCCAATAGGATATCTCGCAAAACCTCGCCCGATTCGGCATAGGCATTGATCATTCAGCTGTTCCTGAGCTGACCGAGCCTCCAAAGCAGACCAAAGTAGGCTGTTCTCTTCGTCATCTGGCTGATGCGGGCCATTCAAGGCATAGAGAAGATATTCTGTCTTCGTCGTTGCTATTCGGAAAGACTCCGGATCCGCTGGGCATGCAATACGGGCCAAGTCAGGAACTTCCACGCTGCGTTGTTGCAACATTCTATTCGTACGTCACATGCGAAATTCTTAAACGAATCTGGACTGTCTGTCTGCTCTCTTGGTCAATTCTTGGCCTCCTGATAGTATCCTCAACTTCCGCCTTCTTCGTCTACTCGCGCTTCCGCGCCGTCTATACTACAAATCTAGAATCTTTCCCGGAACACATCCCTTAAATTTGCATATTCGCCTTCTGCTGTCCCCACGCTCATCTATCGAAAAAGTAGACGGGCCACCTCTCAGCTGCCAACCTCGAGCCTTTTGCTTCTTATTCGCTGCGCATCAACTGCAAGCGAACCAGTAGCACCGCACTACCGCCCACCACCTCCCAATCGCAACGCGCATCACAGCATCTGCATACTTATAGCTTCATCACAGACCAACCTCATCTTGGAACGCGATGTCCTCGGGTCGCACCGTACCCAAACTTCATCGTTGCCTTCCCAGTTGGGCCTTGACCACCGGGCTGGTGGAGATGCTGGAGTGATACTTGCGTATGAGATCGCGTGGGTGGACCTGCTGACGTGTGCAGCTGCCCTCGCTATATACATGACGAGACGATATATATCCCCAGGTACTCGTGAGCATATACTGCGCATCATCTTCACGATAACAGCAAGCTCACTGTGAGCATCAGACCGCCTATCCGACACTGAACCGCCATCTTCCCCGTCGTCTTTTGGGATTACTGTGGCAAGCCGCACAAACCTGTCAGCACGCGCATAACGGACCGCAGCTCGTGCTAGTCTTACCAACTGCCACGACGTTTTGTATCACTGGCTATCTACGACGGCACACCGCAGCCATCCTGCATCCGAAGTTCCCGTTGGTGGTCCAAAGAGGCAACAACAATTCTGCATCGCGCACTTCTATATTGGGAAATAGACGTGGGGTTCTCAGCTGGCATAGGCAATACCAGGGTCTCTGAGTGGAGACCTGCATAAGCGGTGAACTACACCGTACATCAGTCCATGAAAGTTGAAGAAAGAGAAGGCAGAAGTTCTGTTGCAGGGGTCATTTCGATATATCATACGAATACGATGGCCCATGAGCGACGTACCATCTAGTATACCACAAAGTATTTCGCCCTCAGCATCTTTACGAATTCCTTCGCCCCCTTGTCATTGTCGATACCAACATAGCAACATACTCTACAAGCCAAATACACTCTCGGCGTAGGATTTCTGGAGCCATCATGCCGCATCACATCACCAACTGCGTGTTTGCTCGTACAAGTCTGACGACCTGCGACGTCTTTGTTATGGCTTTAGCACACTTGGGTCCAGGAGCGGGTCTGTCACCAGAAGAATTTATAGCGGCTGCAAGTCCATGGTTCCTCGACGCCGAGACAGTCTGGTGGCGCAAGTTCCTCAACGGCACAGGATGAGGATCATGTCGTTACAATGTGATCAGGAAACAAGCCGCCGAACAGCAATATTGGCAGCAAGACTTCACAAGAATGGCCACGGCTGACTGAAGCATTCAGAGAGACGATCGGGGACTGGTATACGAGGCAACACCTCTTGTTATCTGGCTTTGCTTGGGACGTTTTCTCCTAGGAAATGACCAGGTCTAGTACGGTGCCTTCAACACAGCATGCACATACGTCTTGGTGCAATCACTCGCATTGCCTCTCCAGCTCAATACCTCCTGACTCAAGTCACCCTCGCAAATCGTCCAACCCTCTCTTTGGCCATCCACAGTCAGCAGGTATCCATCATCCAGCGCGATATTACCCGCGGGCTGGACCGAGGCAAGGAACTGTAGCTCGGATCCAGTCGTCACGACGGTGCTGTTGAATTGTTTGTACTCGGTGGTGCTGAAGGGTGCTAGGGCGATGGTGGATAACGTTCCGTCTGTGAGGGTAAAGTTGGGCAGAGAGCCATAACCAGGTCCTGTTAGGCGGAGAAGGAGGGCTGGTTGGTGGAAGGGATCCTGGATAGTCGTTAGACAAAATGATCTTTTGTTTCATGGGGTTGGCATCACGACTTACGAAGAGTGAAGTGGCGGAGACGGCTTTGAGTTGAGAAGTGTTCGCACTGGGGTCTATTTGCGATGTGGTGACGAGCAGGAAGTTTGTGAGATTTGTAGGCAGTGCTGTGCAGAGCGATGCGCCTGTGATGGCGAAAGAGACGAGGGATGAGAATCGCATTGTTGTTTGAATGTGAGCTCAGCTAGCTGAATGGATGAACCTCTAGTAGAATAGGACAAAGAAGACACGACAAGAACGGGCGACAAAGTCAAGAACGTGAAAGATAAGCTTCGACACAAATCCAACAGCGTCCCACTCAGCCTACTATATACCTGCAACGAAGCCCTGCCTGCCCACGATATTGGGACCGGTGCACAAAACGACGATCAGGGTCCCACCAAGAATGCCATCATAACCGGCCATGCGATTGAGCAGCACGCGTAAGGGTAACCTAACGTGCCTGCTACTCGTTTCTAAAACACGTTCAGCCACCCAATTGCGCGCCCGGCCCTGCCGATCGCCCATGTAACCCCTGCATACAGGTCGATGATCAGGTATCGAGAGTCGGATGAACAGGACTAAGGATATCGTGAAACCGAGAATACAAGGCTCTACAATCTGGCGGTCGGTTAGGTTGTACGAGGGATAGTTATTCGAGCCACGATCCCTTCGAGTATGAGCAAACAATACGGTTTCTTCATGCTGGGACAAGGCACGTTGTCTGGGTCTGGAGTGGATGGCGGGTGGCTGAAAGTCAATTGTGGGGATCTCCACTGCGTCATCGCAGAGTGCCGTACTTGGCCTAGTTTTACCGTGGGTCCACTTCAGTTATGGTGAAGCTTTGAGGCTTAACTACGGTGATTATATGCGCTTGTGTTGATAGGTACTGCATGGGTAGTCGGCAGGTGAGGGACACAGAATTTACGTATTGTGTTTGATTTGTTACTACCGATAATCATACAGAGTGCTCGACTCAAAGCTGGGTATGCCGAGCGCCCACCAACGCCGTAATAAATGCCTGTTTGAATGAATCGTGACTTGTGTCTCCCACTGATGCACACTGCTATAGCGTCCTTCTGCATGCCTTGTCCATCCTCACCCTATCTAAGCAGCAGTCGCGATTGCGCCATCGCCCAACACCCTCGCGACCAGAATATAGAGCATGACAGCTCCGAGAACGACCCGCCACTTGTTGCGGCTCAGCCATCCTTGTTGTGCGTCCCGTGCTATTTGCGCGGCATCCTGGACGACCGTCGCGCTTGTTCCGGGGCGTCGTCGCAGTCCAGAGACGTCTGGCGAGCAGGCAGGCTGCTGCAAGGGGGTGGTGGACGTAGGTCGTGGCAGACCGGTGAGGGGATCGATGCGGTTCTCCTTCATCCACCTAAGGTTCTCCTCGTCGACATCGGGCCACTCATGCCTGAACTTTGCGCCGCCATCTCCAGCACGGATGTTGCCGCTCTGGCGCCCACCGGCGTTGTCCGAGCCAGTAGCTTTGCTGCCACCGCCTGTGCTGTTCCACCACCGTGTGCGCTGGGCGAAGAGTTTCCGCTCAGCCTCTGATGCACGGACGCTGCCAGTTGTGATCTCGTCGCTGGTCATGAAACTCAGCAGGCCGGTCAGAATAGTGCTAACCTCCCATGCGGGGTTGAAGCTCTTGGGATGGAAGTCGGATATGCTCAGACACAGCCGGCTGCTGGGCTGGAAGCGGCCGGACGGAGTGTGCATGCGGATGGCGGGCGGGGCAAAAGGGTAGTCGGGCGGGAAGTTGAGGGTGCCCCAGTACTGGCCGCCGTGGTAGGGCGTGTCTGGCGGGCCGGTGATGATGTAGTGCCATTCGAGGATGTTCCTGTCCGACGGGTGTGCAGTAATGTACGGTGGCGGCGACTTGGAGATGGAGGCGTACTCCCGTGTGAGGCGCTTGGTGGCTGCCGGTGTGGCCATGATGTGTGGTTGTGTGGGGGTGAAGAAGAGGTGGTGGTAGTAGACGTGTTCTTGGGCGGAGAAGGGCTGACGTCGACTATCAGATGCGCTGTGAGTTGGCGGCCAGGTAGGAGCGCAGGGAGCGTCGAGGGGAAATGTGCAGATTGAGGGGTAGATAAGACAGATACACAACGCAAGAAAACGACGGTGAAGGCAGGCGCAATAGGTGAAATAGGATTTGGGTGAAAGGGAGTCTGTGTTGCTGCACCCCGATCGGAACAACAGTTGGAGAGCAGCGCAGCGCACGTGCACCCGCCGCCCGCGACGATTCAGACTTCAAGGTTTCCGAGCGACGCCAAGCATCACGCACGAAGACACCAACAGCCCAATGGCGTCGCCGCATGAAGACGATGTAAGCACTTTGGTTGAGTCCTGCTGGGGATGCATCGCTAATTGGCCCACAAAGGTCTTCGAAAGGCTCAAGAACAAGACGGACCTGAACGAGCAGAAGCGTCAACAGGATGAGCTCAATGCGCGGCTGTACGCACAGCAGCAGAGGTCGCACGAGAGGCTCGGAGAGCTGGTATGCATCCCGCAAGTCCAATTGGGGCTCCTGCTAAGCCTGTGCTAGATTGAAGACAACTCTTCCCTGCCCGTGACGATATCGTCAGTCCGCATCCTCCACGCCAACCGCACGCGAAGAAGCTTTCTCGAGCGAGTAGTCAACCCTCTGTTGAGCGCAAACCGGGAAGAGCCGTATACGCTTGAAGATGCGATAAAAGAGGTTGGGGAAGCTACCGAGAAGCTCAACCGTTTTGGTACGTCGTCATGCGACTGAGGGGTTCCCTCGCATTCGTCTAACAAGGACCAGGCATCTTCAAATCGCCAATATCCGTCTACCTCGACCGCCCCAACCAGACCATCGCCTCTTCTTCCCCTACCGATGTCGACGTCTACATCTCGGCAGCCGAGCGCGGCAGCTACACCATCAAGACTGGAACCGAAGCTGGAGCCTCCGAAGCCGATGCCTACGTCCACGCCGAACTTCGCAATCTGTTTGGTGGAGCAGAGACGCTCAACGCACACGGCTCACTCGGTACACGCACACGATCAGCCTACTCGCTAGCCTTTGACAGTCCCATCCTCAGCAACCCCAATCTCAAGTTCCAGGTCAACGGCTTCGCGAGTTCAACGCTAAAGAGCTGGGCAAGCCACGAGGAAGTTCTCCAGGGCGGCAACTCCAAGCTGCTGTGGAGAATGAAGAATGGCGCCACACACGAGTTTGGCTATTCGGGCATCCGACGACAGGTGACCAGTCTGGCCGAGAACGCATCACCCTCTATCCGCGCAGACTCTGGCGAGACTTTCAAGTCCAGTATCTCGCATACCTGGGTCAACGACAAGCGCGACTACCCTCTTCTCCCCAACAGCGGCTACTTTATGAAGACCGTATCAGAACTCGCAGGTTGGGGCCCACTGAAAGGCGACACTGCATACTGGAAATCAGAGGCAGAGTCGCAAGTTGCCCTTCCCTTTGGCGACACAGGCATCACGCTTACCGCTGGTCTGCGAGGTGGTCTTCTGTACCCCATGACGCTGGGCGGGGGAAGTCAACCCCAGGCTTCGCGCATCAACGACCGCTTCCAGCTCGGCGGCCCCAACAACGTCCGCGGTTTCCGCATCGCTGGCCTTGGCCCTCGTGATGGTGCCGATGCGCTAGGTGGTGACATCTACGCCGCTGGTGGCGCGTCGCTCCTCCTCCCCATCCCACGCGTCGGCAAGGAGACCCCTCTCCGTCTCCAAGCCTTCATCAACGGTGGCCGTCTCCTTGCTCTCAGGAACCCAAACTCCAAGAAGGAGGACGGATCGTTCGGCAGCTCAAGCGACGTAACAGGCGCCATCCAAAAATCCTTCTCCAGTCTCACCTCGGAACTTCCCAGCTGTGCAGCCGGTCTGGGACTCGTCTACGCACACCCCGTTGCGAGGTTCGAAATCAACTTTTCTCTCCCCCTCGTCATGAGGGCCAAGGAGGAAGGTAGGAAAGGATTGAGCTTCGGTGTTGGTATCGAGTTCTTGTAATCGCCAGAGCTACGTGTGTAAATGTGTATTTGTAGGCCCTATAGACTTCTTCTCGAGCAAGCAGATGCACTTTGTTTCCATTCGTAATCACACATCTGACAGCTACCTTTTAACTTCCAACCAATTGTGGCCCCTCGAATACCTTGTCCGGATCATAAACCCCCTTGATCCTGGCCAGTCTTGCATAATGCTCTCCCCAATACCGTGAATGCGCCTCGGTTTTTGAAAGATTTGTGTCAGCGTAGTTGATATACATGCCAAATTCTTCCCCTCCACTAGCCTCCTCGATCGCCTCAACCCAGCCATTCAAGAAGCCCATCATCTCTGGCTCAAACGTCGCGCTGTCCGGGAAAATGCGATCGTTGAACTGCATCTTGAACACGGCTTTGCGATGCGAGTACGATGTTGAATCAGCTGGTACAGAGGTAATAGCTGACCCTTCTCCACCGTGCATGTCGATAAGCAAGTACCAGGAGCGACCACGAATGGAACGCGCAGTCGTGAAGTAGTAGTCTGCCAGCGCTGTCATGGCAGCGGGTGATAGGTACTCTGGCATGAGTGACTTGGCGTAAAAGTTCTCGTGGTAATCGTAGATTTCTGGTTGGGCCAGTGGGCCGTTGGAGAAGGATGTTAGTGTGTTGATCCATCCTTTTGCGGATACTGTGCCTGCGCCACGGCCGGAAAGCGGGATGTTGAGTCTGGTGAGCAGTGGGTTCATGATGGTGTCGAAGGATGTGCGGTTTCCGTAGTATACACCGGTCAACTGGTTGGGGAGAAACATGCGCATGTTGAGCTCGGGGGGTTGGTCGTGCATGGTGAAGTTTTGGAGGACGGTGAGAATCTCGGCGAGTTGGGAGGTGTTACTTGGGGAGAGGTTGTAGGAGAAGACGAGATTGCTCTCTGGAGCGTTGAAAGTCTTGAATTTGAAATCAGTGACGATGCCAAAGGCCGCGCCGGCGCCTCGGAGGGCCCAGAAGAGGTCGGGATTGGACGATGGCGAGGCGGTTACTACACTGCTGTTCGAGAGGACAACAGTTGCTGAGATGAGTTGATCGAGGGTTAAGCCGTGCAGCCGCGATGACAGACCGTAGCCACCGTGGAGAGTTAGACCTCCTAATCCGACGCTAGAAATTGTCAGTTGACAACACTCTCGTCACAAGGAGTATGAGGGCCTACCCGGGACAGGTTCCATGACTGATGGCTTGCTTGCCTTGATCGTACAATGAGAGAGCAATGTTTCCTAGCCTACCCCCAGCTCCTACAACAGCTGTATGTGCTTCTTGATCAACCGTTATGCTATTAAAGCGTCGCATATCGACTATCAAATGGCCATCTTCTCCTCCAAGACCATGTGCTCCGTAGCTGTGGCCCCCACCCTTCGCAGTGACTTTGACACTGCTCGCGACGCCGCAAGATACGGCATCTTGAATATGCTTGACGGTTTGCGGTACAACATAGGAGGCCGGTACGAACGGTAAACGAAGGTTGAATGGCTTCACGGCTTGAGTGTAGTTCTTGGTGCCTGCGGCATATACAGGAACCTGTCGAAACTCAAGACATTCGCTCAATGTCGTATTTGCGGCAGTAGCACAGAGGAGGAGTGTAGCGATCGCAAAGAGCCATGTGTAATGGCGTGTCATCATCTTGGAAATAGAAAGATGGCTTGGCTGCCTAGGACAAATTCATCCGCCAACATGCTCGCGCTACTTAAGCATTGCTTGAATCCTAGAGGTGGATTCTTGTAATGATGAGAGAGCATATTGACCCAATACACTACGGCTGAAGAGAAGAAAAAAACATGGGACCAGGAGACGTCACTGCGATGAAAGGACTGCTATCTAGCGAGAACCATGCACTTCTGTTGGACCTTTCGTTGGAATCGTGGAGATGCCGCGTAACAATCGATGCTTTTGATAACAGACCTTGCCTGTATCGCAATAAGGACTTTAAGCTACGGCAAATGTGAAAAATTGTAGCTTCAGTTTATTTCGCTCTTGGCAAGCATTGGTCGCAGAAAGATTAAGAGACGCCTCCTCGTTTACATTCAAGCACATGTTCTGCTGAAACGGAGCCGCGATCATGTGCCGGCGCATGTCAGCGGCGTGGCAGTCGTATTCCCGGTATATGGCAGGCCAAGAGATCTCAAGATATGTGCGTGCGAGATGAAAGATCGAAATGCAAGGCTTCTGTAATTTCTCCATGTTGATCAAGCTGGGTTCGGCAACTGGGTGAAACGTCGTACCCCTGCTCGAAACATGGCTTCATATTGCGATATATTGTCCGATGTGTGCCCTTTAGCCGGCTTGGAAGAGCATACACACCGAGGCTGAAATGCCACCCTGCGCTTTCAGCGAAATGCATGATGAGGACGGTTGTTTAGTCCAAGAGGGTATAGTCAGGTGTTTCATCGTGGTAGCCTCCGAACGTAGATCGCGTGCGCGTGACAATATGGCGAGATAGCGGAACTGTCGAAGAACACAAGACGGACATAAGAAACGATGCTTCGTCCTTGTATTCGAGGCGTGCCAACAGAACAGTCCTGAATCGTCATTCAGATTCGCCATGCTTACTTCGCATTCTCTCCTTCTACCGCTATTTGGCAGTTTCGCAAATGCGGCGAACCTGTGGGCGGCACACTACTCGGGCACGATCAACTACCTATTGTTCGACAACAATGCGTTGACTCTGAGCAAATCTAGTCCCACAGGCAACAAACTGCCTAGTTGGATCACATACGACAGTGCCGGGAAAGCGCTGTACATCCCGGACGAGGTCTTCTACGGGGCGACTGGAGGAAATTTGGTCTCCTTTGCCGTTGGTAACAATGGTAGCGTAACCGCAGGAGGGAAGGGATCTACACCCCTTGGTGTTGTTGCGACAGCGCTTTATGGTGGTGCAGACGGTAAGAGCTTCATTGCAAACGCTCACTAGTAAGTCAGCATTTTTCAGTAGACACCATCGGTCCTGACTGATTGATAGCCAATCCTCGCAATTGACAACCTTTCAACTACCGTTGGTCGGCGGACAACCACTTCAAACAATCAAGTACACCGGTAAAAGCGTGAACCCTTACCGACAAGAAGCTCCACACCCGCATCATGCTTTTGTGGATCCGTCCGGCGACTTCTTGATTGTGCCTGATCTTGGAACCGACCAAATTCGGATTCACAGGATCGATCAGACAACTGGAAAACTTACAGAGTGTGCTTCTGCGAAGCCGCCCCCAGGTACTGGACCAAGACACGGTGCCTTTTGGACACCACCAGGAGCTTTTTCGCGTGTTCGTCGAGCAGCAGAAGGCACCACTCTCTTTGTGGCCAATGAGCTTTCCAACAGCGTGTCGGCATGGGCAGTGTCCTATTCCTCATCAGGGGATTGCATGTCTCTGACTCTGAAGCAAACCTTGACGCCGTACCAAGGCAACACCACTGCGCCTGCCGGAACAAAGGTCGGTGAGATCAAAGTCAAGGGCGACTTCGTCTACATCACGAACCGGAACGACAAAAAGTTTAAGCCCAACGACTCACTTACTCAATACACCGTCTCCTCCAACGGATCCCTCACATGGACGGCCAACACTTCATCCTATGGCACGTACCCGCGTACTTTCGACATCAACAAGGATGGTGACTTTGTTGCTATTGGCGATCAGACGACTTCGAATGTAGCCATTGTTCCAAGAGACCCAAAGACCGGTAGACTGGGAGAGCGCGTTGCGGATCTCAGGATCGGGGCTGTTGGCACACCTGAGAACGAGGACGGTCTTAGCGCGGTTGTTTGGGCCGAATAAGCGTCGGTTGTCGGTATTTCATTGTGTATATATATAAACTTATAGGGTGGAGATAAACTGGCATATGCGCTCCCAATGCTATCGTGTTTGGGAAGGATGTATTTTGAAGCCGAATTGTGACGAGCGTTTCCTGATGGAGCGCATGTGACGTGTGCGAAGCGCCAAGACGCTAAACGGCGCCTCTTATTACGCGCGTCAAGACTCCGCAAGATCATCTATCTGCTGACTACCACTTGTCTACTGGCTCTATCACCGAAATAGTCCAGACCCCTTTATCAAATTGGCAGTACCATCCTGTACATACCTGCATTTTGAGTTCCGACTCAAGTTTACATCATTCACCACAAAGCCCTCACCCGAAGTGCAGCTTGCGCGTTGATGGCAAAGAAGCTCCTGAGAGTTCACGTACTGACGTGCTATAGAAAGCATTTTTTCGGCATCATGTGCGTTATAGCAAGCGGAGAGATTTTAGTTTACTTAATTACATGTAGTTCCCATGGGAGGGCTTTGAAAATCAACCCGAGAGCAATGAGTGAAGTTTCCCCCAAGCAATTTGTTGACAGTGTCGCCGCGCTTCCTTCGACCGCCCCGCGCAATCATGCTCACATCGTTGATCTGAACATCAAGAATGTCCGCAAGGATATCATGATCCAAGACGCCATTGTCACAATCCTTCATAAAACTTCTGCTTTGGCCATGGACATGTTCCTTGCTGCTACAAATATGTTTCACATGGCGTATATCCCCAGGAGCAATAACTCTGATGACTCTCTTGTCATCATGAGAAGAGGCAATGAAGTCTTAGTAGGCCAAGCTCAATGGGAGGTGTAAAGAAAGGTGCTACTAACGTAAAGCACGCAGGTCGGACAGTATACAAGACTTCAGTTCCCAGTGGTACTTCAATTTGACAATCTCATTCGCTTCTCTATCGACGTAGACGGCGCCTGGAGCATCACAGATGCCACATACCGAGACTACATACTTCCGAGCTGGGAAGACGTTTGGGCAGGAAGAACCGTTGACTTTGGGTTTAGTGATAACAACTTTAAGACCGACGACTCTGCAACGAAGGAGATCTTAGCTAGGCAGACTGCTGACTACATCTTATCGCGTAAGTTCCGGACCGATAAAACATTCATCTGGACAAGCTCAAGAGACTAGCGGCCGCCTTCGATAGTCACAGCGGGAGTACGAGAAGTTTCGGAAGATATACGTAGAGTGGAGGTGTAAAGCCAGTCTAGGTAAATCTGAGCTGCCTCAGGATCCAGGTCAGACTTCATGTCTAGATGACTGAGCCACAGATCGTTCTTCCACCTTGCCTGACACATCGGACACGTCGGTGCGGACTTTTTATTAAGGCCAGTGGCGGACCAGCGTAAGGGTGTCGGCGCAGACACAACACTCGTCGCTGCTGGCGATAGGCTTCTGGTATTTCTGGAAACGGTCTTTAAAGAATCGAGAGGTTCTGCATATGAGATCTGGAAAGTACATACAGTGTTAGTATGCAAATGACTTCGGATACATTCCACTCCGCGGCTCCCAAGACTCGTCTTCTTCCCAGACAATTCCGACTCTATATCCTGTGGATTGTCGAGGAAACATTTTCACGCTTGCACGCCCAAGGTTTGTAACTCAGTCGCACCAAAACAAGGCCGTGTGATTTTCGAATGTCAGGGGTTGAGAAAGTCGTGGAAAGCTTGCTGACAATGCAGTGACGTGTCGGCAAGGACTTGGTCCTCGGAAGCGCCAAAGGACGGATAAAAACGTGTACGAAACGACCAAATGGGTATTTTACTCTTTACCTCAGCCAGTTTTCGACTTCAGGTATGGTATCTGTTCTGAGTTACGTAGCTGATCACTCTACACTTGAGCGATATCACTGCGCGGCCAGTGCTAAACATAACGGACCGCGTCATTGCAGAGAATGCCGAGAAATATCTCTCATACGCCGACATACCACAACTCGACACCCATGACCTCGAACTTTTTGCCATCGTCGCTCAACGGCTCGTTACCAAACGTGGGGCAGGTATCGGAAACGCCATTCTCGAGGTTGTCGTCTAGCCATAGACCGTAATGACCGTCCCTGTAATGCTGTTAGTCGCGTGGAGCCTGAACCACTAGTCGCCTCTACTTACCCGCCGCCAACACTTAGATAGCTGTGCTCGCAAAAGATCATGTAGTCGTTCACCCCACTATATGGGAATGCCTTGAATCTTATCCTTTCTGGCGTGCTCGCACCGCTCTTATTGGTTCGACCATTCTGTGGTGGCGCTAACGAATCGCCGTTTCTCTTCGGCGAGGATATGGTCGTCATTCGCACGGCGTCTGTTGTGTCTTCGGACGGTGGGGGCGGGAGGTTCATCTGCAGGTCGGAGAAACCGTGGAGTATGTGCGCGCGCCAAAGAAAGCATTCGCCATTGCCGTAGAATGATGTGGAGGGGCGTGGTGCGTCTGAGAGATATGCGCCGAAGATCTGTCGCGATATGTGAGCACGCGTTCTGTCATTGTTCCTGTCGTTCGAGGACTTACACCTCCACCGCTATCCTTGACCACAAGCACGAAGCCACCCCTCTTCCCCCAATAGTCCTCACATTGCTTGTATAGCGTCCCCAAGCTGACGCCGTTCTGCTCCAGACTGTATGCCAGCTTCCATTCGTCTACCAGCTGCAGCCTTGGGGGTAACAGGAGCCTGATCTCCTCTGCCAGCGCCGTGCTCAGAAGCTTGCCCTTTTCTCGCATGCCACCTCCCCATCCTTTCAGGCTCAGCGGCGTCAATGGAGGCGGTTGAAAAGGACTCGCTGTCCGATGTGGTGGCTGAAACACAGCGTTCATATCTGAGGTAGTGGAGGAGACGAGACTCGCAAGCGTGTTGGAAAGCGAGGAGGCGGTGGACTGCAACTGCGATTGCACGTTGGCTATGCTGTTGCGGTTGCTGCTGGCCCCCGATGTCGGCTGCGCGTCCGATTTGGGGCTCGTTTCCGTGTTCAGTCGTCGCAGAATGCCGGAGACTGCATAGGATACGGGATATGTGAAGTAGGAAGACGAGCGATTGGGCGTAGAGCGCTGGGGCGGCAGTGAGGTTTGGGACGACGGAGAGCCGGCGGATGGAGAAGACGGGGTTCCTGATGGGTACGACATGAGCGGCAACTAATTACAATTGTAGCGATGTTCCTGAATTAATGTGGGTCGCGTGTTGGAGGTGGTGTGCTGGGCTGTCGCAAGTCACAGCAGCTGTGACGTTGCGCAAAATTAGTGGGCTGACAGCTGCTTGGAGCCTCACAACGCCGGCAGCAGGAGACATGGCTGTTACATAAGCAAGCTTGTGAATGCGACGGATGCATTTTCAGTGGCTATAATGAATAGCCGCCAATACAAGGCAGAAATGACGATGTATGCGCAGCGATTGCTTCACCCCTCTGCCTCTTCGATGAGCCCTGGCCGCTAGCAAGCTAGCGTGTCCCTAGAAAGCTTAATCTCCGCTACCGGTAGGGCTGACCTCGCGTATCATTGTGCATTCCCCATGGTCAGCCTGCTGGGCTTTATCGAATCCGAGACATTGAATATGCATGTCTGGTGCCAACGCGGGCGTCGTTTCAACCTGTCAGTCACCATACCAGGCATCGCCTTTTACATCTCGTAGCGTGCCTCGATTTGAGCAGCTATGCATTCCTAGCTCTTCATTACTACGAATGTGTAGAGTTGCCTTTGGGTTCTCTCGAGGAGGCCTACTGTAGGTCTTCATTACTAGTCTTTGCACTTTGCCATTCTCCCATGAGTGCGACTTGTGACATGTCTATGTAGTCTGGACGCTCTCTGTGGTCGGCTCAGGAGTCGCTGCATCCGCTTCTTTTGTTGCTGCCGCAAGGTCCCTGTCCAGGTTCTTCTCATCTTCTGCAGCCGCTGCAGCCTCATCGTCTCCGTCTTCTACGTCGCCCTTGAGCTTAGCACCCTTTCTTTCTGGCATGACGGCCATGAAAGCCTTGCCCCAGTCTCCAAATTCCATCCACTTGAGCATAATCTCCAGCACATGGTTTGTGACCAGGACCTGCCGGCTCTTCATCTCAAGATATTCGCCAATGGGCAACTTTGCAGTTTTGATTCCACGCGCCACTGCGCGCCTATGGCAGATGCCCTTGTGTCGGTTCTTGTCGACTAAACCACCAATGATGTAGGTGCTATTGGGCTTCAGGTGCGTAAGAACGTTGTCCGACTCGGATGAAAGATAGACGACTTCGCCTTCCTCTTCTGCGGTCCCCGCTTGTTCCTGCTCGCTTGAACCGTTGGATTCCGCTGAAGTCTTCAACGCACCGAGAACTTGTCCGCCATCTGGTCCTGACATCCACTCCTTGGCCTTCTCAGAAACTTCCACAAAATCCTCCTCGAAGAACTGGAAGCCCTTCCAACTCGTGTACTGTTTTGCCAAAATGCCATCAAACCGCTCCTTCATTTTGCCACCGAAGCTACTCAGTGCCAGGTGAGCTCTGAAATTTGCCTTTCGATTGTCGCTGTAACACCTTGTGATTTGAAGTCCTAAGCTCTTGAGCTCGTTGTCGAACATCAGCTCCTCGAAATCGCAGTCGAAGATTACTGTGACGGGTACTTGTTTTCCAGTTGCCTGTCTAGGAGGACGTGAAGGCGGTGGTCTCGGTCTCTTGCCATTCTCATCTGTAGGCATCTTCGCCCACTCTTCTCGTCGTCGCTCTTTCTTCTCTTTGACTTTTTCTTTTCGCTTTAATTTGCGATCTTCGCGTCCAGATTCCCAACGTTCAAGTCGTCTTTGCTTTTTGAGCTGGTTTTTAGACAACTTTGGCTCTGTGCCTTCACCTTCAGCCGACACTCCAGTAGTCCCAGTAGGGCCAGCTTGATTGCTATTTTCCGCAGCCACGGGTAGTTGTTCGTTTGGTGTGAGAGTGGCAGTTGCGTCCGCCAAATCCACATCACCGTCCGCATGCTCCAGCTTGCGCATCTTGGCGGGACGTCCTTCAGAATCCATCATGTTGTGGCCGTCCATCGATTAGAGAAATTAGGTCGTGATGTCTTTTGTCCACTCAGCGTCGACAAAATTATGCTCACTCACTTGTTAGCGTGCCAAGCCAGATCCCTGTCATCGCGGCTTCCCGAGCTCGAACCTCACTTCACGTCTCCGCACTGACGACACCTCCGAACTCGAATTGAGCCACGAACAAATCGCCCAACATGCCGCAGGATATGCCGCCCGTTGGCGGCTACAGCCCCGTACAATACAAGCGCAACTTGCCTGTTCGAGGCTTCCGCCCCGCCGCATACCTCTTCGGAACCGCGGCGCTCATGACATACGGATTTTGGAGGGTCGGACAAGGAATCAGGGAGCACAAGTACGCGCATTCTCGGAACAAGACACTGCGGTGTTTTAGAATTAGAGGGACAAGTGCTGACTGATGACAGCGAACTCGCACGCGAGAAGATGTGGGCGCGGATACACCTCATCCCAGCGCTCCAAGCCGAAGAAGACCGGGATCAAGTACGAAGACATTTGGCGGACAAGGCGAGGGAGAAGGAGCTACTTGGTACCGAGACCAAGGTCTACAACAGCGACAGGCACGTGCTTGAAGACATGGCTTTTTACAGAACATTGGCTAATGATCTCATGACAGATTCGTTCGACCTACCTTTGCAATCACGCCCGAGCACGAGACCAAGTAGAGTGGCATACCGCTTTGTACGCGTCTATAAATATTTAGAGGTCGTTGGCAGGACCATGCACATAGAGCCGTGGCCTGAACAACTGCTATCTCCAAATGGAATTCTTCTTTGTGTTTGAAACTATGATGCAGACCACATTCTCTGGACCCAGAACAATGCAAGCCCGGTCCTCAAAGAGCCGCTGCTTGCGCATCCATCTAGTCACAATGTTTTCGACCCTACTGACTATGTCATGCACCGTAATAGGGTCTAGTCCAAAGTACGGTTCGTAGACGTTGCAATTCCTAGATTCACGACAACTCACAGCGACACCCTGGCGCGCTCCATCCAGCAGTACCTCACGTGTTGTGATGCGCCACCTCCCGATTGTAGCTTACACTATCACCAACAGCACAAAGTCTCCACATTTCTCTTCCATACAACAGTTTCCCTGGCCCTCCTCATTTACCACTTCGACCGTACCTACAACACTGACCATCGGCCAAGTTTTGAAGACTTCACAACTCAATCATGTCTTTCCTCACTAACATGCTCCAAGGCTTAAAGAGCACACCCCTTGTCCGCACAAACTCCCCACCACATACGAGCGGCGATGTCATCCCTGACCAGATCAACGACGAAGACTGGGAGATCGTCAACCCACACGAAGCAGGTGTCTCTTACCACGACCGCGTCACACTTCTTCTCGGTCCCCGTCAAGAGACGCGCTATCAAATCCCCCTCATCGACGTTCCCAAGTCCTCAAGGCTTTTGAATAAACTCAAAATGCTCGCGCCATCACACCGCACCATCCACCTGCTCTTCATCGATCGATCGATGGTCAATTTCTACCTCAGTCTCCAAGCTATACCTGCCGATGCGATGGCGATTGAACTGTCCTGGATGGATATTATCAAGCTAGCTACAACGGCCAATGCATTCGAAGACACCGTCATCGAAGATAGGGCACTCGTAGCGCTCACACAAAAGGCCATTATGGCCCTCTCGCCTGGCAACGCAGAATCTCTCTTCAAGGAGGACGACTTTACATTCGCCTACACATACCACACCGAGACGGGTAATGGGGATAAGCTCATCAAGACGCTGGGTGACATCCGGGAAATGGACGTGCATGAACCTGATTTACCCCTGGTGAAGCTGTCAAAGGCCAAAGATGTGAAGTCGAAGCTGGAGGCTATCAAGCAGAAGGGTTGGAATACCAGATATGGTAACAGTGTGCTGAAGGGTACAGGATTGAGCGCTGCAAAGAAGGAGGGGGATGGCAAGGCGCACCCAATTCGGCAGCCAGCCGTACCACCTAGCATCGAAGCCTTGAAGCGTGGGGATGCTAAGAATTTTATTTGGCGTCGATAAAGAGGATATAGGCACCAATGAATGACAAATTCATGCCGTATAAGAGACACAACGAAGCATCATTCCAGAAGAGACCCACCGCATCTTAGGCATGAGTATAGGCTATCTACTCACTTAGTACTTAGTTAGTATATGACGATGTGAGCTCCCCAAAAGAAATTAATGATACTACCAACTAGACGCTTAAAGCCATTCCCTCCTCTTCACATCTAGAGCACAAGCACGGACCCTCAAACCATGGCCACAGCATCTCCTGTCTTTGCTCTACCGGAATGCGCCCAACATTTAGGTAACTACAGAACAGCTCCTCATTCTTTTTGATCGGCTTGAGAGCAAAGAAGCTCACAGTTGTGCTTCCGTTCTCCCTTCTCCACTCCACGTTCGGTTCGCAGCTGTGGTTGAACAGCGGTAGATGTGGCGCGATTTCGTCAACGAAGCCAAGTCGCAGGTCGGGTGACCCTGCTTTGTTGTTCGCTAGCCGAGTCCATATCGAGTGTAAGACGTCCGCATCGAAGTTGCGATTTTTGAAGATGTCTACCCCAAGTTGTTCTAGGATCTTGTTCGGAACGATGATCGATTCGTTGAGAGTGAACACATCAAGATGATCTTTGTTGGCAAGAGGCTTGAGACGCGCAATCAGCGGGTGATCTAGCGGCGAATTCTCGACACCCGATTGAACGCATGCCGCCAGTAGTCGTAACATGAGGAGGGGCCGTAGAGGCGAGGCGTTGTGCGTCAAGCCCTTGGCGGGTTCCTGAAGCCACGCAAAGTCTCTGCCGCAGATGACTTTGTGATAGGTGTTCATTGCGAGATCAAGGCACGCTACTGAGCAGTAGGTCTCAGTGCAACATTCTGCCTGTGTTGGCTTTTTCGGTAAGCGCGCATAGCAGTTACAGCAGGAGTCTGGGGACGGAGTACTGTATATACCGGTGGCGGTCCGATCCGTAAGTATGCATTCTCCAGCCCGTACCTCGCGAGCTGCGAACATGCCTAGCATGTCCTCATTCGAGTCCTTGACCAAGGTACTATGACTCAGATAGCACGTGGTCTTTGTTCCACTCCCCTGGAGCTCTTGATTAATGAGCTTGATGAGTTCTGGGTCCCTTCTAAGATGGCAGTCCATGGTCCAAGGATATTCTACAGTGAGTACACCACCATCTCTTATCCTATCTCTGAGCTCAAAAGATGTACCTCCCAGTGCTATAGCAGCCTCTTCTTTCCGCCTCAGAAGCTCGTGTAGTTTGGCAAGTCTCTTCGCAGTGTCTTCCTGCCACAAAGGCCCAGCGTCGATTGCTGATTCGTCCAGGATCTTTGCTGCGTCCCATTGGCAATGGCAAGCTTGCAAAGCAGCTTCAAGCAGTTTGAAAACTTCTGCCCTATCTTGATCGTTTCCAGGAGCTCGTGCTTCGAGAACTTGGGCTTTATACGCATCAGCGACAGCGAGTTCGGGAAAACCTAACATCATCATGCAACTTCCTCGGCGTAACCAGGCATTAAAATCGTAAGGTTGGCGTGTAATGCTCCCATTGTAGCTATCGAGCGACTGCAGGATTCCTTGCACCACACTGGGATGTGGTCGACCGGAAACCAAAAGACTAGTGGGCGGGCCTGCTCCGGGGCGATAGATGGACGGCACCCAGCGCTGTGAAAGTTCTGTGTTTGTTGAGTCCTGGTGTACCTTTGCGCTCGCTTCCGAAACAGAAATCTTACTTTCCATGCCTGGCGGTATCTAGAGCCAAAGGCACTGGCCTGCTCATGCCTGTGGCCGTTGTCAGCCTCGTTGAAGGGACGTGCACCAGGGCTGACGATGTTTGACGTCATCACAGAGAGGGCGCGGTTCAGCTCGGTGCACATCCATCCCTCCACCACCAACTCTAGGGACTGAACGTGCATGGAACTCAAGGCACAGAAAGCAACATTCATCTATTATCAAAAGCGAAAAGAATAGACACATTGCAACGCAGACTGTGCTGGCTCAGTAGCGCGGCAGCTTCGGTCTAATACTCTCCGAATGGACGTCAGGCGAGGCTGAACATGAAGCGCTCTACCGCCTTCGAATGTATGGCAGGTCAGACCAAGAAAGACTTGACGCAGTGTACTCAGGACCGCGAGGCCAGCCTGGCACCCTCTGTCCGCCAACATGATCAGGCTACATCGACACCAACAAGGTAAAGTAAGTGGAGGCAAGCAAGCACAGGGGGCACGACCCCGCACGCCACTGTCATGTACGACAGGGAGAATCGACACGAAGATAACAGGCTTATGCGCTAAGCTCCAAGGCCAAGAGATTCGTATCGTTTCGGGACAAGCTTGGTATTGCTTCTAAGAACATTCTTCTACGGAAAAGACTGTATCATATCTAACGTTCATCAGACTTCCACCTTGTCTACCTCTCAGTTTCAACGCCGCACACAGCAACCACATATCTAGCAATAATCGGCAATATTGTAAGTGGGGTATATGTGGTTTGTGCGGCACGCTGGACTGCCACCTTTGACATATGGGTTACTCTCTGATTGCATGTCAGTCTGTCTCCAAGTATTGTTCAGCCGTGTTACTTACTGTCTACCTGAAGATCCTTTCGTGGCTGCCTCACGATAGTCTGGCTTCGATCGGCCGGCGTGAGGTCATTCTCGCATTGAATCTGCTCATCGCCTCCGTTCACAGTAGTACTGCCGCTCCACAAATCGATGTGGTAGATGCCAGCGGCCCAGTCGGTAGTACATTGAGCGCAATAGTCCTCGAAACGGAGATATTTCCTTGTGTATGGATCATAGATGATTTCACATTGTGTGAATTCGCCGGGAGCGGAGGCAAACGTCAAGGGGTTATCGTAGGTGCCTGTACCCCCAGCCTTGTAGCCGCGGCCGCAGTCGTAGGCGGTGGCCGGGCCGGGAGGGTCGTTATCTGTAGAAACGAAGGTATAGGGTTAGTGTACATCCCACGTCCATTTCATACAGTCAACTCACCTGGGTATCCGTAGTAGGTGTGGGTGACCCTGGTGACTTTGGTGCAGCCGAAAGCCATAAGGCTGAAGGAAGACAGTGCGACAAGGATCGAGGCGCGCATGTTGAGAATTGGGAAGGATACAATGATCTTTGTGAGCTTTGTTGTGATCTGGAGTCTTTCTCGAGCTGGTCAGTCATCTCTTATACTCTTTGTCTAAGAAGGCAGTGATCCTTTCGTCAAGAGGCTGTGGAGCCACATTCTAATTTTCACCTAGTTCTCACGACTACAAACCCGTCGCCGAATGAGATGCGGGAGGTATTGGGTCGTATGCTCTACAATTAGGAAAACACCATGCGTAGCTTATGCTTCCGCGGGTTGTCGAAGTCCGGATGGGGCTCTTTTTTCGTATTCCACGGCTATCCATGTCAAGTGCTTGCTTTGTCACGATATTTTTGCCTACATAATGCATGAAGCTGACGAAGCTTAACGTATGGTGGGGAATTAATTAATACCAACCGTCTGTGGCGCGAGGCTAGACAAACCGAGAGGCGGGAGCGTGCCGTCTCGGGGTCGACCGCTGCTGTGACCAATCAGCGCACGCGTAGACATCTTGTGGCGTTGATGACACATATCTCTGGTATCACAAAACACTGAAAGCAGTTCATGCCTTACAAGGTTGCTCAGAACTACTCGAATCCAGCGTCTATATCCACTCACCACCTACGTGTGTGTCTGTGTACGACCTACGATAGGTCGTTGGTCATGGGGCCGATCAAGCCGGCTTATTGTTTTGCAGCGATCGCTTCTTATCGCATCGTAGCCTCGTGAACATGCGGCAAGCTTCCTGACTAGACAGAGCAGCTGCCTTTACGAGCAATAAGCTTCAGCCCACCTCTTGAGTCTTCTACTGCAGCGCATCTCGACTCGCGTCCGTCAGCGGCACTCACACTCAGCAAGCCCTCCGAGTCCACAAGATCATGCTATATTATAGCATCGGCGCTTGGCTAGTTTTTAACCTTTTCTCAAGTATAAATGTTATTCAAGTCGTTTATGGTTCGAGAATCGCGACGTTTACGGACGGAGAGTGCAAGAACTCGTTCCAGAGTTTCAACGCAGAAAACGGCGTAAGAGTACCTATACGAACTTCGCGGGAGACATACACTGACTTCGCCCCCCGAAATTTAGTATCCCAACGGGTCTTGCACTAGGCTGGCCGACCAGGGGAGATATGAGAGCTTTCAGGTCGTAGATCTTGATCCAGGCTGCAGTGGTGAGTAGTTGCGTCGTACCTTTTGAGAGGATGTTCACTCATCAACGACACCAGCGACCATTTACGGGGCCGACAGCGAAGAGTTTGTACCATGCTCTTCGACAGTCCTCCAGTTCGCTCGGATAGCCGAGTGCTACAACTCCTCTTTCGTGTACTACAGCGTTGACACTTGTACACCGCCTGACCAGATATCATCGTCGCCGCCATCGTCCTCTCCATCATCGACCACATCTCCCAACGCAGTCAATAGACCCAAGAAGAACAACACTGGCGCTATAGCTGGTGGCGTAGTCGGTGGCGTGTGTGGCCTTGCTCTCATCGCCGCCGCCATCTATCTACTTCTACGTCATAAGAAGAAACACGGTCAAGTGCCAGAAATACCGTCCGACGAGCGAGGAGAGGTTGGCGGAAGTGCAATCACCGAAATGCCACACGAAGATTCAAAGCAAGAGATGGATTCCAAGAACATAGCCCCCCAGGAACTCGGTAACAAGCCTAGCGTGGAATTGCCACCCGCAGAGTTGCCGGGTGACGATGTTGCTCAGCATTCTCCGTACATACCTGACTCTCAGCTCACTATCGGTGAGAAGCGCTGAGAAAATCGGAGACAATTCCGTGAAAGAAAAAGAAGACGCGAAGGGGTTGGTAGGCATTAGTCTAGCTTGAATGTCGGAAGATGGATTATGAGAATAGGCTGGGCCTAGTCACATGTGACTTCTCGATTCAACTACAAGAGTAACCGTCATAGTTTAGGATAGGTTAGCTGGTTCTCATTTCTGTCCTTCTAGTGCGCGTCCGATATACCACTAAGAAGCAGTCTATAAACAGGGCTGAGAGATATCGTCTTCTTCATACACTACCATACGAGTGCAGGTGAGGTGGCATCGCGATGGTGCATCGATAAGGCCATCCCGCAATCGGTAAGTCTGTGGACCTATACTTCCAACTTCCCAAGAAGACACCAACCCAACCTTGCGTCCCGAGGTCTGTTCAGGGCGGTGACCCCGCATGTGATAAGCCTCGCGGACACAACTCCGCCGCATCACACATGGTTCCGACTTTGCCAATAGACTACCATGAGCCGCATAGAACTATACGCGAAGCTTTCTCGATCTTTGTATAGCCACATTATTCAGCTAACCTAGAGAATCCGCCAAGCATACGGTTAGACTAGTCGTTCCTCAGCTGCAAATGGGAAAGCCACCATCAGGTCTTCGTGGTACTCGATGCAGAACTAACAAAACAAGGTACTGAGCGAAAAAGCATTTTGGGCGCAGCACGGGATGGTTGTTCATGGCGTAGCTGAAGATGACCGCCACTATCGAGATACATTGTATAGCTTCCGACTCCAGTCGCTTAGCGGGAATTCAGGTACGCGGAAATATGCGCGAAACATGTATAAGAGTAGCTTCTACTGAAGCTGTCTTCTGGACTGACCTTCCCAAGAACAAGACGAGATCCCAGTACCAAACCTTTCCAATCACCATCGTTTCTGTCAATCCGAACTCCACATCTCCACCCTCCAATCTCTTCACCATATTCGACGACTAGCCTCCAGGATGCAGTCCATACAAGATAAGGTGAACAAGCTTACTAAGCTGCCATCTCCTTCACAGCGAGCACCCGACCTTGCGAGTGGCCGCATTCGCCTGTATCAAGATTTCAACTGGAACAGCAACAATACCGAGATCGACATCCACGATAATTACCGCCAGAAGGAGCGCTTCCAAGTAGACCGAAACTTGTTTGACAAGGCTAGTTGGATTGCATTCAACTTGCCGGTCGGGACCGTCCTTACGTTCATGGACCACCTTCCCAGTGTACCAGCTTCGGGAAAGTACGCAGACCTCTCTGACGCCGGTCGTACAATGGATCTCATCGGAACGGGACAAATTGAGGGAGTGGATCTGGACCAACTGCAGATGAATGACAAGATATCGCAATTCTTTTGGCGCACGGTTGACATGAATCAAGGCGCAATTGAGCTTTTCGACGACCAAGACTTCAAGAATAATCGTGTTACCATATATGTGTCACTTTCATTTCCAAGAGGCCTTCTTTTCGTATCTGACAATGGTATGTGGTATAGTCTTGAGCGAGTGGGCCCCTAACACCGTTCACACCATGGATCGATGGTGGATAAACGACAGAACCACATCCCTACGATGGCACAGTTTGGATCGCGAGTCCGTCGAGCTCTACGACAACCCAGAAGGCAGAGGCGATCGTTTTAGCAGGATCATGGGCGGCGGCGAGACCAGAGAGGTCCGGAAGCTGCAAGATTCCGGCTTCAACGATCGAATAACGGCATTTCGCTGGAGCAACATCAACCCAGCGTACGAGCAAATCCAGGCTGTAGTGATTGCCGACACCGACCAGAAAATCGATCAATCGATCCAGGAAACAATATGGGTGGAGAACCGGGATGAAAAAGAAGCATTGACAGCCATTGAATTCTCCAAGGAATACAAAACCGAGGTAAGTTTGGGGTAACTGGAGTGCCTACGGGATGTACACTGATTCCATACATCCTCTTCGTAGATCACCACAACAGTGAAAGATACATACGCCACTGGCATGACAGCCGAATACTCCGTATCAGGCAAAGCAGGCATTGGCATTGTAGAAGCCACGGTAGGATGGAAGGTGGCAGTCAAGTTCGACTACGCGCGCGAAACAACCAAGTCCACGAGCGTGACAAACACGCTGACTCTTGGCGTGGATCAGTCCGTCATGGTTCCCGCCCGTAGCAAGAGACTTGTCTATGTTACTGTTCATACGAGCAAGGTCGAGTCAAAGACATACACTACGAAGGCTGAACGTTGGTACAGAGAACGTCTTACTGGATCTTACAAGAGCAACAAAGGCGGGGAAGAGCTTTGGAAAAGGGATGAGACGGTGCAAATTACTGTTACTGGTGGTTTGCAGGGCAAGACGAAGATAACTTAGGCGAGACAAAACCATTGTAGCAAAGACGTCTTGGATGGTTTGACGTCACCGCATATGAAGGTGGTGCAAGAGGAGTTTTAGATGGGTAGAGTAATGCAATAGCTATTGTGTTTCGCCTAAATCGAGACGTCAATGACGTTTATCCAATACAGTTCAGTGCGTTATACACCAACACGCCATAACTCCATGCAACAGCCCCGAGCAGCTATCCAAACTTACTCGAGTCATCTACGTCGGCCGCTTGAAAGGATGCGCCTCAGTATTCAACACCCAATCATCCAAGCTAATCAGATCCTCTTCCGCAAATAACAAGTAAAAGTACTTGAGCGTTTCCGCTAGCCAGAAACTCTCCATCTCGTCGTTGAGCTCGGGCGTCAGTTTGGTAACGTCGTCGATAGCCGAGTTACCAAACTCAGTGGCTGTGTGTTGGTTGATGGCGAGGAACATACGCCATCCGGCGTCGCGCCAGTGTGGATCGCCAGTTATGCGGTACATGTACCACACGGACTCTATGGCCTCGGGGCTGTTCACATGTCAGCAACTAGATAAACATTATTGTAGGAGCAAGTAACTCACCGGAGAATGTAGTTTTTGGCCCCAATCCTCGTAACACCCGGCGGCAGACGGTCCTCTTGGATTCTATTCTGCACATAGTCTTCATGGTTCATAACCGGCTGTGGCGAATAGACGTATGGGAAGTTCGGCAGTGTCAGACTAGCCTGCGGCGCAAATTCCGCAATGTTTGAATCAAGTCGTACTTTGGTAGGTGGTCCCTCGCCCTCCTCGGACTCGCCGCCCATGACCGACTCATGATTTTGCGAAGCGCTCGCGGCGGCGGCGGCCGCTGACTCGATCGCAGATGACATGTGTGCGATCTCTGCGTCGTCCACATGTTCGATGACCTGACGCTTATCTAGCGTATCCGCGTAGACCACGGAAGACGTGGGCTGGGCCTCGACTGCATCAGCTACGGCAGGGGTAGGCGCTGCGGTCATTGCAGCAAGTTCTGCCTCATACCACGATGAAGCAGACGCAATCTGCGACTCGTACACCTTGCGCTGTTCCTTGTAGGTCTCCATTCGAGACTCATAATATGGATCGATGTACTCCCAATAAGCCGTCTGGTTCCATGCACAGTCTTTCATGTCTTCACATGAAGCAACCTCAAACGATTCTGGCATAATGCCGGTTGGCGTCATGCTGTAACTCCAGACGCAGCCCTCTGTAAGCTTCTTTGCAATTTCAAGATCCTCAGGACGGTCAAAGAGCTTCGCGCCCATGCCAAACATGCCACCAGCAAAACAGGTGAGATGTGCGTTCTCAGCAGTGAGGTCACCCGCTTTAGTAGCATCGATATTGGATGGTACGTTTAGCTTGCCAGAAAAGAGAATTTCTTCCCCTTTCGGTAGCATTGGCCGGAAGATCAAGTGCTTCTTGACAACGTCCATCGACTGTTCGTACATGGTCCGGTACTTCTCAATCTGGCCACCAAGAAGCAAGTACTGCTTGGGCAGATACTCGTACGCAGAGTCCGACATGCCGCCTAGCGTGAATTCTTCGCGTCCGGAGCTGGAGCTTGATACAAAACCTTGAGGTATGCACTCTGGGGGCGTCGGCTTAGCGTACGAGGCGGACGACGTCGAAGTGGCGTCCTGATTATCCAGCACCGCTCTCGGTGGTTCAGACTCATCGATGTCGAGCTGTCGCTTCTCCACTGTACTGCTGTCCCGGTCATTGCTCTTCAGTTCTCCAGCGGTACCGGGAACCACGGAGTCTTCCTTGCTAGCACTGTCAACCGGGACATCATCTTGCGCAAGCACGACAGGGTCCGGCAAGTCCAACGGCACGTATTTCTTGCCTTCTGGAGATAACAGCTCGGTAGGGGAGGGTGCAGCAGACTCAGCGTCAGTTGACGACTGGTCGTCGAGATAACCTTCTGGAGCTTTGAGAGGCACCTGAGGAGGTAGATCAATGTATTGTCTTCCACATCCGGAAGCGTCCAGATATGTTGGCCACATTCCAGGGAGTTTAGTCTTGCCCTGGAATTCCTCTAGGTTGTCTGTGATGCGTGCAATGGCATCGTAGTACTTGTGTTCTCCTGTGAGCTGTGCAAGTCGGGTGAATTCCATAGAAAGTGACCCTATCTCGGCCAGAACAACATGTGAGCTAGCGCGGTGCTGTTGAGACGCGAAATCAGGCCTCCAGTAATAGTATGTCTCGGGCATCCGATTGGGTGTGTCGAACGCGCTTATAAGGATTTCGGCGAGCTCTACTGCCTTGCCCAGCAAATTCTTGTACTTCTTGTCACTTAAATCGTAGGCAGCCAGCAGCCCACCAAGATAGCGAATCGTTGTCTCGAACAATGGGATATCAGCGCGCGGGGTGGTTGTGAAATCGATCTCGTCCACGGCCTTTACAGCCTCTTCAAACTCGTCCTTGAGTCCCATTATCCACAAAGTGTCGAGGGCGTCTACCAGCGTCGCACCCCAGTGCGCGAAAGGGTCTCTGAAAGTACCAGACTGTGGCCGCAGCTCATCGTGTAACCAGGCATTTGCCTTGTATCCTTCCCATGACTTCTTTGCCACACTCCTGATCTTGTCCAGTTTCGCAATCCTTTCAGCCTTCGCCGTCGCATCCTCCGACTTGAACTTGGCTTGAATCTTAGGCATGGATTTCGGGGTGCCAGACGGCAGCTTGATGAGCGATTCGGGGGCAACGGGGAAGTGTTCGGGAAGTTTCGTCCAGTGAATCGCATCAATGACTGCTGATGGTTCTAGTGCGTTGTCCGCAATGGCGGGCTGGCCGTGTGGTTGTGGTCGGATGGGTGTAGGAATAGAGGGCTTCTGTTGCTGCTCGGTGACGACAGGGGTCAATGTCGACGACGGAGCCGGCGTCTTCAAAGGAGGCGGTGTCTGAAGTGACCGCGGGTTACTGGCTACGGGCACATCTAGCACCAGACTCCTCGTCTCGTGCGCCACAGCAGGGCGCGCAGGAGTGTCCTGCTGCGGAGCCTTCTCAGCATCGCTTTTCAGGCCAGCTGAGCCAACCGCGTTGGATGCAGCTTCTCTCCATGCTGCCGCGCTGGAACCCCCAAATTTGTATAGCGCTAGCACAGCAATAACAGCAAAGACTAGAAAGGCGCGGTAACGTCGATATCGAAACATGGTTGAGGGAGTGTGGAAGAATCGAAAGGCGGGTATCGGGAGGGCTTCGTCGCCGAATGGATAATGAAAGCGCGGAAGGAATAAATCGCGTTGCTATGTTGTCGCTGCCATCTGAGCGCCAACGTAGGGGGAGGAACAGGAACTCGAGTCAATGAAGAGTGAACGACTGGCAAGTGGCTTGTCTTGTTTCCAACAGTCTTGGCTCGACACAGCAGCTAGCGTATGCACGCCCTGGAGATCTCCTGACGGGTCCGTAGCGGATCCTTCGCTCTACCATTTCGAGAAGGATGATTTGAGGAATGCGGATCTGGACCAAATACAAGAGAGCATTCTTTACAGGACACATACACGTTACTATCACTTTCCACATTGCATCGTCTACCTCTAAGATGCTCTGCTCCCGCACGCGAGGCGACACCCCCGCACCAGAATCGCATCCGTTCTAGCCGAACGCTAAATTTAAGCTTAAACTACCCTAGCACCCTGACCTAAAAGGGGTCCAGCATTAGACATCTGCATATGTTTCAGACGTGCAGAACACGTTTCAGCTACGAAATCTGGGTACACATGTGTTGGAGAGATGATGGAATTGTACTCCAAGTTGGTATGATGAAAGTACCAAGGAAAATTTCAATCACTCTGATAGAACCAAATCGGCCATGTGATGTGGTCGTATTATTTTAATCTATATAGACAGAGTCGGCATGCAGCACCAGCGCGAAGCAGAGCTCACTATATTTCGTCCAGCTGTACTGCACATTTTTTGTACTTCAATATGGGTAGCACGTTGCTCACGCAATAGTGCTGCAGTAACCTGTCTTGTCTTCCAGATATAACGCGATGCTATCATTGCTCCTCGCCGCCAGGTCCAGGTTGTCGTCCCTAGATGTCGATTAGCTTCATTCATTTTGTAGTAGGTGTATCTGCTCACCATCTGTCGTGCTTTGAGCATTTCGTCGCACAGCAGCAAGTTCGACGCGATACCGGTAGCGGATGCTATGCAGTTGCGCAGCACTCGGAACGAATCGTAGACACCTTCTTGAGTCGGGTCCATTGCTTCTCCAGTCGCAAGGTTCAGACCGACAACATTGCCCTCGGCGTGCTCGTCTTGCAGCGCAGCCACTGTTATTTGGTAAGCATGTTACGGCGGAAACTAGAAAAACATTGCTTACATGAGTCTTGGATGTCATGACCCGAGTTCGCCGCCAGGGTCTTGGGAATGACAAGCAGGGCATCAGCGAAGGCCGATACACCCCACTTCGCCTTTCCCTTGACCGTCTTTTTGAACTGCTCGCTGTTGAGATGAGCCGCGCATGCGACTTGGAAAGCACCTCCGCCTGGTACGACGCTTCCGTCGACGATCATGTTGTACACACTCCTCAAGCCGTCGCGAACGGCGTCCTTGATCTGAGCAATAGTGTGTGTGTTTGGGCCCTTGATGAGTAAAGTGACGGATTTTGGCTCCTTGACATCCTCCTGTTTGTTGTGAGTGCGTGCTTTGTTATCCCACCGAATGCACTTACAATGAATGTGTACTTCTCCTCACCAAGCTGGTGCTCGTAAACAAGACCTGCGTATCCGAGGACATCTGGTGTCATGTCGTCCACACTGTTTTGTGACGTACCACCACACACCAACTGAAGACGCTCCATGTTCCTCCTCTTCGCTCTCCTCAGCGCGAAAATTCCGTTCTTGACAAGGACATCCAGGCTGAGCGGGTCGATACCCTTCTGGTTTATTATCACAAAGCCCTTCTTGGGATCGTCGCCGCAGACCTCCTTCTTTAGCTCGACAATCTTCCTCAACTTCTCGTCGACGAAGCGGCGCTCGCTCTCAACGAGCTTCTCCCTCTGTTCCGCGCTTGAGTAGTAGAAACCCGAGTTGATCTCAGACTTTTCGTACTCTAAACTGACGTTGAGGGTCAGGATGTATGCGTTCTCAACCCTCTTGGGCATATCCGGGTGTCTTGCGCCGTGATCTAGAGCGAGCCCTCGGATGAGCTGTGTGTCGGCGGCGGTGCGATGTTGCATAGTCATGATCTCAACCATGTGTAGATCTGGCTTCGCGGGCGCTTGGTAGATTGCGAGTACGGCATCGACGATATCGGGGGTCAATTGTTCGGCAAGCGAGCTGTTGATCTTGGTAGATAGCGAGGTTCGTGCAACAGAGAGGAGGAGCTCGCGGTCGACTTCCTTGGTGAGCTTGAACTCGTCAAGGAACTGTATATGGTCAGCGGATCCCCACCGAACAAACTTCCCGTTGTCTGTACCTTGAGTGACTCCGTCTTCGCGATATCGTAACCGTCTGCGATCACTCGGGGATGGAGGCCCTCGGCGATGTAGCGATCGGCCTGCTTCAGCAGCTCTCCAACCAACAGTACCACCGATGTTGTTCCATCGCCTGTGATTTCGTCTTGCGCTGTTGCTGCTCGTGCAATCATGACCTGGGTTGTTTGAGTCGCGGATCAGAAACGGAGAGATGGTAGGACATACGGCAGTGGGGTTTTGGATTTGCTGGGATGTGGTTAGCCTTTGAAGGAAATGTTGTGGTGCAGGCACATACCATCTCCTTGAGCAAAACGCTTCCATCTTTTGTGAGCTTGATCTGGAGACCTTGTGAGAACATGTCGTGGGTGTTGTCGGGGTATTCTTACGCCTCCAGCACCATCTACGAGCCTGCTCTGTATTAGCTTCTCGTTCGAAAGACGGTTTGTTGTTCCTTACATCTTAAGTGTACCGCGGGGTCCCAGATTCGAGGCAAGAACCTATCACCAAAGTCAGACAGTCTCTCTCTCTTATTCGAAGCGTTCCGTACCTGCTGCAGACCCTCACCGGCCGAGATGTTCACACGGAGAGCCTCCCCGCGCCTCTGTGCCTCGTTAGCGGTGCCTCTGCGGTGCGAAGGAGCGGCGTACCCTCGACTCGGCCTTTGGATTGAGAAGTTGTGCGGCCGACATGCTGAAGAGAATCTATACGGGTATCGAACAGTGCAGCAAGCAAGCAAATGATGTATGGCGGGGCACGATGCTGTTTCCGCGTTGCCTGGCGCGTCCCTCTTCTCAAGCACTGAATTCTAAGCGGGCCAACTTAGCGCGGAAGCTCGGGCCCTGAAAAAGTTCGAAGCTTTCCACACGACGAACTTGCGACCGTTCACACCTCCATCCCGACTGCGGAATTTCCAGCGCACACACCAAATCACGACTCAGCTCGTCGCGCCGAAATCCGCAATACCTGCGCGCCAACAACTAACGCCACGATGAGCGTAGACTACCTGCTGCACGAGAGCCCTGTCGGCTATGCCGTCTTCAAGGTCATCCTCCAACCCGACACAATTGGCAGCCGTCTCGCGGAGGTGCAGAAGGCTGTGCAAGATCTCGACAAATTCGGAAAGACCGTAGAGCTCGTCGGCCTTGCGCCGTTCCAGGGCACCCAAGATGCCCTCTCCGAGATCAACGATGTCTCGGAAGGCATCATGTCTGATTTCCTGAGGGCTACGCTCGAGACCAACCTTCCCAAGGCTGGAAAGAAGAAGACCATCACGCTTGGTGTAAGCGAGAGCAACTTGGCGGGTAGCATCAAGGCTGCTTTCCCTAACCTCGCGTGCGAAACCAGCGTCACGTCCGAAGTCGTCGCTGACCTGCTCCGCGGTCTCCGCCAGCACAGCGGCAAGCTCATTAAGCAGCTTCAACCTGGCGACATCGACCGCTCCATTCTCGGTCTTGGACACGCCTACTCCCGTGGCAAGGTCAAGTTCAGGTAAGCTACGCGCATCAATTGCATGGCAATCGGCCACTAACCTCTATTCCAGCGTCCAGAAGCAGGACAACCACATCATCCAGGCCATCGCGACGCTCGACCAGATCGACAAGGACCTGAACACCTTCTGCATGAGGCTACGGGAGAACTATGGTATTTTTCTTCCGTCTCTGGAGACTTGGAACAGCTGCTGACTTAGTATTCCTTCAGGATGGCACTTTCCCGAGCTCGCCAAGATCGTCAACAGCAATGAACAATACGCCAAGGTGGTCTTGCAGATTGGTGACAAGTCGCGTCTGAGCGACGAGGATCTCCACGAGCTCGCCGCTGTCGTTGATGACGACGAGAGCATTGCGCAAGCAATCATCAACGCCGCGAGGACCTCTATGGGTCGCGATCTTTCTGCAGCAGACATGGAAATTGTCATGGCTTTCGCAAAGAGAACCGCTTCCCTGGCTGCGTACCGCAAGCAGCTCAGCAACTACCTCGGAAGTCGCATGAACCAGGTTGCTCCTAACCTGGCTGCTTTGATCGGTGACACAGTTGGTGCGCGCCTTATCTCCAAGGCTGGTTCTTTGACCAACCTTTCCAAATACCCTGCCAGTACCGTCCAGATTCTCGGTGCCGAGAAGGCACTCTTCCGAGCCCTCAAGACCAAGGGAAACACTCCCAAGTACGGTCTTATCTACCACAGTTCGTTCATTGGTCGCACTGGCCAGAAGTCAAAGGGAAGGATCTCGCGTTTCCTTGCCAACAAGTGCTCCATTGCCTCCAGGATTGACAACTTTTCCGACACACCGACATCGAAGTTTGGTGAGGCCCTCAAGCGCCAGGTCGACGAGCGCATTGAGTTCTACGCCTCTGGTGCTCCTCCTGCGAAGAACGCGGCGGTCATGCAGGCTGCCATGAACTCGGTCCTAGCTGACATTGGTGTCGAGGACCCCACTGCGACGGCCACTGAGGATGTCGAGATGGCCGATGGCGTTACCGCCGCTGCTACTGAGCAGGCTGTGCGCAAGGAGAAGAAGGACAAGAAGAAGTCCAAGAAATCGGGCGATGACGAGGTCTCTGAGAAGAAGTCTAAGAAGGAGAAGAAGCGAAAGGCTGGTGACGAGGAGGACGGTGAGAAGAAAAAGAAGAAGAAGAGCAAGGCGTGATGACCTGCCCTAACCAGCTGTATTCATACCCTTCTCGCATTCTGGATCGGCGTTTTACGATGTGTCGGTGTTTTTGGAGTTGTTTTCTGTGCTAGTTAGAGAGGACTGGATCTGGGCTATGAGTTTCCGCATGCTGTTCACGAATGGTGGATGGTTCTGTATACCTCGAGCTGTTATCAAAGTTACAAAAGCATGATTCTTCCACAACTTGACATGTCGACGGCGAAGTGTGCGGGTATCGCAACCAGGCTAGATTGGTGCGCATGTGGAGCGTGCCTGAATCCCGGCCCAATCAGTGACCCTTGTAAGAGATCGGAGCGCCAAGACGCTTAGGCCATATGCAAGCTGCGAACCACCAGACAACTATCTATAGAATAATTCACGATAAATGGCGATACAAGCTGCAAAAGGTTGGCGCATCAACACTTGACCAGTATGGAGTGACCTTTCGGTGGTTGCATGTGGTGTTTGTGGCCATTCGCGTGTATGCACGGCAATTAACATCAGGCAGCGGCTAATGCGCCTCTTTGTACGTCGCATGTTTTACGGTGCAGTGGAAGAGAAAGATGACATGTGTGTTCCAGACTGCTACTAGAGAACAAAGTATTCAGTCATCGCAACATGATCAAGCCAGATAGTCATAAAGGGGCTGTCCCGGCAAGTACACGACGATGGCGAGAGCTGGTGGAAACGTCAACATGTCATGTTTGATACGCCTAAGACCTAACACAGCAGCCGGCATAGACCCAGGGTTCATTCACAGTGCGCAGCGCCCCGGACTCGTCCACTGCTCTGGCGTAAACTGTTTTTCTGTTCTAGGGCTCGTCGTAACCCAAGCTTTGGCCCGCTGCTGTCCCAAATCGCTCGAATGCCTACTTGAAGCCCTGAACCCCCCCGAGAAGGTCTGGAGACTTCCCTCGCACTTTCTCTTCCTCTATTGTCCTCTCTCTTTTCTGTACAATTTTCTAACGCTGCAGCTACCTTTCCATCGATACCGCTCTTGTGGAGGCGGTCGTCATCAGGATCTCGTTAGGGATCGAAACTTGGTGTTCCTTGCCGTGCATCAGACGCTCTTTAGACATTTCCCGGTCCGGCTCTCGGCTGCACCTCGACTTTGGTGTTCTCGCAAGCCATTGCAGTAGTCTGCTATCCGCACTTTTTTCTGGTGTTGAATCTGCAAACCCGCTCTGCCAGCACCAGGGCTCTGAATCTACCTCCGCCCCTTCGCCGCTCACATCGAAAATCCTGTTATCCATTTAATTTGCCGTCTACACGCGCCAGGAGCATTCTACCATCTGTCCAGAGATCGCAGCGATTTGGTGTCCTGCACCATGGACGTAGACGATGCATCTTCGCCAGGCAGTCTAAGCTCGCCCCCGCACTCGCCTGAGCAGGGCACTCCGACATCGACCATCCGCACTCCTGCAGGTGGTGTTGGTGTTGGAACTAGCACACCAACCCCTGCAACTGCATCACCAGCTCCACGCGGTCTTACTGCGAGCGGCCTTCCTCGCAAGAAGCCAGGTCCTAAGCCAAAAGCAAAGGATCCGAGTGCACCAGAGCCAGAGAAGAAGACACGAAAGCCCCGCAAATCTGAGCCCAAGGACCCAAATGCTGCGCCCGTCCAACGCAAGAGGAGGACAAAGGCATCGCTGGAGGCACAGGCACAACCAGTCGCACAAGCCGTGGACGAGAAACCGCCTGTGCAGCAATCGCCTACACCACAAGTTATACCCAGTGAGCCCGTCGCTGTCTTGCAGTCTGAGCAGCCGCCAGTTGTCTCACAACCTGCTCGCGTCTTGGGCAATCCCGAACCCACCCTTCATAGTAACCCAAACCTTTCACACATCAGCGTCGCGCCCTCAACACCGCGGCCCTCTAGTTCAGGCCAGCGATATGATCCCATTCGAGGCGACACGTTTGAGTCAAAACCTCAACCTCCAGCAAGTGCGCCGCCGCCGCCCGTCTCACCCCCAGTAAACCACCGTGCCAGTGCGTCACCTTCCATCACAAGTCTTATCGACCCGCCGTCTGCCAGCAATTCCTTCTACTCGCATCCTCCCAAACTCCAGCAACAGGCATCCATCACATCAGCACCCGTGTCACCTGCCGCCTTCTCCACACGACCAGCCTCGGTCCTTCCTTCCCAAGACTACTCGCCTCAGATTCAACAACAGCAGCCGCAGGCACCACTTCTAACCCAAGTTCAACCGTACCTTGCTGCCTCATCAGGACCGACTCCTATGGAAATCGATACCGAGCCCAATAAGCCAACATCAGTTCCTATGGCAAAGGAAAATTCGACAAACTCGGGCACACCCTCGCAATCCAATGCACCAACCCCACCTACTAAAGCAGCTCGCCAAAAAGAAGCTCCGCCGCCGTTGCCTACTGGAAGCGGCCTCTTGTCGGGAACGCCGTTTGGCCCGGTTGCAAACGCTAATGGCGCGTCCGAGACACAAGGCACAAACATCTACCTGACATTTGACCTGAAAGGAAAGGAGAATGTCACAATCAACTTTGCACAGGAGGTCGAAAAGAAGTACGGTTTCGCTGCCCTGCATCCTCGCATTGCCGCTCGCAAAGAGCGTCAGCGCCAGATTGCAGCGGCAGGTACTGCACTTGAGCGAGCTGCAGGTGGCGGCTCAAACGACGATCAGTCTGTTGACCTGTCCGAAAACGAGAGTAATGTTGAGATGGGCGGCATGGATGACGAGACATCAGCCAAGGAGAACGGAGGCAAGAAGCGACGCAAGCGCAAGCAAGAGGATTATGACAAGGAGGATGACTTCATTGATGACACAGAGCTGGCCTGGGAACAGCAAGCGCTCATGGCAAAAGACGGTTTCTTCGTTTACAGCGGCCCACTCGTCACCGAGGAGAAGCCAACTGTAGAGAGGTACGCAGCTATCATGTCTCCAGATCGAGTTAAGCTAACACCAAGTAGGGCCGACGGCACCGTTAGACGCGGACGCGGACGTGGACGTGGCGGCACTGTGCGAGGAGAGACTTCAGGTCGCGGCAGAGGACGTGGCGGAGGCCCTGGCTCCCGTGGCGGTTCTACTGTCCGCAAACCTCGCGTCACTAAGGCTGATCGTGCGCAAATGGAACAAGAGAAGGCAGCCCGAGAGTCCATGGCTAAGACGTTGACTAACATGTCTACTCATGCTGGGCAGGCTAGTGCTATGTAGCACACAGGACTTGACCGAAAGAAGAGATCGCTACGACCCCCTCAGCCAAAGCGATCTAAACACTAAAGCCGCAAAGAACTCTCTCTCGTTATTATTGGCCAAAGGTCTCTGGCACTGTTCATATTTCCATGTCCAATTCTCCAGTATCCCTTTTGTTATCTGTACGATACCCTCAGCGGACGTCGCGATAGCCACTTCGCTGGGCAGGATGTAAAGTCGGGTGGCGTTAGTGTATGCATGACTTTAGCAGGCGTTGTCACCACACGGCGTATAGTCGTTCTCAAGAACATAGAACCATTACTTCAGTCAAGTTTTTACTGTCTTTCTGTCTTTTTCTGCTGGAAGTATGCTCGGTGACAGAGTCGACAGCCGTGATGTTCGCGCGTTCAGGTACATGCGAAACGTATCGTTCAAGTGGGAGGGACGGTGTTGAACAGGTAAAGTCTTCCTACTGGCATTGGTGTCTAAGTATCAGATTGTCTCAATAAGCCTGTCTCAATCGGCCTGTCTCAGTAATGCCCAACTGTGTTTGTTTTACCTGAAGCAGTAAGCGCGATTCCCACCTCTTTCCCAACCGCTCTTACCTTCTGAGATATATCTACGTCGCGCTCGCGCCTACCAGCTCGCACACCGCTACCGACAATTGCTATTTCCTCACGTGCAGGCTGACGATACGCTCCATAATTCCCTAGTACACACAACTATCGTACAGTGCTACTCTTACAACTTACGAACTCAGCCTCATACAATATCTCAAAGGTAGTATGGTTGGTCCTGCAACATACTCTACTCATATTCCAGCGGATGTAGCTCTTACTGAGCACTCACGCAAGTTCTACGATGGGACGTACAAGTGGGATTCAGAGGGCTTTACCGACGAATCTGGGAGTAAGTTCATTACGCGGCCAGACCGAGACTATTTGCACGACTGACTATCCCAGGGTATCATGAATTCGATTGCTATGATCCTGCCGCCCGAGCTCCCACGCCCTTGCCTCCCATGTGCTTGAGCGATGAAGAAGCAAACGAAGGAGATGTAATTAGCGAAGAGTCCGCAGTTCATACGCTTGGAAGTAGCACTAGCAGTCCCTTATCTGCGTCAAATGTTAAGCACAGCGATGTCGCGCTCGCAATGCAGGGTGATGAGCTGCTTCCTGATCGCGCTGATACAGAGCGTATCATCGGCAACATGGAGAATGGCAACCCCGCTACACCTTCGAAAACTATTACAACGGCTCTGCAAGACTTTTCTTCTCCCTCAGAACTATCAGAATGTCCTTCGGATCTATCCGAATGGGATGTGGGGAAATCAGTAAGTACACGTGAACGGACGAAGATCTGAAGCCCTTGTTCTTTCGTATAATACAGTAACTGATGGCGGTCCCAGATGTCAGGTCCAAAGACGATTAAGAATAAGCCTGTTGATGAGATGTTTGAGCAAGACGACGCCCATGGACTCCAGCGAAAACCTACAACACGAGGCGTCGCACAAAAGGTCAAGAAAGGTGCTAAGAAGTCAACGACCAGATCGGTCAAGTCTTCTGTTACGACAGAGACTGTGCAGACTGGCAGCTACATGAGTGGCTCTGGGGCGACCATGAGGCGTCGATCGACACGGCTTAGTCAAGGCGGCCAGTAGAATGCCTTTTGTTATGGGCGGTCAACGATGGTTTGGGCATGGGTGCATATCTTTTACGGTAGAACCTTCTCTGGGGTTTGAAAAAGTTTATGTTTAAGTACATTTTGGTTTGCAACATTCAGGGCAGTCAGGGACTACAGAACGTACCCGTCACTATCCCTCACCTCCCCATAAAGACATCACTACATCTCTCTGTCTCAGCATGCTCGTGATAGAGCGCACACCTCGTTCCCCTCCAAGGCTTACACGTCTCCCATTTCCTCGGCGGTTTGCCCGTCTTTGCCGCCCCGTTTACACCGACTGCCACAGCGTTCTGCTCCCCTAAAACCCCAAACTTCACATTCCCGTCGTCCCACCCTGCCATTGCAACACCGCTCTTCACACACCGCGTACAAAACACAACCCAGCAGTCTACACAAGCCACCGCTCCAAACAGAGGTGCCAACACAATCCCACAAGAATCGCAAGCACGAGTCGTATTCCACGTCATCGGACACCACATCCGCAATCGATGCCTCTGCATTGCCTGTGCACACGGCCTCTTCAAATGCACAGTCATATCGCGAAGAAACTCTTCGTGCCACGGATCCGCGTGCATTTCCAGCAATCGATCTGTTTTCTTGAACGCGAAGAGATCGAGGACGAGAGTACGCAGAGGCGACGAATCGCGAATCCCTTCGTATAGGAAATGTGTATCAGAGGGCGTCAGAACGCTATTTGTTTTATCGGCTAGGTCGCTCATCACGTCCACGACGGCATTTCTGGCACCTTCGAGAGCTAGTCGGTCGGCTAGGGCGTAGACGTGGAGGAGGGCGTAGTACGCTGGTTTTTGATCCTTCAAGGGCATGGGAAGGACGGAGTTGTAGAGCCAGTGGACGATGAAATGAAAGGTCTCGACGGAGACATCGTCGAGTGTTATGCGGTTGGTTTCTGATTCAATGAATATCGATGGGCCGTTGAGTGCGGCGCGGAAATAGGGGGATTTCGATGTAAGGAGGACGGTGTGGATTTGGAATGGTGTTAGATCCGGGCCAACCAGAATTGTGCTGGTCGCTGTGAGGTCGGAGATTTGTGTCCTGTAAGATATGAGTAAGGATACATTTTGGGCATACGTCGAGGGTAGGCGGGATCAAACGTGAGCTATTATACAGCCATTCTGGTTGATGTTTGACGCCCTCTATGCCCAACATACCTTATCTGCTTAGATTGTGCGCCTGTATATGTGTATGGTGGCGGGAGATTTGGTAAGAAACCACGAGCTGTGTCAGCACAAACGCTGCCTGATACACCTATGCGCGTCATGTTTTCCGACCAGATTCCGCAAGCCGAGGTCCTGTGCTTTGCTATCTGCAACACATATGGTGTGCTGACTGATGCGAATTAATGTTTGATTGAAGGCGAAGAGACGTAGTTAAACTTGGTCCGATGACTGTGGCTTCGAGCTTTGAGGGCATTCGTTCAATCAGCGCATTATCATTCAGTCAAGAAACGTTGCGAGACGTATCCGTGAGTGTATCCGTAACAGGAGCAGATAACGTCGAACAAATTTCTGTGTAGGATTTCACTCAGCAAACAATCACGTTGCGAGGGTGTGTTAATGACAAAGATCGGCTTTGTTGTTGTTATTGTTATTGTTGCTGTTGTTGTCCACGACAGCAAACGCCGTGCCGCAATCTGGTGTTTGTTGTCTCGGGAGGCTGCTTTGAAATACGGTAACACAAACAACGCCGTACAATGAGCGAGAAAAGAGGGAAAAAAATTCTTTCGACGTTGGAGAGGAAAAGCGCTTTATGCGTCTATTTGGTATTTTGATGATATCTGAGCCGTGATTCTCGCAGGGTGCAACTACATCGCTGACATCGTGGAACTGGCAAGGACCATTCGAGATGATCAACTTGGAGTACTAGGTACTCTATTCGTGGGTCCCGCGTTCGGTAGACTGCCTGCAAGATGCCGCTGCACATGGCCGAGACCGGGTTTTGATAGAAATCTCACTAACTATTTTACACTCCTGCAAACGCCCCCAGATCGCTCAAAGGTCAAGATGCGTTACAGGTTTATACAAGAGAGCTTTTGGACGTTCGAAGAAAGTCCCCGTAAAACGCCAGTATGTGATGTACCGGGCTTTGCAGGTTATCCGTGCTGCTCGATTTGGGTTGAACTTATTCGACGAAGTTCTTGATGTTGTTGAGCCACCTGATGTACTCCTTCTGCTCCTTGTGGTCAATGTAGTCGGGGATGAACAGTGCGAGGCGGGTGTTGATGCCACGCTCCTCAAGGTACTTTTCGAGGAGGATCTGGAGGTCCTCGTCTAGGTTGTTGAAAGGAGGGCCCTGCTGCAAGTTAGGCTTGTTGTAGATTCTATGCAAGTTTTCCACATACAGTGTAGAGAGCACGTCTTGACCAGTCCTTCTCGGCGGTGGCGGGATCGGCTAGATCGGCAGAAGGGAAGTAGTAGAGGTCCTCGATGAGGAAGTCGCCATCTTGAGCGGTTGCCTCAATGGCAATAGCACCCTTGCCGGGACGCTCAATGCGGATGCTGGCATGGGCGGGGAAGCCCTGCTGTTCGCCGTCATTCTCATAGTCGTCCTCAAGCTCCTCTCGGTCGGCGGGGGAAACGCGGTCCTCGGGGGCTACGCGAACGTTTCCATCTTGTGTCCGGCCCTGGTTGATGGCACCCTTGGTGTTGGCGCCACCAGACTGTACGTCCATGTCGGCATCGTCGTACATGGCACTGTCCTCGGAAACATCCTCGCCGGGCAGGTTGTTGTTGAGGTCGGCGGTGGTGAAGGTAATTCGGATCTTCTCGTCGTTGAATGTGCGAGTAAGGACTACTTCCTGGTTGCCAGCCTTGTCCTCAATCTTGTGGTTGTAAGCATCTAGTCAGAAACAACGAAACGAAGCGAGACTGTACCTCAAAAGGGCTGTTCTCAAGGTACTCCTTGATGTTTGCAGAGAGGTCCTCGTCCTCCTTCATGCTCTCCTCCATGGAGATCTCGCTCTGAAGCTTTGCGACCAGTTCCTCATTGGCTGATTGATGTTAGTTATGTGCTTCCAGCTGGGATGCACTCAATGCATACTACCGGCGTCTTCTCTCCTTGCCGCCGACATGGAGAAAGATGCTGTGAAACGAGGGATTGGGGCGGCCCATGCTGCTGGTTGGAAAGCCTGTCGCAGTGACGATTGCGGGCGAACGGCTTTGGTAGAGAAACGAGCAGCAGACCGTGGAGCGCTGCGGGCGAGGTTTCTTAGGGACATCATCGTGAACAAAAAGGTATATGAATTTGTAGTGTTGAGCGACGACAAATTTCAGTACGATGGCAATGCGATGGAACGATAGACGGCTCTCGAAGGCGTGGACTTTTCGATGGCCCAAGCTCAAGCGGGCTGATGTCAGGCGGGATGCTTGGCGCTGGAATGCGGGCCCGACTGCTCACCTCCGTCCTCGGCCTGGTAGCTTCAGTATTTTGCGGACTCTGGAGATTCAAGTATATACTGGCGCACTAGATTTTTGCCAATTCAAAATCACATTATTCTTCTCCGTGTGCTCCCTTGAGCTCCAGTGTAGATTCAGTACTACGTCATTGTTCTGAATCGCTATTACCGCACGCGACGTAGAGGCGCCAAAACTTTCCGTCATTGCAGCGCGCGCAAACCCATTCCTGTTGTCACCTAAACATACTTGACTCAGACCAACATGGCGACCGCACCGACAGAGAAGAAGAAGCCTAGCGCAATGCGCTCAATCCTGGCAGGTGCAACTGCGGGAGCTGTAGAAATTTGTAACGCATGCTCTCCCGTCATATCGTAAACTTAGTACTAACTCTACGCCAGCAATCACATACCCTGCTGAGTGTAGGCACCGAGTGACACCTACTTACACAACGATACGTTACCTGACCCGAGCATAGTCGCGAAAACACGATCGCAACTCAACCGAAGATTGCCAGACGGAAAGAAGCTGCCATGGCCGCCGTTCGGCAAGCAGTGGTACGCTGGGTGCACAACCTTGATTATTGGCAACTCGCTGAAGGCTGGAATAAGTATGTGGAAGAGAAGCAACATTGACCTGCAACGGTCTGACAAATTGTGTAGGATTCGTCGCATTCGACATGTACAAGAACATGCTGGCCGACGCTGAAGGCAAAGTCTCCGGTCCAGCGACGGTAATAGCTGGATTCGGTGCAGGAGCCACCGAGTCACTGCTGGCTGTAACTCCATTTGAGAGCATAAAGACACAGCTGTAGGTGAACATGAACGCATGCATGTGTGTCACTCACTCATCTGCCTAGTATCGACGACCGCAAGTCAGCAAACCCACGCATGCGAGGCTTCTTACACGGATCAAGATTAATCGCACAAGAGAAGGGTATCCGTGGTTTCTTCCAGGGTTTCCTCCCAACCACAGCACGTCAAGCCGCCAACTCAGCCGTTCGTTTCTCGAGTTACACATCGCTCAAACAATTAGCACAGTCATATGTCACACCAGGCGAGAAGCTCGGCGCTGTCAGCACATTCGGACTCGGAGGGCTGGCTGGCATAATCACTGTCTACACGACGATGCCCATTGACACAGTCAAGACACGCATGCAGTCAATAGAGGCACGGAGCGCCTACAAGAACAGCTTCGACTGTGTCGCCAAAATTTTCAGGGACGAGGGTCTCTTCACCTTCTGGTCAGGAGCCCTTCCAAGATTAGGTCGACTTATCCTCAGTGGTGGCATCGTCTTCACCATGTACGAAAAGTCCATGGAGTTTATGGATAAGCTGGATCCCCAAGGACGCTACATATAAACATTCTCTTTGCTCAAAAATCAGCAACAAGAACAATACCCGTCTCTCTACCAATCTCTCCCACTCACTCTGTCATGGGTCTTGAGGTTTCAGGTGCTTTCTTTTCTCTGTCTTCTCTCAATGCTTCTACCTATTCAGGACAATCGCCTGCTAACTTTACAGCGCATACCGATCTCCGGTTGCAGGCTGCTAACGCAAGACTTTGCTTTCGTCATGACTCACTAGAAGAAGAACAAGGCACAGTCGGTATGAACCAACAAGATCAAGCTCAACCCTATGTCTACACTATGAGTCTGGGGATTTAAAACTGACGGAGTTTTGTACTTTATCTTAAATTTGCCGAACCTCCAAATCTCCATCCCTCAACTTAGCTCTTCCTAACCCCGACATGGACTCAAAAAGCTTCCGTACAGCACTTAGTGCCGCCACCAGGTCAGTCTACTATTCAATCTTGTGAGTTGACTAAAAGCTAACATGTGATAGCTTCCTCGATACCCCAGTCGTCACAGTGTCTGTCGGTCCCGATGGCGTAAACAAGAAAGATTTCATTGTCCACGAAGGTCTGCTCAAAGACCGTTCTGCATTCTTCAACAACGCCCTAAAAACCAATGGTTTTAAAGAAGGCTTTGAGCGCATAGTGCTCATGCCAGGAGACAGTCCCAAAGTCTTCGCGCTTTACATGCAGTACCTTTATCGCCCCGACCTGTTCTTTGCCGATACGAAACAAGATGGCG